>NC_057715.1:116629580-116653349 GCF_004010195.1 Chiloscyllium plagiosum | reverse complement strand
GCCTCCGGGGTGATGGGTATGGGTGATGGTAAGGGGTGATGGGAATGGGTGTTGGGTGATGGGTATGGGTGATGGGAATGGGTGATAGGAATGGGTGATGGGAATGGGTGATGGGTGTTGGGTGATGAATATGGGTGATGGGTATGGGTGATAGGTATGGGTAGTGGGTGATGGGAATGGGTCGTGGGTGATAGGTGACAGGTATAGGTGATGTCATTCTCTCCCTGCTCCGGATTTTCCTGAAACAAAACGTTTCCAGTTGGCTCTGGGCTTTCGTTTATGAGGAGGATGGGTCTCTCTTTCTCAATTTCGCAACAAAACCAGAAACTGCTGGAAAAGCTCAGCAGGTCTGCAGTGTCGGTGGGAGAGGATCCGAGTGAAGGACTCGGATGCAGTGACCCTTCCTCAGAACCGGATTTACAGCATCCGCAATTCTTCCCGTTTCTGTTCCAATTCCGCTCGGATTCCGTGGGATCCCGGTCCCCAGGGGATGGGAGGGGGCGGTTGGTCCCTGGCAGAAAGGATCCCAGATTCTGGGATATATTGGAATCCAGAGGAAAGGATCCAATCCCGGCGGCAGCCAGAGGCGGCATTGGGTGAAATCCCAGCCGGGGGCTAGTCTGCTCTGGGGAAGGGCCGGGGGCCGGGGGAAAGTGCCGGATTGTTTGAAAGCGCATGCACAGGTACCACGGGCCGAATCGCCATTTGATTCTATGATCAATGTTTGGGTCGGTCCGGATCTAGTCCCGTTCGGTCAGATCCTGAAAACTAGCCGCTAACCTCAGGGTCAGGAGTACAGACCCGGGCAGAAACACCGAGAAGGACTAGCATGCTGCATAGGTGCGGTGGGCAGAATGGCCACCTGCTGTTCACCAAGGAAAAGGGACAGGCAGATTCCAGAGAGATTAGATTCCCTACAGTGTGGAAACAGGCCCTTCGGCCCAACAAGTCCACACCGACCCTCCGAAGAGTAACCCACCCAGACCCATTCCCCTCTGACTAATGCACCTCACACTATGGCCAATTCAGCCTGGCCTGCACATCTTTGGAGTGTGGGAGGAGGATGCGGTGAGTATCGCTGCTGATTCATCACTAACAGCAAGGACAGAGAGAGAGAGAAACACAGCGAGAGAGAGACACGGAGAGACAGAAACACAAAGACAAAGAAAGAAACAGACAGAGAAACATAGAGAGAGAGAGAGGAAAATAAACCAGAGACAGAGAGTGAAATACCAGAGAGAGAGTGAACCTGGATAGAGAGATAGAGTTAACCCAAAGAGAGGGAGAGAGACAGATTTCTGTGCTTGCTTGAGAGAGAGAACCTAGAGAAAGGAGCCAGAGACAGAAAAAAATAATTCCAGAGAGTACTTGGGTGACAGAAAAACGAGAGAGAGCAAGACAGAGGGAGACACAGAGAGAGAGACAGAGAGTGTGAGAGACTGGAGAGAGAGAGAGAAACACACAGACTGAGAGGGACACAGAGAGAGACACAGAGAGAGAGAGACAGTGTGAGAGACTGGAGAGAGAGACACACACACAGACTGAGAGGGACACAGAGAGAGACACAGAGAGAGAGTCTCACACACACAGAGGGACAGTGGCAGAGAGAGAGAGAGAGAGACACACACAGAGTGAGAGAGAAACCAGAGAGAGGAAGGGAGACAGCAAAAGGCACAGAGAGAAAGAGAGAGAGAGAATGGGGGAGATCCAGGCTCCAGCCCCTACCTGAGTCGGTTCCCACCAATCCCTCAACAGAGAATGTAGGTGGCTATTCGACTACAGGATGTGTCATTGCCAAGGGGGGCCTCACACGCCATCTCCCCCAGGGCTCTGGGAGGAGGAAGGGAATGGGAGCAGCACCTGGAGCTTGCTGAGGATGGGCTGGTGGTTACGCAGAAGGATATGGGGGAGGGCAGTTTTGGAGAGGGAGCTGTCTGTAATCGATACTGATTCTGCTGGAACCTCCAAACAGGGAATTAAACATTTGTAAAGAGAGGGAATGTGGGTGGGGGTATTCTCAGTGCCCCCTTCCTCTCCATGGGAGGGTTTGAATATTCAGAACCAGTCTGAAAGCAGAGCCCCCTCTCAGGGAGGGGGTTACTGCTCAGACCAGGCTAACAAAAAAGGGACCAGCCCTGAGCCACTAAAACACACACTCACAAAATCACCAAACAGCTATTTCACCATTCCTGGATGTACTGGCTCTCTGCCATTCCCCTGCTTTCTCCCCGTGAAATTTTCCTTTTCCAGAGAATAGTCTGGATTCACCCTGCTTTAGTTTCTGCTCAATCTCTCCACACTCTCTCTCTGGACTTATACACTTAATGGTGAGGTCCTAGGGAGTGTTGCTGAACAAAGAGACCTTGGAGTGCAGGTTCATAGCTCCTTGAAAGTGGAGTTGCAGGTAGATAGGATAGTGAAGGCGGCGTTTGGTATGCTTTCCTTTATTGGTCAGAGTATTGAGTATAGGAGTTGGGAGGTCATGTTGTGGCTGTACAGGACATTGGTTAGGCCAGTTTTGGAATACTGCCTTCAGTTCTGATCTCTCTGCTATAGAGAAAATGTTGTTGAGTGAGAGGGAGAGGCTGAATAGGCTGGGGTTATTTTCCCTGGAGTGTCAGAGGCTGAGGGGTGACCTGATATAGGTTTATAAAAACAGGAGGGGCATGGATAGGGTAAGTAGACAAGGTCTTTTTCCCAGGGTAAGGGAGTCCAAAACTAGCCTAGGTGTAAGGTGAGAGGGGAAAGATATAAAAGGGACCAAAGGGGCAACTTTTTTCATGCAGAGGGTGGTACGTGTATGGAATGAGCTGCCAGAGGATGTGGTGGAGGTTGGTACAATTGCAACATTTAAAAGGCATCTGGATGGGTATATGAATAGGAAGGGTTTAGAGGGATATGGGCCAAATGCTGGCAAATGGGACTAGATTAATTTAGGATATCTGGTTGGGTGGACAAGTTGGACAGAAGGGTCTGTTTCCATGCTGTACAGCTCTATGACTATCTCTCTCTCTCTATATATATATATATATACTCTCTCTCCACTCAATGATCAACATGATGAACAGGTCAAGTACACAATGACTAGATAGCTTCTTTTGGTCGTTAGGAGCTTTGTTGCTGTGGATTTATCCAATATTTGGATTAATAATGTTTCCCTTGCAATGTCGATGTGCAACTAACAATTTGCAGTGCGAAGGCACAGTGTGGGAAATTGGAGACACCTTTATTGCTCAAGGCTGGTTATAGATTCACTTCAAAAATTGTTGAAAGGACTGGTGAACAACTCCAGAAAGTAATTCCACTGTGGCACCTCGTGGTCAGACACTGCAATGACACTGTGACAGTTTACATAGCAAAATCAAATGCAGGATATCAACACAACAAGTTACAATTCCAAAGAGTTGGACACAGTCAAGAGATTTAACTATAGCTCCTGGTGTAGCACAATGTGTGTGGCAGTCAGCTGTACAGAACAGGAAGGCCACGGTTTAATCTCTTTACCATGAGGAAGCAGTTAATTTCAGACCATCGATTGCAATGATAGAGACACAGCACTCTCAGAGAAGAAGGGTAGATCAGATAATTCAATTGGATTTATAGGACAGACAGAGACTATTCAGCCCAGTTGGCCTATACTGTTATTCATGCTTCATAAGAGTCAGTATCCACCCTTCCACTCCGCACCACAATACACTGCTGCCATAGAAACAATGGAGATAGCAACAAAATGAGGCTATTTGGTCCTCAAGCCTTCTGCAAGACCACAGCTGACCTGATGTGGTCTCAGCTCCACTTTCCTATCCTGTCCCCACAATCCTCGGCTCCCTTGTCAATCACAAGTCTCTCCAACTCAACCTGGAACATATTTAATAACTCAGCACCCACTGCTCTCAGAGGAAAGAGCATTCCAAACATGAACCATCCTTTGGGAGGAAACAGGGGGAGGCAATGGTCCGCTGGTATTATCGCTGGACTGTTAATCCAGAGGCCTGGGTAACGTTCCGGGGACCCAGGTTCCTGCCACAGCAGATGGTGGGATGTGAGTTCAATACAAAACAAAATCTGTCTATGGATGACCAGGAATCAATTGTCAGGAAAAGCCCACATGGGCAGCATGGTGGCGCAGTGGTTAGCACTGCTGCCTCACAGCACCAGAGACCTGGGTTCAATTCCCGCCTCAGGCTACTGTCTGTTTGCACATTCTCCCCGTGTCTGTGTGGGTTTCCTCCGGGCGCTCTAGTTTCCTCCCACCGTCCAAAAATGTGCAGGTTAGGTGACCTGGCCGTGCTAAATTGCCTGTAGTGTTAGGTGAAGGGGTAAATGTAGGGGAATGGGTCTGGGTGGGTTGCTCTTCGGAGGGTCGGTGTGGACTTGTTGGGCCGAGGGGCGTGTTTCCACACTGTAAGTAATTTGATTCAGTCATGTCCTTTAAGGAAGGTAGCTCCATCCTTACCTGGTCTGGCCTACATGTGACTCCAGACCCACAGCAATGTGGTTGAATTGCCCTCAGGATAGTTACGGTTGAGCCACAAATGCAGGTCTGGCCAGTGAACGAATTAAAAGTTCTCACACTCTCTGGGTAAAGAAGTTTCTTCTGTATTTCCTGGTGCATTTATTAGTAACTGTTTTGTAGGTGTGACTGTGGCTTTATACTCCAACTCGCTTTCTCCCTAGACCCCACCCCACCCCATGCACATAGTTGAGACATCATTTTTGATGACTGCCTAGTGACTGTTGCTGAGAAAAGTGGGTGAACAACTTTTCTTGAAGTATTTGCAGTTCCTTCTGGAAACTCTCTGTTGAATCTACTCCCACTGCCCTTTCAGGCAAGACAACAACTTGCTGCAGAAAAATATACTCTCCTCGTCTCCCGTCTGGTTCATATTAAAATCTGTCATCAGATTAAGTCAGGAGTCACATGACACTGGATTATAGTCCAAACTGCTCCTTCATGGGAACATGGGAGCCAGAGTAGGCCATTCAGCCCCTTGAACCTGCTCCATCATTCAGCTAGACCATGGCCAAATGTCTTACCCCAATGTCATTTTCTCATATCCTTTATATTTTTAACATCTACATATCAATCAATTTCTGTACTAGGCATACTGAATGACTGTTCTTTCACTCCGGCAAAAGTGGGAACTGCAGATGCTGGAAACCAGAGTTTAGATCAGAGTGGTACTGGAAAAGCACAGCAGGTCAGGCCGCATCTAAGGAGCACAAAAATAAACGTTTCAGGCAAAAGCCCTTCATCCATCGATTTTCCTGCTCCTTGGATGCTGCCTGACCTGCTGTGCTTTTCCAGCACCACTCTGATCTAAACTCTTTTCTTTCACTGCACTGTGTGGTAGAGAATTCCAAGTTTCACTGCCCTCTGAGTGATAAATTGCTCCTTTTCCCAATCCTAAATGCCTTTATTCTGTGTCATCCATGAAGACACAAAGTACTTATTTGATTCCTCTGCTAGTTCCCTATTCTCCATTATAGATCCTCCTGGTTTGATTTGTAATGGACCCACGTTTGCCTTTCCCAATTTTTTCCTCTTTACATATAAAGAAGCTTTTACAGTCAGTTTTATGTTTCTGAATTGCTGCCATTCATATGGCCCATTAGCTCAGTTGGCTGGTTTGTGATGCCAACAGTGTGTGTTCATTCCCTGCACTGGCTGAGGTTAATATGAAGGACCACCATCACCTGAGGCTAAACCACCACCTTCATCTCTCTCTAATGAAAGAGTATGGCTATGATCTGGTAAAACTGTGGCGCCTTTCACATGTTATTTTCTGTTTCTTATTAATTTCTTGGTCCTCCTTTACCGAATTCTAAAATGCTCCAAATCCACAAGATTTCAACATTTTTCAGTGATTTTATAAACTTTTCCTTTTAATCTAATATAATTTTTCATTTCTGTTTTCAACCCCGTTTGGATGATTTTTTACGTTGGAGTTTTGTGCCTTCAAGCTGTATCAATTTAGTGTAAACCATGAATTAATTCTTTAATTAACGGTTAACTAGCCCTTCATCATAGCACAATACTTGATCCGAAACAGCGAGTTCTCTAGGTTCTCCAGTTCTGTCAAAGGATTCTGGACTCAAAATGTTAACTCTATTTCTCTCTCCACAGATACTGCCAGTCCTGCTGAGTTTCTCCAGCAATTTCTGTTTTTGTTTGAGATACTTCTCTGGTCAGTTCCTCAGTACATTGATCTGGAAAACCATCTCATTTATAGTCCAGGAATTCACCCTCAAAAGCATTTAGTAATAATTAGTTTTACCCAGGCTATAGCTACATTAAGGTCCCTGTGATTACTGTATTATCCTGTTAGCTGCACCTCTCGTATCTTGACTTGTACAGTGCACTACAATCTCACTTTGGTTTGGACCCCAACACTTGTTACATGTTGATGTTTGTTAGCTCTAGCCATAGTGATTCTACATCTAAATCTTCTCATCTAAGACACTCTCATGCCCGAAATGTCGATTCTCCTGTTCCCTGGATGCTGCCTGACCTGCTGCGCTTTTCCAGCAACACATTTTCAGCTCTGATCTCCAGCATCTGCAGACCTCACTTTCTCCTGAAAGATTCCTTCCTGTCTACCCTGTGTATCCTATACATTGCGCAATGCTTCGTGGATTCCAATAAAGTGTCTTTAATTCTTTCATTTTTATTATTTTCACCATCTTACCCACTGCCCCATTCCTAAGTTTGCCTTTTCCTGTTAAACTCAGATCCTCAGTTCCTTAATTGTTGCCTTGTTCTTTCTCTTTATCATATCCCATGTGATCCCTCATTCCCACTATTTAGCTGAAAGCTCTCTCTACACCCTCGTTGTACAATTCACCAGGACGCTGCTCTGGATGATGAGAATTACTCTCAATTTCCCCAAAAGTAGTGCCACTGCCTTCGTGAACCTAAACCAAGTTTCTCCCACACCAGTCTTTGAGCCACACATTACAATCTTATCATCTTCGTGCCAGTTTGATCATGACCATAGAGTCACACAATACAGGCTATTTGGCCCATCTGCTCTGTACTGACTTATCCACACTAATCCTACTTTCCACTGGAGAGGACTGGAGTGGAAAGGATTGATCTGGACTGTCTGGACTGGACTAGACTGGACTGAAATGGATTAGACTGGATTGGACTGGACTGACTGGACTGGAGTAAAGTGAAGTGGACTAGACTGAAGTAGACTGGAAACAAAAATAGACAAAAGTGAGGACTGCAGATGCTGGAGATTAGACTCTCGATCAGAGTGGTGCTGGAAAAGCACAGCAGGTCAGGCAGCATCTGAGGAACAAGAAAATTGATATTTCAGGCAGGAACCCTTCATCAGGAGCCATTCATGATGAAGGGCTCTGCCTGAAACGTCGATTTTCCTGCTCCTCAGATGCTTCCAGACCTGCTGTGCTTTTCCATCACCATTCTAATCTGGAAACAAAAATAGTCAGAAATCACACAACACCAAGTTTTATCCCAACAGGTTTATTTGCAATCTCAACTTTTGGAGTGCTGCTGCTTCATCAGGTGGTTGAAGGGGTTACGCTCTGAAAGCTTGTGATTCCAAATTAGCCTGTTGGACTAAAACTTGGTGTTGTGTGATTTCTGACTGTCCACCACAGTCCAACATCAGCACTTTCACCTCCACATCATGGAAACAAAAACAGAAATTACTGGAAAAGCTCAGCAGGTCTGGCATCATCTGTGGAGAGAAATCAGAGTTAATGTTTCGGGTCACAGTTCTGCGAAAGGGTCATTCGACCTGAAACTTTAACTCTGATTTCTCTCCACAGATGCTGCCAGACCTGCTGGGCTTTTCCAACAATTTCTGTTTAAACTGTGATTGTTTCCCTTTCTTTCCTCCATCGTTTTGAAGTGTGTGTGAGATTCTTAGGAAGATATTGCTAAGTTGGTTCAAGGTAAGCTCAGGCGATGATATCCATCATGAACGTCGGTTTGTCCTGCTGTCCTCAGTGCCCTACAAGTTCTTCACAGACCACGGTGGGATCAATGAGAAACGGAAACAGCGGAGAATCCGCACCACGTTCACCAGTTCTCAGCTGAAGGAGTTGGAGCGAGTGTTTGCTGAGACTCACTACCCAGACATCTACACCAGGGAGGAGCTGGCATTGAAGATTGACCTGACAGAGGCCAGAGTCCAGGTATGAGAGCTTTCCAAATTCACTCAGTCAGTTGGTTTCTCACCCAGGGGCAGTGGCTATTTGGAGGAGAAAGTGAGGACTGCAGATGCTGGAGATCAGAGCTGAAAATGTGTTGCTGGAAAAGCGCAGCAGGTCAGACAGCATCCAAGGAGCAGGAAAATCGACGTTTCGGGCATGAGCCCTTCTTCAGGAATGGGCTTCTTCATTCCTGAAGAAGGGCTCATGTCCGAAACATCGATTCTCCAGCTCCTTGGATGCTGCCTGACCTGCAGCGCTTTTCCAGCAACACATTTCCAGCAGTGGCTATTTGCTCTACTCAGAGTCACAAGATTGTGGGTTCAAATCCCATCCCATCTGTCCACACGGATGACCCTGAGCTCCCAGTTGCCTGCCATTTCAACACCCCACCCTGGTTCCCTGGCCAACATCTCTGTCTCAGGCTCGCTGCAGTGCTCCAGTGAAGCTCAGAGCAAGCTGGAAGAACAGCATCTCTATTTCCACTTGGGAATTCTGCAGACCTCTAGACTCAATATCGAGTTCAATAACTTTAGGTCTTTAGGCCCTCTGTCCCATGTCCTTACCCCAACCCCCACACACCAGGCCTTGTCATCACACGGACCGCTACCTCAAACAATGCACTGTCAGCCATTGATAGTCCCCATTAGCAGTTATTCATTCCCACAGATTGACCTTTACACATTCCTTTGTCTGCCCAATTGTTTTCCTCTCTGTTTGGGCTCCATTTCCACCCACTGTTTCCTCCTTACCCCGTTCCCCTCTTTAGCAGATAAACTGACATTTTCCTAGCTACCATCAGTTCTGAGGAAGGGTCACTGGACCCGAAACATTAGCTCTGATTTCTCTCCACAGATGCTGCCAGACCTGCTGAGCTTTTCCAGCAATTTGTTTTTGGCTTTGAATGTTTTGACATTCCAAGTGCTCATCCAAGTACGTTATTAAAGGTTGTGAGGTTTCCCACCTCAACTACCTTCCCAGGAAGTGCATTCCAAATTCCCACCATCCTCTGAGCGAAAACAGTTTCCTCAAATCTCCTTTAACCCTCTCTGCTTTCACCTTAAAATTGTGCCCCCTTGTTATTGACTCTTTATCCTCAGGGAATAGCTTCTTTCTATGCCCCCTGTACATGCCCTTCATAATCTTATACCCTCTATCAGGCCCCCCTCAGCCCTCTCTGCTCCAAAGAAAACACCCCGAGCTTATCCAGCCTCTCTCCATCGCTGAAATGCTCCATTCTGGCAGCATCTCCCCTCCAGTGCAATCACTCCCTTTTGTATGAGACTTCCTGATATAAGCCTGAATGGCCTGTCTCCTGCATCCTGCCACAGGGGAGATGGTAACATGGTGTTGATGGTGCTGGACTGTAATCCTGAGGCTCTGGCTAACACTCTACACCTATGAGTTCAAATCCCACCACAGTAGATGGTGAAATTTAAATTCAGTTAACAAATCAGGATTGGAAATCATGATTCGGAGGAGCTGGTGTTCGACTGGGGTGTGCAAAATTAAAAATCACACAACACCAGGTCATAGTCCAACAGGTTTATTTGGAAGCACTAGCTTTTAGAGGGCTGCTCCTTCATCAGTTACTCTTAGTGATGATGACCATGAAATTGTCATTGATTGATGTAAGATCCCATCTGGTTCATTAATGTCCTTCGGGGAAGGAAATCTGCTGTCCTTAACCAGTCTGACCGACGTGAAACCCTGTTGACCATGTCTGAGAAGGGAATCCTTTCGTTGAGTTCAGGGCGAAATCTATTTGTTTTGTTGAAGAAAAATCTCAAGATGCTGTTTATTGAGCAGGCTGTGTCTGCCAGACATCAGAGTGTCCTGCGTGTGATTGGTGACCTGACGATATCTGGCCGGGACATCACGGAAACATTCTACATTTTATCCTTTTGCCTTTAAGAATCAATCATTATCCAAAATATTTTTCCAAAACAATCTCAGCAGAAAGATTATTATGTGTGTGTTTGTGACTGTGCATATGTGAGTGTGCGTGCATGAGTGTGAGTGTGTGTGTGTGTGCATGAGTGTGAGAGTGTGTGTGTGTGAGTGAGTGTTTTGTGGATATTTAGGATAAGCATTCATACCTCTATATTATTGTCTGTGTACATCATTAATTTTTGCGCCTGTCTTGAATAAGTTTTGTTTGGACAATAATCCAATAATTGTGTTGAATAAGAAACCTGACTGAGAGGCCTCTTGTTATGAATAAGGTATTGAAATGGTGATTGTAGGAACTGGAAAAAGTGTTTTTAGATGATGCTGGGACAGTGGGACTAGAGAGACAGTGGTGTCCTTGCTGTTGCTCTAACGATTTACACTATTCTCAGTCTCTGAACCAACAAATGTGACCCAGAATTGATCCCACAGCGACAGGTTATATAACCCCAACTGGTCCCTGTCAATTTTAACCCTTCACAGGAACCTCTCCAACACACCTCACCCAATCAGTGTCTCCTACTATTTCTTCTCCCTCATGTGTTTATTTAGATTCCCCTTCAATGTATCAATGCTCTTCATATCAACCATTGTTTAGGCCACTTTTGGAATACTGCGTGCGATTCTGGTCTCTCTGCTATAGGAAAGATGTTGTGAAACTTGAAAGGGTCCAGAAAAGATTTTCAAGGATGTTGCCAGGGTTGGAGGGTTTGTGCTGTAGGGAGAGGCTGAACAGACTGGGACTGTTTTCCCTGGAGCGTCGGAGGCTGAGGGGAGACATTATAGAGGTTTATAAAATTATGAGGGGCATGGATAGGATAAATAGACAAGGTCGTTTCCCTGGGGTGGGCGAGTCCAGAACTAGAGGGCATAGGTTTAAGGTGAGACGGGAAAGATATAAAAGGGATCTAAGGGGTAACTTTTTCATGCAGAAGGTGGTGTGTGTGTATGGAATGAGCTGCCAGAGGAAGTGATGGAAGCTGGTACAATTATAGCATTTAAAAGGCATCTGGATGGGTATATGGATAGGAAGGGTTTAGAGGGATATGGACCAAATGCTGGCAAATGGAACTAGATTAATTTAGGATACCTGGATGAGTTGGACCGAAAGATTTGTTTCCATGCTGTACATCTCTATGACATAGGTTCCACATTCTCATTCCTCTCCAGGTAAGACTTCTGCAGGATTCCTGATTGGATTAATTTGAGACTATCTGATGGCCCCGACCCGTTCTGATCTCCTACAAGTGGGAACATTCTCTTCAAATCTATTCTGTGAACCTCAGTAACCATAACAATCTTTCTGGTCACACCTTCTTGTGCTGTTAAAACCCTTTCCCCTGTGCTCACTGAAGTACATCGAGTCTCACTCAAACAATGTCTAGACTTTAGAATTCTAATCCTTGTTTACAAATCGCTCCCAGATTCCACACCTCTTCCAGGCCCCAAAGACTTTTTGAGATCTCTGTGCTCCCTCTCTCCCTCTTGTTCCGACTGAACCCACTCCACCCTTGGTAGTTGTGTCTTCAGCTGCCTGGACTCCAAGCTCTGGGATCCCTTCCCTCAACCTTTCCAGCTCTCTGCCTGCTGCATTTGGATGCTCTTGTTCAAGTCATTGTTGCCTTTCATAAATAACTCCTGATCCGTCTCCTTCTCAATATTCTCTTTAAGTTTTGAAGCTGCCCCGGAACACCTGATCAAATTGGCATTGATGGGGAACCAGCCCCATTCACATCTCATGAACAAATAAGGAAAGATATCGCTGCGGGTCTGGAGTTACACGTAGGACGGACTGCAGTAAGGATGGCAGATTTCCTTCAATGAGTGTATGATGAGGACAGCTTTGTACCTGCTTGAGTTTTGGAGACCAAGGGCTGATCTGATGGTAGTGTTGTTGGTGTTTACCCTTTGGATCATGGTTGTTTACATTTCTAATTCCTGATGGATTTCTCTCCCCTCTCCAACCCCCACCCCATCTCATTGCCAGGTCTGGTTCCAGAATCGCCGAGCAAAATTCCGCAAACAGGAGAGAGCTGCCAACTCGAAAGGGAACGGGAGCAATCCTTCCGGGAAGAAGTCTGACCTTGTATCTGAGGAGGACGACTTGAAGGAGGGAAAATGCGCTGACCCTGATAGCACGGCCAATCCTGGCTGCCCTCCCTCCTCCTCCAGCTCCTCCTCCACCACCTCCTCAGGCCCTATCTCCAGCAGCAGCCCCCATGCAGTCAGCCTGCCCAGTCCCAATGGCTCCCAGTCTCTTAAGACGGCAGCTGCCTGGCCCAACAATGAGCTGCTGAAGGGCCAGGCCTGGCAGCCTACCGACAGTATGAGCGGGCCTTTTGCTGGGGTGCTCTCCACCCTGCACAGAAAATCCAACATGCTCAAACCCAACCTGTTCTAGACAGTGGAAGAGAGACACAGAGAGAGAGAGAGAGAGAGAATAAAGTACAGGTCAGACAACAAACCAGACCCAGTTCACAGTCTCAAACCCAACCTGTTCTAGACAGTGGAAGAGAGACACAGAGAGAGAGAGAAAGAGAGATTGAGAGAGAGAGAGAGAATAAAGTACAGGTCAGACAACAAACCAGACCCAGTTCACAGTCCCCCATCCTCCATACCCCACCCCGTTCCCATATTCCATTTTCCCAATGGTCCATTCCCCATTCCCACTCCTGGTCCCCCTACCTCTCCCTCGTGTGTGTGTGTGTGTGGTCATTCCCACCTTACATATGATAATAGTCATTGCCCTCACCTGTTCCAGTTGGCACCACTGTCCCCTCCCCCACCTGAGACCCTGCCCTTGTAACCCTTTGGACTGAAGCCTCACCTGTAGGACCCACACAGCCTTCTCTGGGTCAGTCCCTCAGTGAAGAATCTCAATCCCTCATTAGTTGCTCAGAGCCTGGACCTTAGGCTGGGCTTAGGGCTCAGGGTCGGGGTGTTCGGAGGGTTGGGGGGAGGTGGGGGAGGGATTGGGTGTCAAAATCAGCGAGAACCGTCAAAAGCGAAACTGCAGAAACCCTCGGAAAGTGGAAACACTCCGAGCTGTGGGGGGTGGCACTTTCAAAGAACCAGCACAGAGAGGATGGGCTGAATGGCCTCCTGCTGCACAGGATGACTCCACGATGGATGAAGCTGGAAACCAGCCAATCTGCCTGAAGAGTCAAGGCCGGAGTTTAACCCTTTGCTCACTGTTCATTCCTCACCAACTGTCACCAGTTCACCTTCCAGCAGGTTAAAGCATCAGGAACTTTCCGGAATGGTGTGGAAGCAGCAAATTTATCAAGTTGCAGAATTTGTAGAAAAAGCAGCAGATTGGCGCTGGCTCATTATAGGGGACAGTGCAGACACAAGGGGCTGAATGGCCTCCTCCTACAAAGTCATTCTGAGCCCTCCCTTCACCAGTTCATGCCAAAACCTTTCTCACTCTCTCTCTCTCTCTCTCTGTCTAAGTGGCCTGAAGGGGTCTTGAAGAAACAGGAGACACTGAGCAGGAATGATTGTTGATATTTTCACAAACAGATCACATCAGGTTCAGCCTGAGGGTGAGGGCTATTGAACTGTGAGAGGAAGCAACAAAACCTATCCCTGTCCCAACCCAAGATGCACTGCAACCAGAGCGGGTAGGACAGGGTCACTGGGGGTGGGGGCAGTCAAGGACTGGGGGAGATGGGGGTGAACTGGGGACAGATTTAGAGGGAGTCGTTTCCCAGCCTCTTGCTGCCCAGAGTTTGGACTCTCAAACTCTGAGCCCAAGCCGAGGGGCGGCTCATATCCATTAGATTGTGTGTAAGAGAACAAAAACCCTCAATGGCCCTCTTCAATCTGCCCTCTCCACCAAAACCTCAAAAGATCACGCTCCACTGTGATGCCCCATGCAGTTCCATAGCTGGGTAGCACTCATCACCAAGGTTAAAGAAACTAGAATCCCTCCAGGGTGGAAGCAGGCCATTCAGCCCATTGAGTCCACACCAAACCTCTGAAGAGCATTCCAATCAGACCCAACCCCATAACCCTGTGTGGCTAACCCACCTAACCTGCACATCCCTGAACACTATTGGCAATTTAACGTGGCAAATTCACCTCAGCTGCACATCTTTGGACTGTGAGAGGAAACTAGACCACCTGGAAGAAATCCATATGGACACGGGGAGAATGTGCAATCTCCACATGGACAGTCGCCTGAGGGTGGAATCAAACCCAGGTCCCTTGCGCTGTGAGGCAGCAGTGCTAACCATTGACCCACCATGTCACTCCGAAACCAAGACTCGCTGAGGTGAATGAAAGGTCACCAGGGGCTTGTGGAGCTGGTCCTGAGGGGCATGGAGCAGTGGGAGAGAGGTGAAAAAAAAAGGGTTTGAAATTCCATGTTTACCTTCCAGAAATGACTGTCAGTTGAAGAGAGCCCTCTAAATCCAGTGGTGGTGTTCCCACCGAGAGTTGTGATTTTTAAAAATAATTTATTCTCAAATGTATATGAATTAATTTATGTTGACAGGTAAATTGCCTTTCACATGTAATTAGTGAAAGACTGTGTTCTCACTGTATAATACTTTAACCCTAACCATTCCAAGGCAATCAATGGCAGAACTAATCCCCTGGGATACAAATCATTGCCTCAGAGACACAGGTCAATATTGTACCACATCAGGAGATATCTGTACACTGACCGATGTCTCTCAGAACCCTCTCTCTCAGGGAGATATCTGTACACTGACTGGTGTCTCTCAGTCCCCTCTCTCTCAAGGAGATATCTGTACACTGACCGATGTCTCTCAGTTCCCTCTCTCTCAGAGAGATATCCTTACACTGACTGGTGTCTCTCAGTCCCCTCTCTCTCAAGGAGATATCTGTACACTGACTGGTGTCTCTCAGTCCCCTCTCTCTCAGGGAGATATCCTTACACTGACTGGTGTCTCTCAGTCCCCTCTCTCTCAAGGAGATATCTGTACACTGACTGGTGTCTCTCAGTTCCCTCTCTCTCAGGGAGATATCTGTACACTGACCAATGTCTCTCAGTTCCCTTTCTCTCAGGGAGATATCTGTACACTGACTGGTGTCTCTCAGTCTCCCCTCTCTCTCTCTCTGTCAGGGAGATATCTTTACAATCACTGGTGACTCTCAGTCCCATCTCTCTCAGGGAGATATCAGTACACTGACTGGTGTCTCTCATTACACTCCCTCTCTCTCAGGGAGATAACTGTACATTGATTGGTATCTCTCAGTCCCCTCCCTTTCTCTCAAGAAGATATCTGTACACTGACTGGTGTTTCACGCGCCCCCTCTCATTTCCTCAGGGAGATATCTGTACACGGACTGGTGTCTCTCAGAACCCTCTCTCTCAGAGAGTTATCTGTACACTGACTAGTGTCTCTCAGTCCCACTCTCTGTCAGGGAGATATCTGTACACTGACTGGTGTCTCTCAGTCCCCTCTCTCTCAGAGAGAAATCTGTATACTGACTGGTGTCTCTCAGTCCCCTCTCTCTCAAGGAGATATCTGTACACTGACCAATATCTCAGTTCCCTCTCTCTCAGGGAGATATCTATACACTGACTGGTGTCTCTCAGTCCCCTCTCTCTCAGGAAGATATCTGTACACTGACTGGTGTCTCTCAGTCCCCTCCCTCTGTCTCAGGGAGATATCTGTACACTGACTGGTGACTCTCAGTCCCATCTCTCTCAGGGAGATATCAGTATACTGACAGGTGTTTTTTTTAGATTAGATTAGATTACAGTGTGGAAACAGGCCCTTCGGCCCAACAAGTCCACACCAACCCGCCAAAGCGAAACCCACCCATACCCCTAACCTAACACTACGGGCAATTTAGTATGGCCAATTCACCTGACCCTGCACATCTTTGTGACTGTGGGAGGAAACCGGAGCACCCGGAGGAAACCCACGCAGACACGGGGAGAACGTGCAAACTCCACACAGTCAGTCGCCTGAGGCAGGAATTGAACCCGAGTCTCTGGCGCTGTGAGGCAGCAGTGCTAACCACTGTGCCACCGTGCCGCCCACAAGGGTGGCTCTCAGTACCCTTCCTCTCTCTCAGGGAGATGACTGTACATTGATTGGTATCTCTCAGTCCCCTCCCTCTCTCTCAAGAAGATATCTGTACACTGACTGGTGTTTCACACCCCCCTCTCTTTTCCTCAGGGAGATATCTGTACATGGAGTGGTATCTCTCAGAACCCTCTGTGATACCAGTACACTGACCGGTGTCTCTCAGTGCCCGCTCATTCAGGGAGATATCTGTACACTGACTGGTGTCTCTCAGTCCCACTCTCTCTCAGGGAGATATCTGTAAACTGACTGCTGTCTTTCAGTCCCATCTCTGTCAGGGAGATATCTGTACACTGACTGGTGTCTCTCAGAACCCTCTCTCTCAGGGAGATACCTTTTCACTGACTGGTGTCTCTCAGTGCCCCCTCTCTCAGAGAGAAATCTGTACACAGACTGGTGTCTCTCAGTGCCCCCTTGCTCAGGGAGATATCTGTACACTGACTGGTGTCTCTCAGAACCCTCTCTCTCAGGGAGATACCTTTTCACTGACTGGTGTCTCTCAGTTCCCTCTCTCTCAGGGAGATATCCTTACACTGACTGGTGTCTCTCAGTCCCATTCTCAGGGAGATATCTGTACACTGACTGGTGTCTCTCAGAACCCTCTCTCTCAGGGAGATATCTGTACACTGACTGGTGTCTCTCAGTCTCACTCTCTCTCAGAGAGATATCTGTACACTGACAGGTGTCTCTCAGTCCCACTCTCTCTCAGGGAGATATCTGTACACTGACAGATGTCTCTCAGTCCCACTCTCTCTCAGGGAGATATCTGTACGCTGACTGGTGTCTCTCAGACCCCTCTCTCTTTCTGTCAGGGAGATATCTGTACACTCCCTCACCGTTTTGAGTGGGAGACTGATGAGTTTGCATTGGTTGCACAGATATACATGTTCCAGTTGATTGCGATTGGGTATGGGTGTAGTCCTCAGCATGTATTAGGGTAATTCTGGAGTTCCAACTGAGAACAACACTAGTTAAATATTGTATTATTAAATATGAAGTGTATATAAGTTGATAGAATTGTTATAAATACTGCCTGAGGGTCTAGACACTCCCTTTGTGACTTGAACTGATGTAACATTCTAATGTGCAAATAATTGGTGGGCCTTGTAATCCAGTTGTTACTTTTGATTTTTCGGATCAATCTGTTGAGTGCTGGACCATTTCTGTGATTTACCCGTGCTCTCTCTCATCTGGCACACCATTGGGTTGTGGTAGGGCCATCCTAGTCAGGTTGGTTACTATAAGCAGACTATCCCAACATTCATTACATTCACAGCAATGGGGCCTGCACTAACACATGGCCCTGTGCTAAACTAATTATGGCCTTCAGTGAGACTTGTTGTTATGTTAAAATGACCAGGCCACAGATTGAAGGCTTGTAGCTATGGAAACCTAACCGAAGGCCTGTGTACCTTTCTTTTTGGTCATCTTTTCTGTCTTGTGGAAATACATATCCTGAAACTCTGATCCGATCAGTAAGATTGAAAACATTCCCACCTCAGGGAAATCCCAGAACGACCACAAATAGCCAGCTCTCCAATTTTCTGACAGGTAGCATATCAGAAAAACTAAACAAATCCAATGGTAGCTCAGCACTGACTGTGTCTGAGGTGGATGGTTATGAGCTCTGAGTTACCTCTCATGAAAGTGTCTTTTAACTAAACAGAACCAGTCCAAAGTTATGCTGAAAAAACAATGCAACATTATACAATCACTTCCAAATCGACCTTAAGCATAGGGTTAAGGAGGCCATTCTCCTGTTTCCCCACTCAGTTTGACCTGTGTTATAGTTCCATTTTACCTGACACTCAAAAGATTAGTCTGATCAGACCCAATGCTATAATGAATTGTTACTCAAAACAGCCTTGTGTACATGAGCATTCCGTTATATCTTGTGAATGAATTTGTCAAGCCATCGATAAATGATTCAACTGTGCACAGCTGTCTCGAGTTTGAAATAAAATAACCCTTTGCTGTACAACTTCAAGGTGGGTCCTTTATTTGGGAGAGAGCAGGGGGTTGTCCACTCATAAAAGAAACAAGAATGAGCAGGAAGGTTCTTGTTCTGAGGAAGGGTCACTTGACCTGAAATGTTAACTCTGATTTCTTTCCCAGAGCTGCTAAGCTTTTGCAGCAATTTCTGTTTTTGTTTCTGATTTAGATCTTTCAGTTTTTATTATGAGGAGCAGGCATGGATTTAAAGTGATTTACTTATGATCTACTTTTTACTTCCCTTTCTCCCTTTAGAATTGAATCGGTACAGCAGCAACACTTTATTTGCTTCTTCCCTTATTAAATACTTGTCAAAACTCTTGCTATCCTGATTTTACATTCCTAGCCAACTTCCTCTCATGATTAACCTCTTTGTCATTACCTGCTGTTCTTCATGATCTGACATTCATCTGATCTACCTCTCATCTTGCACAGTTAAATATTTTCTCCTTTAATACATCTTTAGTAAACCACAGATGGTGGGTCCTCCCTTTATGTTTTTCCTTTAAACTACAAATATATGTATTCTGAGGTTTATGAATTATTCCTTGAAATGTCTGCTACCATATCTCAGTTGAACGATCCTCTATCCTAATTTGCCAGTTCAGTTCGGCTTAATCTTCTCCCTTTCAAACAATGTAAAATTTAATCATGTTTGCTGCTACTTGGGGGTGGGGGGTTACCTTAATTGCGAAGTAATTAATTAAGGGAGAAAGTGAGGACTAAGATGGTGGAGATCAGAGTCAAAAAGTGTGTTGCTGGAAAAGCACAGCCGGTCAGGCAGCACCCGAGGAGCAGGAGAATCGATGTTTTGAACATAAGCTCTTCATCATTCCTGATGAAGGGCTTATGCTCGAAATGTTGACTCTCCTGCTCCT
This sequence comes from Chiloscyllium plagiosum, assembly GCF_004010195.1. Classification (NCBI taxonomy): domain Eukaryota; kingdom Metazoa; phylum Chordata; class Chondrichthyes; order Orectolobiformes; family Hemiscylliidae; genus Chiloscyllium; species Chiloscyllium plagiosum. The sequence continues at coordinate 116,634,280 of NC_057715.1, read as the reverse complement.
TGGATGCTGCCTGACCGGCTGTGCTTTTCCAGCACCACACAAGACATTAATTAATCCTTTAGGAGAAAGTGAGGACTGCAGATGCTGGAGATCAGAGCTGAAAATGTGTTGCTGGAAAAGCGCAGCAGGTCAGGCAGCATCCAAAGAGTAGGAGAATCGACGTTTCGGGCATGAGCCTGAAGAAGCCTCCTTCCTGAAAAGCCTGACCTGCTGCGTTTTTCCAGCAGTTAATTAATCCGCACACATTTCACAATACCATGCCCAGAATAACTTGCTCTCTTGTTAATTCCCTGAGGTGTTGCTTTAAAGAAACCATCTTGGAAGCTTCCTATGAATTCCTCATTCAGACTACTACAACTAATCCGATTCGTCCAGCTTGTATATAACAAGCTTTTACATAAAGTCACACATGATTTTTGCTGTCCCTTTAATCCAAGCACCCAAGTTTTCTGTTTTCGCACATTTTCCCACTTTGTAAAGTGATATGTTTTATTGTTGTAAATCACAGGGCTTGTAGACCATGCCAACTAATGACTTCTTTCCCATAGTCTTCCTCATCACCACCCAAATGGATTCCACTTCTTGGTCTCCTGATCTAAGATCATTTATAACTATTGCACAAATGTCAATCTTAATTAACAATTCAAACACTCCACTGATAGCTACCTTTATATTTTTCTTGAATGTCATTTAGCCCTCTATATTCAGGATCCAATCCTTATCATTCTGCAGCCATCTGCCCATACAGACTATCAGATCATGCTTTGAGCACTATTGATTTGTTCACATTGTTATCAATGCAATGTGCATTGCTCTATTCCTTTCTAGTTGTTTTTCTCTGTCCCTTCCTAATTGTTCTCAGCTGCTTTTTTATTCATCAAATAAAATAGAAGTCCTACAGTGTGGAAGCAGGCCATTCAGCCCAGCAAGTCCATACAAACCATCTCACTCAGACCCACCCCATCCTCCCCTACACCTGTAGCCCTGCGTTTCCCATGGCCAATCCACCCTAACCTGCATATCTTTGGACTGTGGGAAGAATCAAACCTGGGTCCCTGGTGCTGTGAGACAGTAGTGCTAACCACTGAGCCACCATGCCACCCTGTTCATGATGTGGGTATCACTGGCTGGGCCAGTAGTTATTGCCCAGAGGGCAGGTAACAGTCAACCACATTGCAGTACGTCTGGCCAGATAAGGATGGTGAACTTTCGTTTCTAAAGGACTTTAGTAAACTAGATGGGATTTTACAATAATCCAGTGACATTACTTCCCATTCCTTATCTCCATGCTTTGATATACCATGTTTTTTCACATTTGATCCCTTTCCCCCATAATTTAGATTAAAACTCTCGACTTTCTAATCACGTAGTTTGGAAAAACACTGGCCCCAGCATGGTTCAGGAGTAGACTGTCCCAAAATACAGTTTCTGCTTTCCTGAATACTGGTGCCAGAGATACAAACTAGTACCCAATTCTCCATCACCATTGTTTGAGGCATGCAATAACCTTTACATGCTGGAACTTTAGGCACTCGATATCAATTTACATCCAGTACTTCTGTAGCGATTTCTTCTAATATCCCAGATTGTGCCCTATCAATTCCACAGGTCATATTGGTCTGTTGTCCCATAGTTTCCCTAGTACATCTTCTCCAGTGATCATTATTACACTTATCACCTCTCCTTTTGCCCTTTGAATAGGCAGTATTTTTGAAATGCTATTAGCATTTTCTGTCAAGTATATATTCAACTTGACATTAGAAATCTGGAAGAAACATGCAGTATGCTTCAGAATTGTTCTGAAGTCAAACTGAATTTGAAATGCTAATTGTTTCTCTCTCCACAGATACTGCCAGACCTGCTGAGTTTTTCCAGTGTTCTGTTTGCGTTTTGCAATCAACTCCTCTGTAGGAATGTAAGAAAGTGCGATGTCATACTCTTTGGTAAGAAGAATCTGAAGACAGACTATTATTTAAATGGAAAGATACTCCAATAAAGTGCAGCACAGATGGACCTGGGTGTTCTCGTGCGTGAAACACAAAATGCTAGCATGCAGATGCAGCAAGTATACAAATAGAATTTCAGCTGACATTGCTCAGGGGTTGGTGTTTATAAACAAGGAAGTCTTGCTCCAGCTGTACAGTGTATTGGTAAGACTGTACCTGGAGTAATGTACAGTTTTGGTCACTTTAAGAAAGAACATACATAAAAGATACTTACTAGGTTTAAGGAGTTGACCTTTCTAAAATGGCTGAACAGAAAGGTGAAATGTCATTGCGATTAGTGGGAGAACCTTGAACTAGAGGGTATGGTTACAGAACAAGAGGACACTCATTTTAAAGTGAGATGCAGAGGCATTCTTTCTCCGAGGGAATAAATGCCTGGAATTTTACCCTGGAGACTAGATGTCTGCAAGTGTTTAAAAAGATGGTACAAGGTGCTCAGCGCAATAAGGAGTTAGCAAAAGAGAGGAGTTGAGGCCTGAGGCAGGTCAATGATGATCTTGGTGAATGGTGGGACAGGCCTGAAGGGATGAATGGCTTACTCCTGTTTCTTATGTTCTCTCCAAGAGGCTTATAAGACTATGCATGGGAGGCAATCACAGTGCGTGTGCATACATATAGAGGTTTGATGGAGCAGTCCTCATTTTTCTGCTTATCTTCAGTTCTGAAGAAGGATCACTCAACCCTAAACATTAACTCTGATTTCTCCTCACAGATGCTGCAAGACTTGCTGAGCTTTTCCAGCAATTTCTGTTTTTGTTTCTCATTTTTCTGCTCTCCCTTCAAATGTAGTCTCTGCAAAAATCTAAGGGAAGCAGAGTTACAGAGAAAACACTGTGGATGTGAGGAATGTTGGATCAGCCATCATCCCATGGAATGGGGAAGCAGGTTCAAGGGGCCGAATGGCTTACTGCAGTCCCTATTTCTTAGTCTATTGCAGATATTACAATGACAAATTTCAGCAGTGCCTCAGTAGTTAGCATAGCTGCCTGGGGGCCTTCCAATAAACAAGGCTGCGACACTCAGCTGAGGGAGGGTTGCTTTGCTGCAGGGGTATCACTCAGACTTCCCAATTCAAAATTTCTATTGAAATTAAAATACTGTCATTGGATGTAGTGGGATTTGAAACGGGACCCCCTGGATCTCTGTGCGGAGAATTCACAATAAAGTAGTTGACTTAGTTATACAAATAAAAGTGAACAGGTATGATATATTTGAGATTACGGAGATGTGGTGCTGGGGTGACCAAGGATGAGATCTTAATATCAAAGGGTCAGAAAAAAAGGAAAAGGAAGTGGGGGGCAGTATTGCTGGTTAAGGAGAAAATGAACTCAATAGTGATGAAGAACACGAGTTCCACTGAAATAAAATCTGAACATGTAGAGTTTAGTAGCACCTCAGGGCAAAAAAAACAATAATAGGTGTTGCATATGGACCCCAAATTGTAATGGTCATGTTGGGGAAGGCATTAAACAGGAAATTAGAGACTCCAGCAATAAAGGTACTGCTACAATTATGGGTGACTTTAATATGTATAAACAGTGGGCAAATAAAATCAGGTACAATACCATCGAAGAGGAATTCCTGGAGTGTAAGTGGGATGGTTTCTGGATCAATACATTGAGGAACTAAGTATAGAACAGGCCATCTTAGGCAGGGTATTGTGCAATAACAAAGGAATAATGGCCAATCTAGCTGTGTAAGGCCCCTTTGGGGAAGAAACCACCATAATATGATAGAATTCCCTTCCCTAAAAAGCAATGAATGATTGGGATGGAGTAAACCTGAGGAGTAGAAAGGTTTCCTTCAGTTATGTTCTTATTTTCTTAATTCTCATTTATCTCTGAATATTTTGACTTGGCTTGTAACAGTTCTCTCTCCAATTTGGCCAGTGTCAACATTTTACTTGTCAGTTCAAGCCCCCCCCGCCGCCATGAGGTGTGTCATGTCATCTCTGAATAGGTTGATTAGAAAAATATAATTGATTTATTGGCACACATAAGGTGGGTACAATGACGACAGTTAAAAGGCATCTGGATGGGTATATGAATAGGAAGGGTTTAGAGGGATATTTAGGGTGAATGGACAGTGTGGAGGAGTTGGACTGAAGGGTCGGTTTCCATGCTGTATGACTCTGACTCTATAACTGCAGTTCCAAAGTAAAGCGCAGAGTCATCTAGTGGTCATGATGGGCACTACAAGGGTCTTAGACTTTTAAAATGTTAATTTTAAATGATTTGGAGATGCTGGTGTTGGACTGGGGTGTACAAAGTTAAAAATCACACAACACGAGGTTATATTCCCACAGCTTTAATCGGAAGCACCCTAGCTTTCGGAGCATTGCTCCTTGATCAGGTGATAGTGGAGGGCTCAATCCTAACACAATTTATAGCAAAAATTTACAGTGTGATATAACTGAAATTATACATTGAAAAATTGATTGTCTGTTAAATTGATTGTCATGGTTGAATACCATGATAGTTTCACTTCTTTCATGTGTAAATCACAAAACTTTTTTTTTTTAAAAAAGTTGCACTCTCAGGTTAGCTGTTAACAATGGTGATAGCTAGACAAAATGTTGAAGGTGGATTCTGGATCAGTGGTGCTGGAAGAGCACAGCAATTCAGGCAGCATCCGAGGACAGGCAAAATCGACGTTTCGGGCAAAAGCCCTTCATCAGGAATAAAGGCAGAGAGC
>NC_057715.1:116592161-116629510 GCF_004010195.1 Chiloscyllium plagiosum | reverse complement strand
GAAGCATTCCATGAATACCCTTTGGATCCACCAGCAACATTATTCACCCAGTTCATTTGCATATTGAAGTCCCCCATGATCACCGTGACCTTGCCTTTCTGACATGCCCTATCTATTTCCTGGTACATATTCCGCCTCTGGTCCTGACCACTGCTGGGAGGTCTGTACATAACTCCCATTATGGTTTTTTTTTGCCTTTGTGGTTCCTTAACTCCACCCACACAGACTCCACATCATCTGACCCTATGTCATTCAGTGCCATAGATTTAATTTCATTCTTAGCTAACAAGGCAACCCCAACCCGTCTGCCCACCTCCGTCTTTTTGCTAAATTGTAAATCCTTGGATGGTAATCTGCCAGTCCCCTGAACCCCCTTCAAACACGTCTCTGTGATGCCTACGACGACATAATCATTCACGATGATTTGTGCTGTTAATTCATCTACTTTGTTATGAATACTACGAGCATTTAGGTAAAGCACCTTGAAGCTAATTTTCTTATCCTCATGATTTCCATCACCTTTAGTAATATGTCCTAAGTTACCCTTCCTTTTTGCTTCATTCCTAATCTGCCTTGAACTTAAACCCTGCACAAATGCTGACCTGCTGCTTATCTTTCTACTTGCCTCCATACTCCCTGTTGCTTTCTCTTTTTAAAATTAAAAATCACACCACACGAGGTTATAGTCCCACAGCTTTAATCGGAAGCACACTAGCTTTCGGAGCGTCGCTCCTTGATCAGGTGATAGTGGAAGACTCAATCCTAACACACAATTTATAGCAAAAATTTACAGTGTGATGTAACTGAAATTATACATTGAAAAATTGATTGTCTGTTAAGCCTTTCATCTGTTTGAATACCATGATAGTTTCACTTCTTTCATGTGTAAATCACAAAAGCATTTTTTAAAAAGTTACATTCTCGGGTTAGCTGTTAATAATGGTGATAGCTAGACAATATGTTGAAGGTGTTAACCCCCTGTGTTCTATGTCTATGCCATGATGTTTAGATTGATTCTAATCTAGAAAGTGAGATAACAGAGTTTTACATGAACTCGTGCAGTTTTTGAGCTCAGAGTTTACATGAATGCATGCAGTTTTTCAGCAAAGTACAATGTAACTCTGCAAGTACAAATTCACCCCACAAAAAGTGTGTGCATGTGGGTCTTTGTCTGTCTCTGGGTGTGTGTCTGTCTGGGTGGGGGATTGAGTGTGAGAAAATGTATGTGTGTGTGTTTAGTGAGTGTAGAGTGTCTTAAGTCTGTGAGGGGGTGCATGCCAGAGTGTGGGGGTCTGTAAGGGTGTGTGTGGGTGTCTGTGTGTCCGTGTATATAGGAGTGCCTGTGTGTGTGTGTGTGTGTGTGTGTGTGTGTGTGTGTGTAGTGCAATGTCACCTGTAATGTGACATGAACCCAAGGTCCCGGTTGAGGCTCTCCCTATGGATACCGAACTTAGCTATCAATCTCTGCTCGGCCACTTTTCACTGCTGCCTGTCCCGAAGTCAGCCTTGGAGGATGATCACCTGAAGGTCTGAGGTCGAATGTCCTGAACCACTGAAGTGTTCTCCAACTGGGAGGGATCACTCCTGTCTGTTGATTGTTGTGCAGTTCCCATTCATCCGTTGTCGTAGCCTTTGCTCGGTTTCCCCAATGTACCATGCCTCAGTGCATCCTTGCCTGCAATGTATAAGATAGACAACGTTGGTTGAGTCACATGAGTACCTGCCATGTACAAGGTGGGAGGTGTCCCCATGCATAATGGTGGTATCTATGTCCACACTCTGACATGTCTTGCAGCGCCATTGTCATTCAGAATAGAACAGATTACTGCAAGGAAGTGTACCGACAACTGAACAACCAGGAACACTACAGGCAACTACCAGCTGATCCGACCAAAGAACACGCCCTTGTATTAAACACATCGATCAGAACTTTGGATCCAGTCCTTCAGAGGTCCCAACGTGCCCTCATTCCACGTCCTTCTCGTGTAGGCGACTTTTACTACCTTCCAAAGGTACACAAAGCCAACACACCAGGACGTCCCATCGAGTTGGGCAATGGGACCCTATGTGAGAATCTCTCCGGCCATGCTGAAGGCATCTTGAAATCTATTGTACAAGGGATCCCCAGCTTCTGTCGCGACACTACGGATTCCTTACAGAAACTCAGCACCCACGGACCAGTCGAACTGGGAACATTTCTCGTCACAATGGACATTTCCACACTCTACACCAGCATCCCCCACAATGATGGCATCGCGGCAACAGCCTCAGTACTCAACACCAACAACTGCCAATCTCTAAACACCATCCTATAACTCATCCGCTTTATCTTTGATCACAACGTCTTCACCTTGGACAACAAGTTCTTCATCCAGACACATGGAACAGCCATGGGGACCAAATTGGCTCCCCAATATGCCAACATTTTTATGCACAGGTTCGAACAAGACTTCTTCTCTATGCAGGATCTCCAACCAACATTATACACCAGGTGCATTGACGACATTTTCTTCCTCTGGATCCATGATGAGGAGTCACTAATAAAACTACACAGCGACATCAAGTTTCATCCCACCATCAAACTCACCATGGACTACTCTCGACTATTTGTCTCATTCTTAGACACGTGCAACTCCATCAAGGATGGACACCTCAGCACCACACTCTACCACAAACAATCTCACAATGCTACACTTCTCTAGCTTCCACCCAAAACATATTAAGATAGCCTATCCCTTATGGACAAGCCCTACACGTACACCGGATCTGCTCAGATGAGGAGGACCGTGACAGACACCTGGAAGTACTCAGGGGTGCCTTTACAAGAACGGGTATGATGCCCAACTCATCGACTGCCAGTTCCGACGAGCCACAGCAAGGAACCGTAATGACCTCCTCAGGAGACAGACATGTGTTGCTACCGACAGGGTACCCTTCGTTGTTCAGTATTTCCCAGGAGCTGAAAAACTATGCCATGTTCTTCATGACCTGCAACACATTATCAATGAGGATGAGCACCTCACCAAGACCTTCCCCACACCTCCATTACTTGCCTTTAAACAACCACCAAACCTCAAACAGATCTTGGTTCGTAGCAAACTGCCCGGCTCTCAGGATAATTCCATTCAAACCTGTCACGGTAGGCACTGCAAGATGTGTCAGAGTGTGGACATAGATACCATTATGCGTGGGTCACCTCCCACCTTGCACATGGAAGGTACTCATGTGAGCTGAAAAATGTGTTGCTGGAAAAGCGCAGCAGGTCAGGCAACATCCAAGGAGGAGAATCGATGTTTCAGGCATGAGCCCATCTTCAGGTACTCATGTGACTCAGCCAATGTTGTCTATCTTATATGTTGCAGACAAGGATGCACTGAGGCATGGTACATTGGGAAACCGAGCAAAGGCTACGACAATGGATGAATGGGCACCGCACAACAATCAACAGACAGGAGGGTTCCCTCCCAGTTGGAGAGCACTTCAGTGGTCCAGGACATTCGACCTCGGACCTTCGGGTGACCATCCTCCAAGGCTGACTTCGGGACAGGCAGCAGCGAAAAGTGGCCGAGCAGAGACTGATAGCTAAGTTTGGTACGCATAGGGAGGGCCTCAACCGGGACCTTGGGTTCATGTCACATTACAGGTGACCACCATTGCACTAACACACACACAGATACCCCTACACACACACACACACACACACAGGTACTCCTATACACACATACACACGTATACAGAGACGTGCACAAAGACACCCACACACACCCTTACAGACACACTCCCACATGCAACCCCTCACAGACCTAAGACATATTACACTCACTAAACACACACACATACATTTTCTCACACTCAATCCCCCACCCAGACAGACACACACCCAGAGACAGACAAAGACCCACATGCACACACTTTTTGTGGGGTGAATTTGTACTTGCAGAGTTACATTGTACTTTGCTGAAAAACTGCATGCATTCATGTAAACTCTGAGCTCAAAAACTGCACGAGTTCATGTAAAACTCTGTTATCTCACTTTCTAGATTAGAATCAATCTAAACATTATGGCATAGACAGGGAACACCGGGGGCTAGCACCTTCAACATATTGGTAGAAACAATGACTGCAGATGCTGGAAACCAGATTCTGGATCAGTGGTGCTGGAAGAGCACAGCAATTCAGGCAGCATCCGAGGACAGGCACTAAACATCATGGCATAGACATAGAACACAGGGGGTTAACACCTTCAACATATTGTCTAGCTATCACCATTATTAACAGCTAACCCGAGAATGTAACTTTTTAAAAAATGCTTTTGTGATTTACACATGAAAGAAGTGAAACTATCATGGTATTCAAACAGATGAAAGGCTTAATCAATGTATAATTTCAGTTACATCACACTGTAAATTTTTGCTATAAATTGTGTGTTAGGATTGAGTCTTCCACTATCACCTGATCAAGGAGCGACGCTCCGAAAGCTAGTGTGCTTCCGATTAAAGCTGTGGGACTATAACCTCGTGTGGTGTGATTTTTAATTTTAAAAAGAGAAAGCAACAGGGAGTATGGAGGCAAGTAGAAAGATAAGCAGCAGGTCAGCATTTGTGCAGGGTTTAAGTTCAAGGCAGATTAGGAATGAAGCAAAAAGGAAGGGTAACTTAGGACATATTACTAAAGGTGATGGAAATCATGAGGATAAGAAAATTAGCTTCAAGGTGCTTTACCTAAATGCTCGTAGTATTCATAACAAAGTAGATGAATTAACAGCACAAATCATCGTGAATGATTATGTCGTCGTAGGCATCACAGAGACGTGTTTGAAGGGGGTTCAGGGGACTGGCAGATTACCATCCAAGGATTTACAATTTAGCAAAAAGACGGAGGTGGGCAGACGGGTTGGGGTTGCCTTGTTAGCTAAGAATGAAATTAAATCTATGGCACTGAATGACATAGGGTCAGATGATGTGGAGTCTGTGTGGGTGGAGTTAATGAACCACAAAGGCAAAAAAAAACCATAATGGGAGTTAGGTACAGACCTCCCAGCAGTGGTCAGGACCAGAGGCGGAATATGTACCAGGAAATAGATAGGGCATGTCAGAAAGGCAAGGTCACGGTGATCATGGGGGACTTCAATATGCAAATGAACTGGGTGAATAATGTTGCTGGTGGATCCAAAGGGTATTCATGGAATGCTTCTAGGATGGTTTTTTGGAACAACTTGTGATGGAGCCCACAAGGGAGCAGGTTATTCTAGACTTAATGCTATGTAATGAGCCAGACTTTATAAAAGATCTTAAAGTAAGGGAAAAATTAAGAGGCAGTGATCAAATTATGGTAAGAGTTCAGTCTGCAGTTTGAAAGAGAGAAGGCAAAACTGGAGGCAATGGTGTTACAGTTAAAGAGGCTTGATAGGGGAATTGACAAAAATCGACTAGAAGCAGAGCCTAGTGGTGAAGACAGGAGAGCAACAATGGAAGGAGTTTCTGGGTGTAATTGAGGACACAGTACAGAGGTACAGAGGTTCATCCCAAAGAAAAGAAAGATTATCCGGCAGCTGGGGGGGGGGGGGGGGGGGGGGGGGGAGCTAGACAGCCCTGGCTGACAAATGAAGTCAGGAAACGTATCACAAAAGAAAGAGCCTATAAAGTCACCAAGAGCCCTGGGAAATCAGAAGGTTGGGAAGACTACAAAAAAAAAAGAGGATAACAAAGAGAGAAATAAAGGAGGAGAGGATCAAATATGAAGGTAAGCTCACCAGTGATATTAGAAATGATAGTAAAAGTTTCTTTCAATACATAAGAAAAAGAAAGGAGGCAAAAGTAGAAATTGGGTTGCTCTAAATTGATGCAGGAAGGCTAGTGATGGGAGATAAGGAAATAGCTGAAGAACTTAATACTTTGCGTCAGTCTTCACAGTGGAAGACAGGAGTAATATCCCAACAATTAAGGAGAGTCAAAGGGCAGAGTTGAGGTATGGTAGCCATTACAAAAGAGAAAATACTAGAAAAGCTAAAAAGTCTGAAAATTGAGAAATCTCATGGCCCAGATCAGCTGTATCCTGGAGCTCTGAGGGAGGTGGCTGAAGAAATAGCAGAGGTATTGTTTGTAATCTTTCAAAAATCACTGGAGTCAAGGAAAGTCCCAGATGATTGGAAAATCGCTGTTGTAACCCCCTTGTTCAAGAAAGGATCAAGACAAAAGATGGAATATTACAGGTGATTAGCCAAACCTCAGTTGTAGGTAAAATTCTAGAAACTATCATTAAAGGATGAGATTTCTAAATTCTTGGAAGTGCAGTGTCGGATTAAAACAAGTCAGCATGGATTTAGTAAGGGGAGGTCATGCCTGACAAACCTATTAGAATTCTTTGAAGAGGTAACAAGTAGGGTCGACTAGAGAAACCCAGTGGATGTTATCTTCCTAGATTTCCAAAAGGTCTTTGATATGGTGCCTCACGGGAAGCAAAGCAAGGTTAGGGTCCATGTTATTCGAGGTGTGCTATTGGCATGGATTGAGGATTGGCTGAGTTGGGATTGAGAAGGCAGAGTTGGGATAAAAAAATTCTTAGGTTGAGTCTGTGATTAAGAAAGCAAATGTAAGTTTGTCATTTATCTCAAGAGGGTTGGAATGTAAAAGCAGCAATGTGCTACTGAGACTTTATAAAGCTCATGTTTGGCCCCATTTAGAATACTGTGTCCAGTTTTGGGCCCCACACCTCAGGAAGAACATACTGGCACTGGAGTGTGTCCAGCGGAGATTCACACGGATGATCCCTGGAATGGTAGGCCTAACATACGATGAAAGGCTGAGAATCCTGGGATTGTATTCATTACAGTTTAGAAGGTTGAGGGGAGATCTAATAGAAACTTACAAGATAATACATGGACGCTGGGAATTTGTTTCCGACAGGTGGGGATGCTAGGACACAGCCTTACAATTACAGGAAGTCAATTTAAAATGGAAATTAGGAGACATTTCTTCAGTCAAAATGTGGTGGAATGCATTGCCATGGAGTACAATGGAGGCCGGGACATTAAATGTCTTCAAGGCAGAGACTGATAAATTCTTAATCTCGCAAGGAATTAAGGGCTATGGGGAGAGTGTGGGTAAATGGCATTGAAATGCCCATCAGCCATGATTGAATGGCGGAGTGGACTAGATGGGCCGAATGACCTTACTTCCACTCCTGTGTCTTATGGTCTTAATAATAACATTTCACTGAAGAATTTAAAAATTCATGCCTTCTGCTGGTATTTAAAATAAATTTGTTCATTTCATCAATTTGTTCTTTTTCATTTCCTTTGACTCTTTCTTAGGATGTGGGTGTCACTGGCTGGGGCCAGTATTTATTGCCCTGAGTCAAGAGCACGGTGCTGGAAAAGCACAGTAGGTCAGGCAACCGCTAAGGAGCAGGAGAAACTCTGATCTCCAGCCCTCAACTTTCTCATTTACTGCCCTGACCCTAGTTGCCTCTTGAGATGGTGGAGTGAGCTGCCTTCTTGAACCGTTGCAGTCTATGTGCTGTGGGTAGACCCACAATGCCCTTAGGGAGGGAATTCCAGGATTCTGACCCAGCGACAGTGAAGGAATGGCAATATATTTCCAAGTAGAGACGGTGAGTGAGGGTGTTCCCAGGTATTTTATTTGTCTGTTTGGAACATGGGCTGTGCTATCAAATCCCTCCAAATGAATTCAGTTCAAGATGTGGGTCAGAGAGAAATGCTCCTGCATGGAAAAGTGCACAGGGCAGCTTCATCACTTGTCAGCCTCCTTTGAATTTAGGTTGTGGCGCACTGCTGGGTAAGTCCATCTCGTCAATTTTTCCTGCTCGGTATAACTGCAAATTTCTGCCATCAGCTTTATAAATCATACCACTGAGCCAAAAATCTTAAGTTGCCACACAGAGATTTGAAACAATTGTTTTGCAATCGTTAGTATGTGTGACAATGCCCTTGGTACACACAAGTCAATGCCCAATACAGAATCACAGTTAAAGTAAAGACATTCAAACTCAATATTGTTAAAAAGAACTTTAGTTTTAAACAGTTTTGTACAGACATAATTAAATCATTAAAAATACAAAATCTTAAATGAAAGGAACACAGGCGCACACACACGCGTGGGTATCCTTGTCGTTTGCTCTTGCTGTTCTTGTCATCACTGTGCTACAGCTAAACAGGAATTCAGTGCTAATCACCAACACACATTACAGCAAGGACTGACTAGGTGGGGACGGAGCAAACAGGGAAGGCACCACAAAAATAACTTGGCATAATTGCATTAAATATCACAGATAAAAGCAACTTCACAAACTCCTCCAATTAGCCGTAGTTACAATACATTAAAACGGAAAAAAAATCAAGAAGAGTAAACGAAAGACAAACAAGCTCTTGGCTTCTGGCAGTTCACACACATTATTGCATAATTATTCTAAAAAAGTTGAGGACTTTTTTTCATTTTGAAAATATATATTTGGAGAAAGGTTGAAGAAGAAACACAATAAGGTTCCTACATTGAGTTGGGCTCAGCACCTCCGGATGACACAACGTCCAGCACAGAATAAGTGACACTATATTCTCAACAATGGACAGTATAGAACAAAACAACAAGCCAAGAGTGCAAATAGATCAGTCCCCCAACTTGGAGTGTTGAAAATCCTTCCTACTTTGTTTTCTCGACAGATCAGTGAAAATCTGGATCCCTCTCCTTTTGCCCACAACGAGGAAACATCTGGAACTTTCGAGCACGCGATAGATAGATCTTTGCTGTGACAGGGTATTGAGGGACTTGGAGTCATGGTGGACAGATGAAATTGCAGGTCTGCCAATGCTGGAGCAAGCCCAAGGGGCTGAATGGCTGCCTATTGCCTGAACTTCAGTGCATTGTCCAGTGTTTGGTCAGCTGCGATTTGAGAAACTTGTGCGTGAGATGAAGCTCAGCAGAATGATATGTTTAATGAAATTACCTCAAACCATACAGGGACGAGAGACATTCATTCATGGATGACTAAGTCGCCAGGGACTGAATGCGTCTCAGTAAAGGCACTTGCACAGAATTGGTGTGCTGCAAGTAAAGCTGTTAAACCACACCCTCAGGAAACAGCTTGATCTCTGATACAAGAGTTCCCAGTCGCTGTAAAATCACTTTTCACAACTCTGTACCAATCACCCAATCAATACTTAATCAATGTTGAATAGCATGTTAAGGCAAACCACACTTAAAAACAAAAGCGAGTGCAAATTTTCTTTCCGTTATTCTAGTGAATTCGATATTTAACCTTTTAAGTCACTAATGGCAGTTCAGTTAATCTGGCAATGTCTGTATAAGTGTGAGAGATGGGTGAGAGGCAGTAAGAGCAAGGGAATGAGGTGGAAAGAAACAAGGACTTGTATTTCTATAGAACCTTTTGTGACTTCAGGATGTCTCAAAGCACTTATAGCCAATGAGGTATCAGGGAGTGCAGTCATCATTATGATATTGGAAACACTGTCCCAAGGTCCAATAGACAATAATGAGGAAATGGCGAGCAGAATCTAGTTTAGGATTTGGTTAATACTGGCGAGGACATGAATTGCTCATCATTTATTATTTCCATGGGATCTTTCGCACCTATCAGACAGTATTTTGTGTCTCATGCAAAGGGTTGAACTGTCAACACTAATACTGAGGGAGCCAGTCTAGACTGGGTGATTGGTGTCTAGGAATAAGGCCTGAATGTTTGGAGGCATAGGTGTAGTGGACTACCCGTTGAAGGAGGTGGTGATGTTTGATTGGTTGACGTCGGTATAGAATCTAGGCAGGACACTAGGACCTTGCAGCAAGCGAAAATAACTCGAGACTGTGAAACAGAACCAGCTGTTCCAGGTTTCAGGTCCATCAAGAAAATGCAGACCAAACAAAACAGTTACAAGGAAATACCTGTGGGAAAGCTCACTGGCCAGAAATAGCATTCCCTCTGCCTGCAGTTGTAGATGATGCCTCAGCTGCAGGATTGTGAAGTGATTGCAAATGGGTTCTAGCCAAGTTCCAGATTCCTACCAGCATTCTGGAGAAGCCTGGAGCTTGCAGGGCAGGGAACGCTGCCAGGCCCAGACTGAGAGGAAATACACAGACTTTGGAGATTGCAGCTGGCTGACACAGATTCCTGGGAGTGGTCACTCCTCAGATTTGCACCACTGACCTCACAGCAATGGGGATGGCGGTGGTGGCACAGACAGGAGTCATTTCTACACTATTACAGAATTAACTTCAAGAACAAATCCACAAACACCATTGAGACACTTCAAACTTGCTTTACCCAGTCAACAGACATGTCAAGTCCCACCAGTGGAACCGGTGTATCTGACCTGGGCTTTTTTACCTCCCTCACCGCCCACCCACCAGACTATGGCTTCAGTCACAGGAGATGGAGCTTCTATAAACTGCTGGAGCAGTTTATAGCAACCCCTTTGACCAGCTGCACAAAGATACTTGCTGTGTGAAGGTGTATGTGATCACTTGCAGGTTGTTTAATTTGAGCTAGTGAACAGATTGCTGCCTACCTTCACTCCCTCTGCAGGATGGTGAGAATATAATCACAAGGGAAAATAAATAATTTGAAGAAAAGAAGAACATTTCCTTCTACCTCTGGCAGAGCAGAAGCTGAACTTCATCCTGTCCAGTCCTCACTGCAGGGCAGAGGTGATTTTCCCTTTAGTGTGTTGAAAGCAAACAGCTGAAACAGCTGCACATGCTTAACTCAATTTTTCATACACCCTTTGACCAGTCTTTCTCTTTCTCTCTCTCTCTCTCTCTCTCACTCACCCACTACCACTCTGCAAAATACTGAATGGGATCCATTTGACTAGAATCAGAACAAATTGGCCCCATTTTCAGAAACACTTAAGATTCAGATCCTAACTTCTCAGATATCCATACTGCATACACACCGTCACACCTTACCTTTCTTTCCTCAATTCCAGCATGGATACAATACCAATGGATGGTCAGCAGCATCTCACCCTCCTGGCCCCAGAATGGAATCATGCGCTTTCTGAGGCACAGGAAGACAATTTCTGAAGACAACATTCCCCCTCCTTTCCTGGGCAGGTGACCCCAATGCAATTTAAGCCAGAGGATGTGCTTGAAAATAAAGCAAACAGTGCACAGTGAAAGGAGTCAGCACTGCCCATCTATCAACCAGAACTACAGAAGCCCCATCAACAGGACCCGCTGGTTTCTGTGTGATCCATGCCACTGCATTTCTTTACTGTGATGAACACGATGGAAACGGATTTAACTTAATACTTCCACATGGAATGAAACAAAATGCATCTCACTGCACTGCTTGTAAGGACGAAGACTCTCAACAGTGTGGAGACAGGAGTGAAAGAACAGAAGAGTGAGGAAGAGGTCGCAGCCTCTGTATTCTATCATCCAAACGTTGCTAAGGACAGTAAGCACCTTCCTCATCTGGACAGGTCAGTTGGGTTTACATTTTCCTTTTTTCAATATTGCTTGAGTTTCAGAGCTACTGTCTATCAACATTTTGAAAAAGTCTTCCTAAGGCACTTTTTTGTTTACAATGAAGAAAACAACAAAATCCCAACAGACTATTTTCCAACTTGCTGTAAACTCTCCAGGAGAATGTTCTGGTGAACAGGATCCGTCACTCCAGCCTCATCCAAGTCGTCCTTGGTTATGTCACTGGTGAAGGATCAAAAGAAAAAGAACCGGAACAAGAGTCAGCTTGAGATTTTCCATTTCCTCAGTTATTAATATTTCCCTTCATTGCCCAGGTCAGGGATGTTACCGATCGACTGCAGAGCATTCTAAAAGGGGACGGCTTGGATTGGTGCCTGGGAGTATGACGTTATTGCAATCACAGAGACTTAGTTGAAGGAAGGGCATGATGATTGGCAACTAAATGTTCCAGGATACAGACGCTTCAGATAGGACAGGGAGGGAAGTAAAGGGGGGGATGGAGTTGCATATAGGCACCAACGATATAAGTAGAAAACGAGATGAGGTCCTGAAAGAAGAATTCAGGGAGCTAGGAGAGAAGTTAAAGAGGAGGACCTCAAAGGTAGTGATCTCAGGATTACTACCAGTGCCACGTGCTAGCCAATGTAGAGATGAAAAAATAGGCAGGATGAACACGTGGCTTGAGAGATGGTGTAGGAGGGAGGGGTTCAGATTTGTTGGACATTGGGATGGGTTCTGGGGAAGGTGGGACTATTACAAAATGGACGGTCTACACCTGAACCAGACCAGAACCAATGTCCTTGGGGGAGTTTTTGCTACTGATGTTTGTGAGGTTTTAAACTAATGTGGCAGGGGGCTGGGAACCAGAAGAGAAAACAAGTAGGCAGTGAGGTGGAGACTGCAGACTGTAAGAATTATGAAGATAGCACGAATAAAGGGAAGAATAGGCAGAGAGCAGGTGAGCACAAAACAACTGAAATGCATCTACTTTAATGCAAGGAGTATAGTGTGTAAGACAGATGAACTTAGGGCTTGGATTGGTGCCTGGGAATATGACGTTGCAATCACAGAGACTTGGTTGAAGGAAGGACATGATGATATAGACGCTTCCGACAGGACAGGGAGTAAAGTAAAGGGGGGGGCGGAGTTGGATTGCTGGTCAGGGACGATATGACGGTTGTGCTAAAGGAGGACACTATGGAGATCTTGGGAAGTGAGGCATTATGGGTGGAGCTGAGAAATAAGAAGGGTGCAGTTACATTGTTGGGGTTGTATTACAGGCCTCCAAACACAGAGCGTCAGGTAGAAGTAGAAATAGGTAAACAGATTATGGAAAGATGTAGAGGAGGCAATAGGGTAATGATGATGGGAGATTTTAATTTTACCAACATTGACTGGGATACACTTAGCGCCAGAGGTCTGGATGGGGTAGAATTTGTAAGAAGCGTCTAGGAGAGTTTCCTAGAGCAGTATGTCAATAGTCCAACAAGGGAAGGGGTCATATTGGACCTGGTACTGGGGAACGAGCCAGGACAGTTGGTAGAAGTTGCAGTGGGGGATTTCTTTGGGAACAGTGACCACAAGTCTGTAAGTTTTAGAATACTCGTAGATAAAGAACAGAGTGGTCCTCAGGGAACAGTACTAAATTGGGCCAAGGCCAATTATATCAAAATTAGGCAGGAGCTCGGAAATGTGGATTGGACACAGCTATTTGAAGGGAAGTCCACATTTGAGATGAGGAAGGCTTTCAAAGATAGGTTAAAGATAGTGCAGGATAGGCATGTCCTGTTGAAGGCAAAGGATAGGAAGGGCAAGATTTGTGAACTGTGGATGACAGGAGAAATTGTACGACTAGCCAAGAGGAAAAAGGAAGCATACATAAGGTCTAGGCAGCTAAGAACAGAACAGGCCCTGGAGGAATATCGGAAGAGTAGGACACGTCTGAAACGAGGAATCAAGCGGGCAAAAAGGGGTCATGAAACAGCTTTAGCTAGCAGAATTAAGGAGAATCCCAAAGCATTTTATTCTTATATAAGATGCAAGCGGGTAACTAGAGAAAGGATTGGTCCACTAAAGGACAACGAAGGAAGGCTGTGTGTCGAACCTGAGCAAATGAATGAGATTCTGAAAGATCACTCTGCTTCAGTGTTCATTGAGGAGAGGAACATGATGAATGTTGAGATTAGAGATTGAAGTTTGATTAGTATGGATCATGTTGACACAAGTAGGGATGATGCGTTGGGTAGGCTAGAAGTTATTAAGGTGGACAAATCCCCAGGACCAGATGGGATCTATCCCAGGTTACTGAGGGAGGAGAGAGAGGAAATAGCTGGCGCCCTGACAGATATCTTTATGGTATCCTTAAATACAGGTGAGGTGCTGGAGGACTGGAGGGTTGCTCATATTGTCCCCCTGTACAAGAAGGGTAGTAGGGATATTCCAGGTAACTACAGACCAGTGAGCCTGACGTCAGTGGTGGGAAAGTTGCTGGAGAAGGTACTGAGGGATAGGATCTATTTATATTTAGAAAAGAATGGGCTTATCAGTGATAGGCAACATGGTTTTGTGTGGGGGAGATCATGCCATACCAACTTAAGAGAGTTCCTTGAGGAAGTGACCAAGTTGATAGATGAAGGAAGGGCTGTTGATGTCATATACATGGACTTTGGTAAGGCATTTGATCAGGCTCATGGTAGACTAATGGAGAAAATGAAGTCACATGGTATGCAGGATGTTCTAGCGAGGTGGTTAAAGAACTGGTTGAGCAACAGGAGACAGAGAGCAGTAGTTGAAGGGAGTTTCTCAAAATGGAGAAAGGTGACCAGTGGTATTCCACAGGGGTCAGTGTTGGGGCCACTGTTGTTTGTAATATACATAAATGATCTGGAAGAGGGCACTGTTGGTATGATCATCAAGTTTGCAGATGGCGCGAAGATTGGTGGAGTAGCAGAAAGCATAAGGGACTGTCAGAGAATATAGAGGATATAGATAGACTGGAGAGTTAGGCGGAAAAGTGGTAGATGGTTTTCAATCCAGACAAATGTGAGATGATGCATTTAGGCAAGACTAATTCTAGAGCGAGTTATACAATGAATGGAAGAGCCTTGGGAAAAGTTGATGGGCAGAGAGATTTGGGAGTCCAGGTCCATTTTACTCTGAAGTTTGCTGCACAGGTGGATAGAGTGGTCAAGAAGGCATTTGGTATGCTTGCCTTCATTGGACGGGGTCTTGAGTATAAGAGCTGGCAGGTCATGTTAAAATTGTACAAGACTTTGGTTCGGCCGCACTTAGAATACTGTGTACAGTTCTGGTCTCAACATTACCAAAAGGATGTGAACGCTTTGGAGAGGGTGCAGCGAAGGTTTACGAGGCTGTTGCCTGGTATGGAAGGTGCTAGCTATGAAGAGAGGTTGAGTAGGTTGGGTTTATTTTCATTAGAAAAAAGGAGATTAAGGGGGGGACCTGATTGAGGTTTACAAAATCATGAAGGGTATAGACAGGGTGGATAGAGACAAGCTTTTTCCCAGGGTGAAGGATTCAATAACGAGAGGTCATGCTTTCAAGGCGAGAGGTGAAAAATTTAAGGGGGATACACATGGCAAGTACTTCACACAGAGGTTGGTGGGCATTTTGGAACATGTTGCCTGCAGAGGTGGTAGAGACAGGCACGATAGATTCATTTAAGATGCATCTGGACAGATGCACGAGTAGGTGGGGAGCAGAGGGAGACAGATGCTTAGGAATTGACCGACTGGTTTAGACAGTACATTTGGATCGGTTCAGGCTTGGAGGGCCGAAGGGCCTGTTCCTGGGCTGTAAACTTTCTTTGTTCTTGTTGACTCTCACTATGTCTTGCCCTGGTGTGTCAGAATATCAGTCTGATAGAGAAAGGAAACTGAAATGAAATGGATCTGTATACTCTCCCCCACTAATCTATTTCCCTGTGGGCTGCCCGCCTCATGATGGGAAGGCACATGCCCTTCGATAACTCTACAGCTTTGCTGGTAGGAACAAACGGAAATGAACAGGACCATTCCAATTGTGCAGGCACCTACCTCAGAAACTCTAAATCATCCCAGCCATTATGGATCAGCCCATCTTCATATCTCTCCAAACCTAGGCGACGTAACCAGTTACCTATACTGGAGTCGTGGGACAGGCTGGAGCTGGTGCTGCTCGCTTGACACGATGACTACATGGAGAAAACAGACAAGTTATCACACAAGTTAAATGATGAAACTGATCGGTGATCTGAGATGCGAAGCCACTGACCGCCTCTGTTACAAATCTCAAGACACATGAGCAGGGGAATGTCCACTGATATGGTCCATATTTTTGACGAAGATTTAAATAGAATGATGTGGGATATATGGCACACAAATAGGGCATTTGGCCAAACAGTCCACAGCAGTGTTCATACTCCACCCAAGCCTTCTCCAGTGCTTCTACTATCCTCTGCTCTCCTCTTCATTCTGTGTTTCGCCAGATTTTCCTTAAATGGATCTACACTGCTCACTTCATTTACTCCAATGGGCAAGTTACATATTTTCACTACGCTTTACATAAAGAGATTTCTCCTGAATCTCCTACTTGATGTTTTGGTGACCATCTTATCTGGATGGCTTCTAGTTTTACTGTCCTCTATTAAATGGTAACACACTCTGCATCTGCTCCAGATAAATCAGTTTATAATTTTAAAGATTTTTGAGAGAAGAGGTGCAGCAGCCTATCCTTTCTTCTCATGTTGACCGACTCTTAGCCAAAACAAATACAATCCCCCCAAGCGAATGCATTTTCATTTCATTTACTACTCTCCTGTGAAACCATATCAAAATATTTCAGAAAATTCAGATAAACCATGTCCACTGGCTCTGCGACAAAGAACTCAGGAAATGCCAAGCTTGTCAAACATAATTTCCCTCTCATTAATCCAAATCTACTAATTTTAGCATTTACTGAGGAACGTCGATTATCCGAATATTGGATTATCCGAAGGAGATCTCAAGTTCCCGATAGAAACATTACAAAGATGTGTTTCCAACACTGATCGGGTTGTTTGTTTACAGTGATTAAAAGTGAACTCGGCTTACTGAAATGCAGCCGAGAACAGTCCTGGTACCGTCTCCAAATGACTGACCTCTCGCCCTCTCTCTCCCCGGAGTTCTACACAGGGGTGTAGCCTAAACCGCCCCCCCACCTTCCCCAGATAATTTCTCCAACATTGTCCTGTACAGGGCAAAGGTGGAACCTGTGAAATAGTTGCAGTCAGATGGTAGGAGCGTGTGTGCATGTCTCTGTGGGCATCTATGTGGTTGCACGCACACACGATATTTGAAGACACACCCCCCCACCCCCAAAAAGGCGGTGGCAGCAGCTGCCTTGTTGTTGGTGTCCTGTCCGGCCGACCCAGAGAGGTCGGTGTTGGATGGGGTTGGGGTTGGATGGGGTGCGGTGTTGGACAGGGTTGGGTCGTGAGCGTGTGGGTGGACAAGGGGAGAGGGTGGGGGCAGACGGGTGGGGGGGGTCAGCGCAGTGTGCTGCTGCCTAGTCTCCTGAACGGGGAACGGACTTGACAGAAAACTCCAAGCCCCAGAGCAAATCAATTAATCAAATAATCAATTATCTGAATGAAATAATGCCTACCCATCTTATTCGCATAATCGAGGTTCCTCTGTATTCCAAAATATCCAATTATCACATCCACTAAAATAGATTTCAAAATTTTTGCTAATATCAAAACAACATGATTGTAGTGCTGCACTCTCCTCCTTCCTCCCTTAAGTAGTGGGATGACAGTAGTGGGACTAGTTTCCAAACAATAGGAACCTTTCCCAATCTACAGAATTACAGAAGATAATTACCAAAGCATCCATCACCTCAAAAGCTACTCCCTCAAGTAGCGATAGCCGTGTTGATGCATGCTTTATTAACTATAGGAGCTAATTTTTAAAATAAATATTCATAGTGTATAGGCTTCGTGATGAGCCACTATTTACTGTCATCATTAGATGCTCTTGTAAACGTGGTGGTGAGCTGCCTTCTTGAATTGCAGTCCATTTGGTGTGAGTCGACAAGTGCCATTAGAGGCAGTTCAACATTTTGACCTAGGAACAGTATTGGTGAGTGACTTGGAGAGGATCTTGCAGGTGACGATGTCCCATGCAACAGAGGGGTAGTGGCATAGTGAAATGTCATTGGACTATCAATCCAGAACCTCAGGCCAATGCTCTGGGGGCATGGGTTCAAATTCCAACATGGCAGATAATGAAATCTGAATTCAACAAACTCTGTAATAAAGAGGTGAACTAATGGTGACCATTGATTGTTATAATCCTCTCCTTTAGGTGAGGATATCTGTAATCTCTACTTGGTTTGGTTGACATGTGACAAACATCCACTCCCTCCACCACTGATGCTCAATAGCAGCAGTGTGTACCATCTACCAGGATGCATTGCAGAAATTCACCGAGGCTAAGATAGCACCTTCCAAATCCACGTGGCTTCAAGGCAATGTGGTTGATTCTAATCATCAAACTAGTTAACTCCAACAATTAAGGACAAGCAACAAATGCTGACTTTGCCAATGATACCCCCATGAACAAATCAAGCTGCTTTTGTTCTTCTATGTGATAGCAGCTGTGTGCTTTGAGGTGGTGGACAAGATTTGGGGAGTCAGGACTGAGTTACGGCAGGAATTCTAGTGTCTGACCTGCCCTTGTAACCACAGTATTTATGTGGCTACTCCATCCTGGTCACCCCCAGGATGTTGATAGTGGGGGATTCAGCAACAGTTGTGCCACTGAATAGAGTCAGAGATGTACAGCATGAAAACAGACCCTTCGGTCCAATTCGTCCATGCCGACAAGATGTCCCAACCCAATCTCGTCCCACTGCCAGCACCCAGCCCATATCCCTCCAAACCCTTCCTATTCATATATCCATCCAAATGCCTCTTAAATGTTCCAATTGTACTAGCCTCCACCACATCCTCTGGCAGCTCATTCCATACACGTACCACCCTGTGTGTGAGAAAGTTGCCTCTTAGGTCTCTTTTATATCTTTCCCCTCTCACCCGAAACCTATGCCCTCTAGTTCTGAACTCCCCGACCCAAGGGAAAAGACTTTGTCTATTTATCCTATCCATGCCCCTCAATTTTGTAAACCTCTATAAGGTCACCCCTCAGCCTCCGATGCTCCAGGGAAAACATCCCCAGCCTGTTCAGCCTCTCTCCCTGTAGCTCAGATCCTCCAACCCTGGCAACATCCTTGTAAATCTTTTCTGAACCCTTTCAAGTTTCACAACATCTTTCCGATAGGAAGGAGACCAGAACTCCCTAGGACCTCACCATTAAGTGTATAAGTCCTGCTAAGATTTGCTTTTCCAAAATGCAGCAACTCGCATTTATCTGAATTAAACTCCATCTGCCACTTCTGAGCCCATTGGCCCATCTAGTCCAGATCCTGTTGTAATCTGAAGTCACCCTCCTCGCTGTCCACTACACCTCCAATTTTGGTGTCATCTGCAAAATTACTAACTTGTACCTCTTATGCTTGCAAATGTTGAGAAGGAAAGGTTAGATTCTCACTTGTTCGAGAATGATCATTGCCTTGCATTTGTGCAGCATGAATATTTCCTGTCGCTTGCCATGTCTACATCCTTTTGAAGTTCTGCATTATCTTCCTCAACATATTCAGTGCTTCCATGTTTGGCATGATTAGCAATTTTTGAAATTGTGCTGCCTAGTCCAAAGTCTTGAACATTAACATTTACTATGAAAAGCAAGGGTTGTAACACTGATTTCGGGCATCTCTATGATAAACCTTTCCCACAGCCTGAAAACCATTAACTATTTCTTGGACTTTTATAACCTGCCAAAATTCTGCTCGAAGCAGGACCTGCCAAGCCCTGCAAGTCTCCCTCCAAGCCATTCACCATATCACCATTCCCTCAGTCTCGCTGTGCCAAAATCCAAGGGTCCAACAACGCTAAATGGTCTTCAGCGTTTCAAGAAGCAACTCACGATCACCACAAAGACAATAGGGATAAGCAAAAAATGCTGGCCCAGCCAATGCACCAACATCCCATGAATGAATAGAACTAAAATTCTACAAATTTATTCATTTCTTCCTATGTACCTTCACCAAGGTTGCAGATGACAAAAAATAGTGGGAAGACAATTGGTGAGGATGACAATTTGAACATTCCCTGAGAGGCTGGCTGACCTGCTGTGCTTTTCCACCACCATTCCAATCTTGACTAATCTCCAGCAACTGTAGTACCCACTTTCGCCTGAGGATGACAGTTTGCAGAGGGATATAAAAAAGGTTAAGCAAATCAGCAAAAACTTGGAAGATGGAAATATAATGAGGCAAAATGCGAGGTTATATACTTTGGCAGGGCGAACCAAGAACGCGATCATTACTTAAATAGAGAAAGACTACAGAAAGTTACAGAAGAGAGGAATGAGGGAGCACCAGCATCCAAGTTCAGTAGAAAGTAGGGAAAGCAAATCTAATGTTGGCCTTCATTTCAAAGGGAATGGAGCATAAAAATAGGGAGACCTTGCTAACACTATACAAGGCACTAGTCAGTCTATGTTTGGAATACTGTGAACAGCTTTGAGCCCTAATCTAAGGAAAGATAGACTGGCATTGGAGGCAGTCCAGAGAAGGTTCACTCGGCTGATCCCGGGTCCAGAGAGACTGTTTTATGGGAAGAGATTGAGTAGGTTGGAACTGTACTTATTAGAATTTAAAAGACTGAGAGGTGACCTCATTGAAACATGTAAAATTTTTAGAAGACTTAACAGGGGAGACACAGAAATAGAGTTGTTTGCTCCTGTGGAAGAGAGTCTTGGACCAGCAGACATAATCTTAGAATAAGAGGTCATACATTTAAGACAGAAATGAGGAGGAATTTCTTCACAGATGGGAGCCAATCTGTGGAATTCTTTACTGTGGAGCTCTGTTGAAGCTGTGTCATTAAGTATATTCAAGGCTGAGATAGATAGAGTTTTAATCAGTAAGGGAATCAAGAGTTGAGGAAAAGGCAGGAAAAGGGAGTTGAGGATTATCAGATCAACTAATCTTTTGAAGAGCAGAGCAGACTTGATGGGCCTGAAAGGCCGACTTCTGCTTTCAAGTCTTATGGTCCTCCTGGAACTTGCTGTGGTTTCAGTGTTAATTACATCCCTCAACTTGACATTCCTGCAAAGTTAGAAATTGTGTTTTGATCCACAAATGATCGTTAATATAAAGTGTATGCAACATTTGTCTCTTAGTCTTGCAAGATATTTCCCACTTGCTGCCAGTGAATAGCTATCCTTTGTCCTTACTCCCTACCCCCTGTCTTGCAGTCAGCTAGCTATCCTACAGATAGCACTGTAAGCTACCTGGATTGGAGGGGCAAGTTATGAGGAGACACAGACATACTTAGCAAGTAAGGAAAGTATAACAGATGAACTGGATCGTAGAGAAGTGCGAGGTTACCCACTTCAGATCAGACAAGATAAATCAGAATAACTCCTGAATAGTGAGAAAACAGTAACAATGAAGGAGCAAAGTATACAAAATGCAATCAGAAAAGGCTTCAAAGATGTTGGCCTTCATTTAATGGTGACTGGAATACAAAGACAGAAAGTAATGCTTGATTTATAAGAAGATTTGGTCAACCCCATCTGGGCTAACTGCCTTTAATTCTGGAACATGAAGTCAGTATATTCATCCTGAGCTGCATTGGGTTCACATTCACATGAGTGATACTGGGCATAAAAGTGTCAAATTGAGGATGGTTTAAATAAACTTTATCTGCATTAATAATTGCCTGGAAGTTACAGAACTTGAACTTTGTGGAAAAGAATAGTCTACTGAAGCTTTTTGATTTTCAGTCATCAGGCAGAATAACAAAAACATCAAATCTCAAAAGGAAGCAACAATTTATGCTTATGAAAAGAGGATGCTGATTGGTTGGTAAGTGGACTCTGATTAATGGAGATGATGCCATGGATAACACATGTGGAACACCGTTTTGGACCAGCTTCCACATAAACATTTTTTTTGCAGTGGGAGTGGTGAGAGTGAGGACCACCGGACTGCTGGGAAGGTAAATTAATCCTATAAAAAGTTACGTTGTGAATAGGCATCGCGCACACTGAGCAGGAGCAGACACATGATGGTTAAGTAAGTGAGGTAATATATTTGAGCGGTTGCTTTATCTGAAACACTACTTAGGTAGTGTCTCCCACCCATCCTCCTCCTCTAACCAAAAAGATGATTCTTTGCGCAGATTTGGTAAGGTTACTAATTTTTTTTTCCAATAGTCTCTTTGGGAATTCAGAACAGTAGGTATGGATGTTAGGGCAATTGCATGCTCCTCCTGTAGAATGTGGGTCACCACTCGTGTCTTCACTGACTTCATCTGTGGGAAGTGCACTTAACTCCAGCTCCTCGGAACCGCATTAGGGAACTGGAGCTGGCTGAAATGCGACTCATTCAGGAGGCTGAGGGGGTAATTGAGAGGAGTTACAGGGAGGTAGTCACACCTCAGGTACAGGAAAAAGGTAGATGGGTTCCAGTCAAGTGATGGAAAGAGAACAGGCAGACACTACAGTCCCCTGTGGTCGTTCCCCTCAATAACAAGTATACTGTTTTGGATACGGTTAGGGGTGATGACTTACCAGGGGTAAGCCATGGGGTACACGTCTCTGGCATAGAGTCTGTCCCTGTTGCTCAGAAGGGAAGGGGGAAGAGGATTATAGCATTAGTCATTGGGAACTACATAGTTAGGGGGACAGATCGGAGATTCTGTGGGAACAAGCGAGACTTGTAGTTGGGTGTGTTGCCTCCCAGGTGCCAAGGTTCGTGATGCATTGGATCATGTTTTCGGGATCCATAAGGGGGAGGGGGAGCAGCCCCAAGTCATGGTCCACATAGGCACCAATGACTTAGACAGGAAAAGGGATGGGGATTTAAGGCAGAAATTCAAGGAACTCGGGTGGAAGCTGACAGCTCGAACAAACAGAGTTGTATCTCTGGTTTGTTACCTGTGCCATGTTCTAACGAGGTGAGGAATAAGGAGAGAGAGCAGTTGAACACGTAGCTACAGGGATGGTGCAGGAGAGAGGAATTCAGATATATGGATAATTGGGGCTCATTCTGGTGCAGGTGGAACCTCTACAAACAGGATGGCCTGCACCTGACTAACAGGTTTGCTAATGTTCTTCGATTTAAACTCATTCAGCAGGGGGATGGGAACCTCCAGCGTACAGGAGGTTGAGATTAGTGAGGTCATGAATAAGGTTTCAAGGTCGCAGGAGTGTACCGGCAGGCAGGAAGGTGGTTTGAAGTGTGTCTAATTCAACACCCACAATAACGTGGGTGAACTTGCAGCATGATGTGGTACCCGGGACTTTGATGGTGTGGCCATTTCGGAGACATGCAAAGAACAGGGACAGGAATGGTTGTTGCAGGAATGGTTGTTCCTGTAAGATCAAGGAAGATGGTAAAAGAGGGGGAACGTGTGGCATTGTTAGTCAAGGACAGTATCATGGTGGCAGAAAGGACATTTGATGTGGACTCATCTACTGAGGTAGTATGGGCTGAGGTTAGAAACAAGAAAGGAGGTCACTCTATTGGGAGTTTTCTACAGACATCCGAATAGTTCCAGAGATGTAGGGGAAAGGATTGCAAAGATAATTCTGGATAGGAGTGAAAGTAACAGTGGTTGTTATGGGGGACTTTAACTTTCCAAATATTGACTGGAAATGCTATAGTTTGAGTACCTTAGTTAGGTCGGTTTTTGTTCAATGTGGGCAGGAGGGTTTCCTGACACAGTATATAGATAGGCCAACAAGAGGCGAGGCTGCATTGGATTTGGTACTGGGTAATGAACCAGGCCAGGGGTTAGATTTGGAGATAGGTGAGCACTTTGGAGATAGTGACCACAATTTGGTTATGTTTACTTTAGCGATAGAAAGGGATAGGTATATGCCTCAGGGCAAGTGCTATAGCTGGGGGAAAGGCAATTATGAGGTGATTCAGCAAAATTGAGGATGCATAGGATGGGGAAGGAAACTGCAGGGGATGGGCACAATTGAAATGCGGAGCTTGTTCAAGGGACACTACTGTATGTCCTTGATAAGTATATGCTGGTCAGGCAGGGAGGAAGTGGTCGAGAAAGGGAACCGTGCTTTACTAAAGAAGTTGAATCGCTTGTCAAGAGGTAGGAGGCTTATGCAAAAATGAAGCGTGAATGCTCAGTTGGGACACTTGAGTGTTACAAGTTAGTCAGGAAAGACCTAAAGAGAGAGCTACGAAGAGCCAGGAGGGGACATGAGAAGTCTTTTGCAGGTAGGATCAAGGAAAACCCTTTCTATAGCTATGTCAGGGCAGCACGGTGGCACAGTGGTTAGCACTGCTGCCTCACAGCACCAGAGACCTGGGTTCAATTCCTGCCTCAGGCGACTGACTGTGTGGAGTTTGCACGTTCTCCCTGCGTCTGCATGGGTTTCCTCCGGGTGCTCCGGTTTCCTCCCACAGTCCAAAGATGTGCAGGTCAGGTGAATTGGCCATGCTAAATTGCCCGTAGTATTAAGTAAGGGCTACATGTAGGGGTATGGGTGGGTTGCGCTTCGGCGGGGCGGTGTGGACTTGTTGGGCCGAAAGGCCTGTTTCCACACTGTAAGTAATCTAATCTAAAAAGAATGATTAGAGTAAGAGTAGGGCTTGTCAAGGACAGTAGTGGGAAGTTGTGTGTGGAGTCTGAAAAGATAGGAAAGGTGCTAAATGAATATTTTTCGTCAGTATTCACACAGGTAAAAGACAATGTTGTCAAGGAGAATACTGAAATACAGGCTATTGGACTAGACGGGATTGAGGTTCATAAGGAGGAGGTGCTAGCAATTCTGGAAAGAGTGAAAATAGCTAAGTCCCTGGGCTGGATGGAATTTATCCTAGGATTTTCTGGGAAGCCAGGGAGGAGATTGCAGAGCCTTTGGTTTTGATCTTTATATCGTCATTGTCTACAGGAATAGTGCCAGAAGACTGGAGGATAGCAAATGTTGTCCCCTTGTTCAAGAAAGGGAATACAGACAACACTGGTAATTATAGACCAGTGAGCCTTACTTGGATTGTGGGTAAAGTGTTGGAAAGGATTTTAAGAGACAGGAATTATAATTATCTAGAAAGGAATGATTTCATTAGAGATAGTCAACACGGTTTTGTGAAGGGTAGGTCGTGCCTCACAAACCTTACTGAGTTCTTTGAGAAGTTGACCAAACAGGTGGATGAGCGTAAAGTAGTTGATGTGGTGTATATGGGTTTCAGTAAAACGTTTGATAAGGTTCCCCATGCTAGGCTACTGCAGAAAATAAGGAGGCATGGGATTGGAGGTGATTTAACGGTTTGGATCAGAAGTTGGCCAGCTAAAAGTAAACAGAGGGTGGTGGTTGATGGGAAATGTTCATTCTGGAGTTCAGTTACTAGTAGTGTACCGCAAGGATCGGTTTTGGAGCCACTACTGTGTGTCATTTTTATAAATGACCTGGATGAGGATGTAGAAGGATAGGTTAGTAAATTTGCAGATGACACTAAAGTCGGTGGAGTTGTGGACAGAGTGGAAGGATGTTGCAGGTTATAGAGGGACCTAGATAAGCTGCAGAGCTGAACGGAGGAGGTGGCAAATAGAGTTTAATGCGAAAATGTGAGGTGATTCACTTTAGAAGGATTAGATTCCCTACAGCTATATATCAGAAAGGCCCAACCAGTCCACAGCGATCCTCTGAAGAGTAACTCACCCTGATCCATTTCCCTCTGACTAATGCACCGAGCACTACAGGCAATTTAGCATTTTGCTAAATTTAGCATGACCAATTCACCTGACCTGCACATCTTTGGATTGTGGGAGGAAACCAGAGCACCTGGAGGAAACCCACACAGACACGGGGAGAATGTGCAACCTCCACACAGTCACCAGAGGCTGGAATTGACCCTGGCTCTGTGAGGCAGCAGCGCTAACCACTGAGCCACTATGCCATCCTCTTTTGAAAAATGATGACATGGTCACCATCACCAAGGTCAGCTTTATATGACAGATTTATTAACTGAATCTAAGGAGTAACAGGAATAGAGGATACTGGGTTAATGGTAAGATTCTTGGTAGTGTGGATGAGCAGAGACATCTGTGCTCATGTACATAGATCCCTGAAAGTTGCCACTCAGGCTGATAGGGTTGTTAAGAAGTTGTGTTGGCTTTTATTGGTAGAGGGACTGAGCTTCGGCACTATGAGGTCATGTTAAAACCGTACAAAACGGCTGCACTTGGAGTATTGTGCACAGTTCTGGTCACTGCATTATAGGAAGGAGGTGGAAGCATTGGAAAGGATGCAGAGAAGCTGTACCAGGATGTTGCCTGGTATGGAGGCAAGGTCTTATGAGGAAAAGCTGAGGAACTTGAGGCTGTTTTCGTTAGGTTAAGAGGTAACTTAGTAGAGACATACAAGAAGATCAGAAGATTAGATAGGATGGACAGTGAGAGCCTTTTTCCTTGATGAGTGATGGCTAACATGAGGGGACATAGCTTTAAATTGAGGGGTAATAGATATAGGACAGATGTCAGAGGAGGGTTTTATATGCAGAGAGTAGTAAAGGTGCAACATTAGTAGACTCACCAACTTAAAGGATACTTAAACGGTCACTGGATAAATATATGGATGATAATTAGATTAGATTAGATTACTTTACAGATTAGATTAGATTAGATTACTTTACAGTGTGGAAACAGGCCCTTCGGCCCAACATGTCCACACCGACCCGCCGAAGCGCAAACCACCCATACCCCGACATTTACTCCTTACCTAACACTACGGACAATTTAGCATGGCCAATTCACCTGACCTGCACATCTTTGGACTGTGGGAGGAAACCGGAGCACCCGGAGGAAACCCACGCAGACACGGGGAGAATGTGCAAACTCCACACAGTCAGTCGCCTGAGGCGGGAATTGAACCCGGGTCTCTGGCGCTGTGAGGCAGCAGTGCTAACCCACTGTGCCACCGTGCCGCCCAATAATGGAATTGTGTAGGATAGATAAACTTTAGATTGATTTCACAGGTCAGCGCAACATCGATGGCCGGGGAGCCTGTATTGCGCTGTAGTGTTCTATCGACTGAATGATCTCTAACCTCCTCTCCCTTTCTGATATATAGCTGAGACCTTTGCTGGATGAGAACTTGTAGCTGCCTGTACAAATTTTGTTCAACCCCTTAACTGGCTCAAATTCACCTTTGAAATTGAGCAGTCAAATGAAAGCCTTTTCTTAGAATTACTAATTAAGAAATCCACCAATAGGTTCTCCACTACTGTCTAGAACAAGCACATCCTCACTGATCCATTCACATTCAGCATTCCAACACTTTCACAATTTGGTATTCTGGTCATTCTGACCTGATGGGTGGAGGACAAATTGCTTTGTCAGCATAGTCTCTTTTTTAAGCTTGTATTCCCTTGAGCATAGAAGGTAATTTGACTGAGGTTAAAAAAACAATAGATGGAATCGATACAAAGGAACAATTGTAGAGGCAGGCAGTAAATGAGGAAGCACTTTTTGTCACAGAACATCTAATGGAAATCTGAATTTCGCTTCACGAAAAGACTCAGAATAAGTGAAAACATTTCAAGGTTGAGAGTTATATGTGTTTGTTGAGTAAGGAAAGGATATGGAATAAAGTTGGAAAAATAAAGTTAAGATAAAGATCATCTATGACCTTACTGAACAGGCTAATGGCCTCCTTACTTTTCCACTGATGGACATAGGTCTCAAAGCAAATCAAACAAAAAGCAGCTAAGTGTATTTGTGATACAGACTGGCTGTGTTCAAACAGCAGAACAGGCTTTGGGGCTAGATGGCCATTTAATGATGCTCAATGTTATGATGTTAGATTGGCGGCTCATCATGCACGTAATATCCATAGAGCTTTGGGGCAAAAATCTTATGTTTGTATGCAATGATTTCCTGGCCCTCATGACTCTGCATGAGTGATGTTTTGACAGAGCGCACAAGAAGAATCGAAAGGACATCAACTATTACAGTCATTCTCGTGCTGCCGATCCCCAAACCTCTCCTAACACTCACCTCTTCAGCCATGTCCTCTTCGATGCTTTCCTTTATGGAGCGTGAAGGGAAGGACGTGGGTCTGCTGTAGTCAGGGAGCAGTCCTCGGGGAAGCTGGCCTTTCACCGGTAGTGGAGGATTTCTTG
Source organism: Chiloscyllium plagiosum (assembly GCF_004010195.1). Classification (NCBI taxonomy): domain Eukaryota; kingdom Metazoa; phylum Chordata; class Chondrichthyes; order Orectolobiformes; family Hemiscylliidae; genus Chiloscyllium; species Chiloscyllium plagiosum. Next base: position 116,601,797 of record NC_057715.1, on the reverse strand, counting down.
GTATAGGCTCAATCTTGCCCGCCGGGTAGTCCACCTCACTGAGACTCTTGGCCATCTGAAGGGCAGAGTAGGATCGGTCATCGACTATGCCTTGGTAGGGAGTGTTGCATTGGTCAGTCAGAAAGGGGCTGGCCACGTGTGGTGTGCCGGAGACCAGCTGCGGCTTAGGGTGTGCTTTTGGCGGAAGCGAGGCCTTGGCTTCTGAAGGTTCAGTGGGAGTCCGGTGCTTAGCACCAGGGTTTCTGGGGTCCAGCTCATCCCTGGCTGGCCCTGTTTTGGGTCGCTGGAGTTCCTTTGAGGAAGCATAGAAAGGATTATCAACCATATCCAACTCCACTGCCTTGGGTAGAGGAGGAGGGGGGTAATCGGGTGGTGGTCGATTATGGTTCGAATTCTCATCATCTGATAGGGATCCCTCCTCACTCGTTAATGGAAGGCGCCCCGAATGATTGCGTTTCCTATCTTGTGAACCGAGTGTTGCCTGGTTTTTGCTTTTCTGTCCTATCTTGGAAAAGGCTGAAGCCTGGTGCTCTGGTGACAGCAGTGCAGCTTGCTGATGTGGCACTCCCTCCAAGATGTAGTAAGCTGGATTGTTGAAACTATTCTTCAAACACAGAGCATCTGCATCAGAGTAAATCTCTTGCTGTTTTGATCTGAGGAAAATACATTCAAGGTCAGGTTATCTGCACCAGTTTAGATAAAAACAACACAAAGTCATATCTCAATTTTAAAAATTTTCTGATCCTCATGGGAGTAAGGGATCCATTGGCACTGGCCAGCTCCCACCAACTCACTCATGTGTCAGCCATGGCTCAGTGGGGAGGACACTTGTCTCAGAGTCTAAAGGTTGTAGATTTAATATCTAGGCCGTACTAGAGGATTCATTTGCACATAGCAATACAGAGGACTACGACACTGACCGAAGGTCCCAAGTGTCAGCTGAAGATTTCAAGATGTTACTCTGAAAATGTGGGGGAATTCTCCTGGTTCCCTGGAAGCTATTATTCATTCATCAAACAACATCACCAGGATAGATGTGTTCATCATCTCATTATTGTATGACAGAGATTGTACCTGTGAATTGACTGAACTTTCTACTGTACAGCAGTATCAAGAGCAGAGAGAGCTCTTTGTTAATAGAAATGAAACCAGTGGGTGATGTTTAAAATCAAATCACACCCCTCAAGGAAGGGATCTTGCTCACATGACGTCAAAGGCAACTCAAGATGGGCAACACACGTGACATGATGTAAGTGTTTTTTGACATAATGGATATACAAAATGGAACAACACAAGTGAACATTTAAATACTGTTCAAGTGCTGAGAGCATTTGTGACTCAATTATCCTTTCAGGCAGTAAACTCCAGGCGAAAGTACATCCTTAACCACCCTGCTCATATATTCTATAGTCAAGCTAATAAAGGCAAGTATCCCATATGCCTTTTTAACCACCTTACCTATTTGTCCTGCTGCCTTCATGGATCTTTGGATATGCTAATCAAGGTCGTTCTGATCCTCAGTACTTGCCAGTCTTATTGCATGCTTGTTAACCCTCCCTAAGTGCATAATCTTATATTTTTCCAGTTTGAATTCCAATTGCCACTGCTCTGTCCAGCTGAACAGTCCATTAAAATATTCCTGCAGTTTGCAGGTGTACTCCCCATCATTTACCACTCACTGTTTTTGTTGGACCTCATGATCATAGCTCTCACATTTAAGTTGAAGTCATTAACACAGACTATGAACAGCAAAGGCCCCAGCACCAAGCCCTGTGGAACTCACTGGAAATAGACTTCCAGTCATAGAAACATCCCTCTACCATCACCCATTCCTTCCTGCCTCTCAGGCAAATGTGAATCCAATGTGCCACTTGATTTTATGGGCTCTCACCTCCTTAACCGATGTATCATGAGGGACTTTATCAAAATCATCACTGCCCTCTTCATAGCATTTAATACAATTTTTTGAAATATGATGTTTCTTTAACAAATCAATGCTGGGTATTGTTGATTAATCCATGTTTCTCCAAGTGCAGATATATTCTGTCTCTCAGAATTCTAAACTTTCCCACCGAACAGGTTAGACTGACTAGGATTAAAAAAAGTCACATTCACCATAAAACTATGAAATACGAGCAGAAGTCAGCCATTTAGCCCATCAAGTCTGCTCCACCAATAATCAATTTGATCATGGTTGATCTGATAATTGTCAACTCCACTTTCCTGTCTTTTCTCACAACCCATGATTAAAAATCTGCCTGTTTCAACCTTGAAGATATTTAATGACCCAGCCTCTGCTGCCCTCTGCAGTAAAGAATTCCACAGGTTTACTATCCTCAGAGAAGAAATTCCTCCTCATCTTTGTCTTTAATGGGCAACAATTTATCCTGAGGTTATGTCCTCTGGTCCATAAGCAGTCTTTCTGCACCTACCCTGCCAAGTCCCCTAAAAATCTTATATGTTTCAGTAAGGTCAACTCCCATTCTTTTAAACTCTAATGAACAGAAGTCCAACCTCTCCTCATAAGACAATCTTGCCATATTTATTGTATACCTGCACATCCATTAATACCATTTATTGTATCTGTGATGCGGTCTCCTCTACATTGGGGAGACTGGGCGCCTCCTAGCAGAGTGCTTTAGGGAACATCTCCGGGACACCGGCACCAATCAACCACACCGCCCCATGGCCCAACATTTCAACTCCCCCTCCCACTCTGCCGAGGACATGGAGGTCCTGGGCCTCCTTCACCGCCGCTCCCTCACCACCCGACGCCTGGAGGAAGAACGCCTTTATCTTCCGCCTCGGAACACTTCAACCCCAGGGCATCAAGGTGGACTCCTCCCTGACCTATCACCTTCATCCCCTCCCCCAATGTACTCTATGCTACTTTCTCCCCACTCCCCCCCCTCCTCTAGCTTATCTCTCCACGCTTCAGGCTCTCTGCCTTTATTCCTGATGAAGAGCTTTTGCCCGAAACGTCGATTTCGCTGCTCCTTGGATACTGCCTGAAATGCTGTGCTCTTCCAGCACCACTAATCCAGAATCTGGTTTCCAGCATCTGCAGTCATTGTTTTTACCCTGTTTATACCCAGAATCAGCCTAGCGAAACAAAATCAGAAATTGCTGAAGAAACTCAGCAGGTCTGGCAAATCTGCTTTCCTTCCACAGATGCTAACATTTTGAATCAAATTAGCCTTCAGCAAAGTGAACATTTTCTGGATGACAACATATCTTTCCTCAGATGAGGGGACTAAAACTGTTCAGTATTCCAGCTATGACATGACTAGTGCTTTGTATAGTTTTCACATGATCTCTCCACTCATATACTCAAAACCCTTTGTAATAAAGGTCACCATTCATATTGTATCTCAGGAAGGATGCACTGGCCCTAGAGCGGGTCCAGAGGAGGTTCACGAGAATGGTCCCAGGAATGAAAAGCTTAACATGTGAGTAATGTTTGAGAACTTAGGTCTATACACAATGTAGTTTGCACATTCTCCCCGTGTCTGCGTGGGTTTCCTCCAGGTGCTCCGGTTTCCTCCCACAATCCAAAGATGTGCAGGTCAGGTGAATTGGCCATGCTAAATTGCCCGTAGTGTTAGGTAAGGGGTAAACGTAGGGGTATGGGTGGGTTGCGCTTTGGCGGGTCGGTGTGGACATGTTGGGCCGAAGGGCCTGTTTCCACATTGTAATGTAATCTAATGTAATCTAATCTAATCTAATGTAGTTTAGAAGGATAAGAGGAGATCTAATTGAAACTTAGAGAATAATTGAAACTTACAGAATACTGAATGGTCTGGACAGGATGAATGTTGGCAAGATGCGTCCATTGGTAGAGGAGACTAGCACCCGGGGGCACAGCCTTGGAGTAATGGAAAGACCTTTGAGAATGGTGATAAGGAGAAACTTATTTAGTCAAAGGGTGGTGAATCTATAAAATTCACAGCCACAGAAGGTTGTGGAGGCCAGGTCATTGAATATATTTAAGACGGACATAGCTAGGTCCTTGATTGTCATGGGGATCATGGGTTATGGGGAGAAAGTGGGAGAATGGGGTTGAGAAACTTAGCCATGATTAAATGGTGGAGCAGGTTCGAAGGGCTGAATCGCCTAATTTCTGTTCCTGTGTCTTATGGTATAAATTCCATTTACCTTCCCTATTATCTGCTGAACTTGGGATGCTAACTTTGATTTATGCAGATTCCTCTATACCCAAGGTATCTGTAATCTTTCTCCACTTAAATATTATTCAGCTCCTTCATGCTTCTGGTCAAAGTGCATAACCTCACATTTTCCCACATTTAATTTCATCTGCCTTGTTTCTGCCCTCTTGCTTAAACCTGTCTACGTCCCTCGGCATACTCTGTCTCATCCTCACTACTTGCTTTCTTACCTATTTTTGGGACAAGTACAAACTTGGTGACAATGCATTCACTTTCCTCATCCAAGTTATTAATATACATTCTAAATAACTGCGTACCTGCACTGATTCCTGTGGCACTCCACTAGTTCCAAATTGCCATTCTGAAAACATGTCCCCTTTTATTCCAACTCTGTTTTCTATTAATTAACCAATTCTCTATCCAGCTAATATACTGTTTCGAATACCACAGGTCCTTATTTTAAGTAGCCTAACATACGATACCTTATCAAACTATTCCTGGAAATCTAAACATTTTACAGCAAGTGCTTGCCCTTGACCTACCCTGCTTGCTGCTTCCTCAAAGAATTCTAACCAATTTGTCAGACATGACTTCCCCTTCGTGAAGCTATGCGGTCTCTGCTTGATCATATTGTGTATTTTTAAATACATCCTTAATAACAGACTGTAGAACACTATTCCAATAGTGCATTAAGCTAACTGGCTTACAGGTACTGGTTTTTCTGTCTCCTCCTCTTTTTAAATAAGGATTTTATATTGATACTTTTCCAATCCTCTGCGACTTTTCCAGAACCCAAGGATTTTTGGAAGGTCACTTTCAGTGCATCCACTATCCATGCAGCTACTTTCTTTAAAATCCTAGGATGCATCCCATCAGATCCAGGGGAATTACTGGTCTTCACTCCCATATCTTCCAATCAAATAGGACTGACCTTTAATCAAAGCAACTTTGGAAAATCAAAAGCAATGCTTGAACTCTCTCTCTAATCACTTCTTTAAGACTAAGTTGTAGTCATTCAGAACCCAGGTACTTGACAGCTTACAGCACCAAAGATTTACTTGACTGGAGATTGTAATTTTCCAGAGCTTCTATTTCCTGATCTAGCACAGCTTCTGGGATGTTACCTGTACCCTCTATAAATACTTATGCAATTCGTTTGCCATTTTCTTATTTCAAAATAATTATGCAGTCTAACCTTACAAAGGACCAACGCTCACTTTGTTAACTCTTCTATTTAAAAATTTATCAAAACTCTTACTCTCTGTTTTTATATTCTCGCTCACTTTTATTTCTACACTTACATTTCCTCTTCCATCATTTCACCGTTGATCGAAAATAGACTGATAGGGCAGTAAATGGCCAGGTTGAATTTGTCTTGCTTTTTATCAAGTAGACATTTCTGGGCAATTTTCCAGAGTGTCAGGTATACATCTGTTGTAGCTGTACTGCTACAGCTTGACTGGGTCACCATTAATTATGGAGTGAAAGCCTTCACCACCACAGTCAGGTATTTGTCAGGGCCCATAGCCTTTGCTTGACTCAGTGCTTTGTGGAATGAATCAAATTGGCTGAAGACTAGCATCTATGATGACCTCAGAAAGGGGCCCACATGGATTGTCCATGTGGAACTTTTGGTTGCAAATACATCAGTCTCACCTTTCGCATTGACAAGCTGCACTCCCTTTAGAACTTCCAACCCTTGCCAGTGAACATGTTTGTGCAGCCTCCTCCTCTCCTTAGCTTAGTTGTTTACAACTTCGATAACTAATGTGGCATGACTACAAGTTTTCATCTATTCTAATGGGATTACTAGCTCTTCCTCAAACAGCTTCCATTCTCTAACCTGCAGGTTTGGAATATTTCACTAGGTTCTTCAACAAATTGGAGCTTATTTACAGATTCACCTGGAGCTGGTCCTACCATACTATCTCCATTCCTCTTGAAGTAGTTGGTTGCCTAGCTTGGTCGTAATAATAAACTGAGAGTTATTATTAGTTCATGAGGCATTCATTATTGTGAAATAAAATTCTGGGTTTGCTGATGGCCCACAGCACTTCTCTAGAAATGATCTTCCCCCAGACCCCACGGTTTCTACCTGTCTTCAGCAGTTGCCCCAGGAAGTGGAATTGGTGCGCGCCCCATGGCAGTACAACTGGGTTTCTCCACCTCTTCACATGGTGGTTTCCCAAGCTGAATTCCCATGTTGTCTGCAGAAGCCAGCTTCTTTGAGGTTGCTCTGAAAGATGAGATCCAAGCGTTAAAGCTGAAATCACTCAACTATGCACAATTATCTGTGCATCAGGCCGCCACTCTGTTGTTGTGATTCACGCAAAGCAGCAAGAAATTTTGACACTACTGAGGGAAGAAATCACCTTTGGCACAAAGCTGAGTAAGTTAGATAGAGATTACAAACCAGTGGGAGTGCAAATGATCATTAAATCCAGTTTGTAATCAAACCTACAGAATGGCCCATTTTTACACCAAAATTTTACATCAAAAATAGAAAGATAGATCCAAGGGTGCAGAGATCTACCAGAATGATACTGGAGATTTCAGTACGTGGAGAGGCTGGGGTTATGCTCTTGACAAAACAGGTTATGGGATTTTTAATAGAGCTGCTCCAAGTCATGAAGAAATTAATTTTGCTTTGATTTATTCACACAATGTGGCATCACTAGCTAGGCCCACATTGGTTGTCCATCTCTAATTATTCTGGGGAAGGTGGAGGTGAGCTGCCTTCTTGAACTGCTGCAGCCCATGTGACTTCAGCATATCCACAATGCTGTTAGGGAAGGTGTTCTCAGATTCTGACCGTGTAACACGGAAGGAACAGTGATATATTTCCAAGCTGGGTGGCAAGTGTCTTGGAGGAGAACTTGCAGGGGGTCGTGTTTGTGTGAACCTGCTGCCCTCGTCCTCAGAGACTGTACGAGTTGTAGGTGCAAAAAATGCTTCTGAAGGAGTAAATAAGCAGCAACTGTCTCCAGTGGCAGGAGGGTCAACAACCAGAGACACAGATTTAAAACCATTGAGAGGAGAAATGAGTGTAAGCGTTTTTAAAATACAAGATGCCAGAATTAATTAATAATAGACGAGGAACAAAGTGATCTTGGATGGCTGTGGTTATGGGAGGAATGGCAGGAAGTTATTGAGACAGGGAGAGAGAATCTGTGGAGGATTTTGAAGAGAAGGAATGAGAATATAAAACTTGAACTGGAAGACAGGGCACATCACCAAGTTGAGGGGCAATGGATGAATGGAAATTGAAAAGAGAGAGGAAATTACAAAGGCTTAGATGACCTGCAGTTCACAGCAAGTGGAAGGTCAGCCGCAAAAGTGTTGAGAGTGGAGTCCAGAGGTTCAGAGATGGTTTAGGCTTTCAATAACAGATGAGCTGAGGTAACTGCAACATCAACTTTGATTTTAAATAACTTAAAAGGACAGTAAATTTCCGAGTGATTTGTCATAACAAAATTTGTTACTATACAGCCCCACTTGAAAGGACTGGGACAGTTTCCCAAAGATGCTGAAGCCCTCCCTTTCCCTTGGACATGGAGGAAGAGTCAGTATAATTGGCAATTGCAGACATCCAAGAAAGAAAAGATCAGGGAATAAATGACCGTACTTGAAGTCTTGGCTCAATCGACATCCTGGCTTCCCTTTGGTTGCTCCAGTCTCATCCTTGTCGACTCTAATCCATTCTATGAAAAACAGTGGAGACATTCACACCATCAGTTGTGCTGTGTTCAGTGCAATACTCTCCTGAGTGAAATCAAAGCTTAAATATCTAAGCGATTTTACAGTATTGAAATGATCTGGAATTTGATGTGTTGTACCTCATTGGTACCAATAGATGGAGCTGGAACACCGTCACCACTAAATAATATGCTGCCCACTGTGACGGAAAAGTATCAGCCCATTTCACAATTAACTACTTTGAAAGTATGACTAAGCCACTAAAAATAGTAGGATATCTACAAGGTTCTATAAACTTTGGTGAGCTAATTGGCCAGCAAACCTGCACTTCACAATGCTGTCATGCTGTTCACCACGTCACAGTGGATAGTACCCTCAGAAGAGTTAAGAGATTTGAGAGTTTAAATTTTTCCCTGCAGACTTTAGCACAAGAATCTCAGCTAACACTACATAATACTGAGAGTGCTCCAATGATGCCGAGATCCCTCAATGTCCCAGGTGAGCTAGCATTCTTCATTTCATCAAAATGAAACTGATATGTGTGGTTCAAAAAGCTATAACACAAACTGCCTGCTGATGTGTCCAAGCAAAATATTCAGTTATATTATCTGCTAAGAATCCCAAGGAAAGAATAAAACCAGACAGACCGCTTGGCATTCACTAGGAACTGGAAATGACAACAGCAAACTCAACCCTGCAAAGTCCTCTTTACCAATTTCTGGGGCTAGTGCCACTTTGGGAATTGAATTGAATTTATTGTCACGTGTACCGAGGCACAGTGAAAAGCTTTGTCTTGCGAGCAATACAGGCACATCAGAGTTAAGCAGCGGAGATAAGTAAATAATAGGTAAACAGTGACGAAAACCAAAACACAGGTACAGGCGAAGTTAAGAGTTTGAGAGTCCATTCAGCATTCTAACAATAGTGGGAAGAAACTGTTACGAAACCGGCTGGTGCGTGTGTTCAGGCTTCTGTTCCTTCTCCCTGATGGTAGAGGTTGTAGAAAAACATTGCCAGGTGGGATGGATCTTTGAGAATGCTGGCGGCCTTTCCTTGACAGCGGGCCTGGTAGATGGATTCTATAGATGGGAGGTTGGCCTGTGTGATTGCCTGGGCTGAGTTCACCACTCTCTGTAACGGTCTTTGATTTTGAATGGCACAGTTGCCATACCAGGTAGTGATACATCCAGACGGATGCTCTTGATGGCACACCTATAAAAGTTGGCAAGGGTATTTGCTGTCATGCCAAATTTCCTCAGCTGCCTAAGGAAGAGGAGATATTGTTGGGCCTTTGTAACCATTGTGTCTGCATGAAGAAGGGCCTGTGCCCGAAACGTCGAATCTCCTGTTCCCTGGATGCTGCCTGACCTGCTGTGCTGTTCCAGCAATAAAGTTTCAACTTTGATCTCCAGCATCTGCAGACCTCACTTTCTCCCCGTCTGCATGAAGAGACCAAGAAAGCTTGTAGTGGATGACCACTCCCAGGAGCTTGACACTCTCCACTTGTTCCATCTCTGTGCTGTTAATATTAGGGGGACGTGAGTAACATCCCACCGAAAGTCAATAATGAGTTCCTTGGTTTTGTCGGCATTTAGAGCTAGGTTGTTCTCAGTGCACCATTTTTCCAGGTTTTCCATCTCCTGTCTGTATTCTGTTGCGTCGCCATCTGAGATACGACTGACTATAGTGGTGTCATCAATGAACTTGTAAATGGCATTAGTCTGGTACTTGGTGATGCAGTCATGAGTATACAGTGAGTACAGTAGGGAGCTGA
>NC_057715.1:116574778-116592117 GCF_004010195.1 Chiloscyllium plagiosum | reverse complement strand
TGTTCCCAATCTTCACTGATTGTGGCCTGTGGGTCAGGAAACTGAGGATCCAGTTGCAGAGAGTGGGGCTTAATTAGAGATCACTAAGTTTAGTAATCAGTCTCGAAGGGATAATAGATTAGATTACTTAGTGTGGAAACAGGCCCTTCGGCCCAATAATCCACACCAACCCTCCGAAGAGAAACCCACCCAGACCCATTCCCCTACATTTAACCCTTCACCTAACACTTCAGGCAATTTTAGCATGGCCAATTCACTTAACCTGCACATTTTTGGACTGTGGGAGGAAACCGGAGCACCCGGAGGAAACCCATGCAGACACGGGGAGAATGTGCAAACTCCACACAGACATTTACCTGAGGCGGGAATTGAACCCGGGTCTCTGGTGCTGTGAGGCAGCAGTGCTGACTACCGTGCCGCCCCAATAATAGTGTTGAAGACTGTATTGCACTGTTCTTGGTGTCAAGATGTTCTAGGGAGGAGTGAAGGGCAAGTGATATGGCATTTGACATGGATCTATAGGCAAATCGGAGTGTGTCAAGAGTAGTGGGGAGGCTGGAGTTGATTAATGCCATAACCAACCTTTCAAAGCACGTCATGACCACCAAAGTTAGGGCCACTGGGCGGTAGTCATTGAGACATGCTGCATGAGCCTTCTTAGGCACAGGGATGATGTTGGCCCTCTTGACACAGGCAGGGACAGTGGCCTGCTGCAGGGAGAGGTTGAAGAGGTCCGAGAAGACCTCTGCCAGTTGATCTGCGCACGCACTGAGTGCATGGCCTGGTACTCCGTCTGGTCTGACCTCTGATGTAGTGACAGTTGGGATAGGTTCGTTTGGACTTGTCGGAATAGGTGTTATCTCTCCGCCGAAATTCTGCTCAAAGCGAGCATGGAAGGCACTGAGACAATCTGGGAGGGACGTGTCATCGTCTGCTATCTTACACTGTCTCTTTTTAGAACCTGTGATGTCATTCAGTCCTTGCCATATTTGCCAAGTGTCTATCTGGGTCTCTAGTTTGGATCGGTGTTAGACAGTTGTCTCACAGACCTTTCAAGTGACACGTATCATATTCATACAAACTGACACAGTTTATAGACAATGTTCCAGACAATACCATCATCCTATAACCATATGTTCTGTCCCACCAGCAAGACAGAAGCGGTTGTGATACTGTGGTATATGGGAGAGAGTTGCCCTGTCAATCCTCAATATTGACTCTGGACAGAAAGTCTCACAGCTTCAGGTTAAACATGGGCAAGAAAACCTCCTGCTGATGACCAGATCCTCCCTCACCATCCCACATAAATACCCACATACCTGTCAGTATTCCTCCACATCAAACATCATTCAAAGGAAGCACTGAAAGTGAGATGGGCAGAGTGTACTTTGGTGGGGTCCTCAATGTCCATCACCAAGAGTGGTTCAACACCACCACTATTGACTGAACTGGACAAGTTCATACAACATAGCTACAAGACTGGATGCATCTGTTCATGACAGTACTGGTGAGATTGACTGCCTCAGAGACTAAGTGAAGATGAAATCTTGTCAACTCAAAACTGGGTGCTGTGGACCACCAGCTGCAGCAGAATTGTATTCAACACAATCTGTATCTGCAATTTCATGAAGCAGCATACCCCCACTCTATCATTACCATCAAACCAGAGGATTAATCCTGGTACATACAGGTGCATACCAGGAGCAGCACCAGGTATTTAAAATATCAACTTGGCGAAGCTACAAAACAGGACCACCTGTGTGCCAAACAGCATAAGCAGCAAGTGACACAGCTAAGCGATTTCACAACTAATAGATCAGATCAAAGCTCTGCAGTCCTGGCATAATATGACCGGTGGTGGATAATGAAACATCTCATTAGAGAAGGCTAAACAACCTATCCTTAAAGATGGATAAGCCATGAACATCGGCATAAAAAGAAAGACTGAAGCATTTGCAACAATCTTCAACCAGAAGTGAGAAATGATCATTCACTTTGACCTTCTTCAGTGGCCCCCAGTAACATAGTTACTGATATTCAGTAAATTCAATTCACTCATGATATCAATGAACAGCTGGAGATACAGAATACTGCAAAAGCTAAGGCTCCTGACAAAGTTCAGGCAATAGTACTGAAGACCTGTGATTGAGAACTTGCTGCCCCCCCAGCCAAGTTGTTCCGGGATAGCTACGACTCAGGCATGCACTCAACAACCTAGAGAACCCCCTGGGTATGTCCTGTTCACAAAAATCAAAACAAATCCAACCTGGTCAATTACTGCCTCATCAGTCTACTCTTGATCATCAGTAAAGTAACGGAAAGTATCATGATGAGTACTTGCAAGGAGCACTTGCATAGCCATAATCTGCACATTGATGCTCAGTTGGCTTCAGGCTGAGCCACATGGCTCCCGATGTCATGTGATCCTTGGTTCAAACATGGACAAAAGAGCTGAATTCAAAAGGTGAGGTGAGAGTTATGATTTTTGAAATCAGGGCAGCATTTGACGGAGTATGACATCAAGGTTGCAGAATTCCTCAGAGTAGATATTTTCTCATCAACCTATTTGGAGATGTTGTGACATACTTCTGTAGTGGGCTGGACATGAACCAGGGCTTCCTGGCTCAGAGATCAGGACACTAAAACTGCACATTAGAGAAGGCTAAACAGCCTATCCTTAAAGATGCAGGAGCTGTGGACATTTATGTAAAAGGTAAGGCCGAAACATTTGCAACAATCTTCAACCAGCCCCTTGTGCCTCAGGCCTAACCATTTTCAGTTGCTTCATTAATGACTTTCCTTCCAACATAAGGTCAGAACTGGGATGGTCGCCGATGACTGCACAACATTCAGCACTATTTGTGACTGCTCAGATAATGAAGCAGTTCATTCTCAAATGCAGCAAGACCTGGACAATATTTAGTCTTGGACTGATAAGTGGCAAGTAGCATTCACATCCACACAAGTACCAGGCAATGACCATCTTCAACAAGAGAGAATCGAACCACCATCACTTGATATTCAATCACATTACCGCCACTGAAACCTCCCACTACCAAAATCCTGCAAGTTAACATTGACCAGAAACTTAACTGGATTAGTCATCTAAGTACTCCGGCTACAAGAACAGGTCAGAGTCTAGGAATCTTGCAATGAGTAACTCACCTCCTGACTCCCCATAATTTGTTCACTATCTGCAATGGCACAAGTCAGGAGCATGATGGAATACTCCCCACTTGCTGGGAAGAAATTCACCATTGCTCTTTAGACAGCAACCACGACCACTATTACCTCAAAGGATTAGGGTAGCAGATACATGGGAACACCGACACAACCAGGTTCCCCAACAAAACTCTATCAGTCCTGACTTGGAAATAAATAGTCATTCCTTTAGTGTCTTTTAGTCAAAATCCTGGAACTCCTTCATGTTGGCATTGAGAGTCTACCTACAGCACATGGACTGCAGCAGCTCACCCCCATCTTCTCAAGGGTAACTAGGGATGGGCAATAAATGCTGACCCAGCCAATGACTCCCACATTCCATGAAGGAATTCTTTTAGAAAGAAATCTGATCTGTATGTAAACTCCAGTTCCACATTAATGCAGTTGAGCTTCAGCTGGTCTCTAAAGTGGTCCATCAAGACTCTCAGCAACAACAATGCAGCATATGCACCAAGCTCCCAATAACAACAACTGGGATAAAACAAAGGAATTCACATCCATACATCTGCAACACAAGCACAGGTGACTATTGTCCATTGTACCTCAGAACCTAAATTTCAGGTCCACTCTCCCTTGGAATAAAATGCTAAAAAGCTCCAGACTCTGCACTCTGCAACATACAACCTGTTCTATTGATTTTTGATATCATGCATTGAAGTGGAACATTAAAAGTCTACATACTTCTGTCAATTGTTCCATCATAAAAATTTGTTATGGTGACATTACAAGTTCACCTAGGCATTTTCCATTAACATCGTGGTCATAAGAAATCCCAATGATAAAGAAGGACAGAATGAGACTATGTTATTTTTACAAGGTCCTGCAAAACTTTTAAGTCAATCCTAAGGGGACCAGGAACCCATTGAGAAAAGCTCTTGGCCACATTTCTACATTAGAAAGTGCTGCATAAACACTGGAACTCAAGAGACAGAATGCAATGACAATGAAGCAGAAAGCTCAGCGAGGCACAGCACTTTTTAACAGAGTTCAAAGCGATGCCACATCATGAGTCTTTCAATCATTGCTGGCTGGGTTCCCAGTAGTTGGGGAAAACTGCCAGGAAGTGTCTTCTGCTTTTGCTCCAGGGTTAGGAAAGCAATACTTTCATTCCTTCCTTAAAAATAAACAAGTGCTCAATGCAACAAAAGCCAGTCAGGCTCCAACACTATAGCGTTCATCAGTGGAACAACCCATTTGAGGTTCAGTTGGTCCATGGAAGTGCTTATGCTCCACATGAATCCACTCCCACTTCTCTTCATCTCTCACAATCAGTAAGCATACCCTTATGGCTTGGAGCATTTGACTGAAACATTGTTTTTACTTCTCTCATTCTTCCAAATCTAAAGATCCAGATTTATGCAAGGTTTGTGAAGGTTTGTAGCTCAGATTGAGGTTTAGGGTGTAGGTTTGCTCGCTGAGCTGTAGGTTTGATATCCAGACGTTTCGTCACCTGGCTAGGTAACATCATCAGTGGCGACCTCCAAGTGAAGCGAAGCTGTTGTCGCCTGCTTTCATTTATATCTTTCTCCTGGATGGGGTTCCTGAGGTTTGTGGTGATGTCATTTCCTGTTCGTTTTTATGAGGGGTTGATAGATGGCATCTAGATCTATGTGTTTGTTTATGGCGTTGTGGTTGGAGTGCCAGGCCTCTAGGAATTCTCTGGCATGACTTTGCTTAGCCTGTCCCAGGATAGATGTGTTGTCCCAGTCGAAACGGTGGCTTTTTTTTTTCATCCGTGTGTAGGGCTATGAGGGAGAGAGGGTCGTGTCTTTTTGTGGCTAGCTGGTGTTCGTGTATCCTGGTGGCTAACTTTCTTCCTGTTTGTCCTATGTAGTATCCTATCTAGATTTATGCAGGAGCATAGTGCTCAAGTTGCTGGCCATCTTCCCATTAGCCTTCACTACCACCAATCCCTTCCCTACACAAAAAAATGAAGTTTCCCTAGCCTGTGGGCTTTGACTGGACAGGATGGCACCATTCAAAACCACAACATGGAACAACCAACTCTGTGAGCTGAAAAGAGGAGGACATGACATCTGCTACTTTATCCATTTCAAATGGTGCAAACAAAAAGCACAAAAGATGAAACCATTCTATGTCAATACAATGCTGACAAGTGTAACTGCAGTCTAGCTCAGTTTAAATAGCATGAAGCCCACAAAAACAATAAGGGGTCAGCAACACTATTTGAGACCTCTGAACTAAGCCAATGAAAGAAAACAAAGCTTGCTCATGTTGACACATTACACACCATAAAGACGCTCCCGAGTTCCAATCCTCTCTGCTGGCACCCGAACCTTCATGGATCCACGAATGTTGCCAGTCTCCTCTCCTCTGTGTGATAACGATGTCAGGAATTGTTGAGCAGTACTGCCAATCATTGACTTCAGCGCAATGCAGCACTCCCCTGAGAGAGACAGAACACATTGGGAGAAGGAGTTAAGAATCAAATGACAGACTTGCTAACACACAGAAGAACTCCACCCAATATAAATCATACTCTCGGCTGGGGTTCAACCCAGGAACAGATTCAGCTCACAGTGAAAAGAAAAATTGTTGGAAAAGCTCAGCAGGTCTGGCAGCATCAGTGAAGAGAAATCAGAGTTAATGTTTTAGGTCTGGTAACACTTCCTCAGAACGGCTGACAAAGGGGTAGAGGGAGAAAATACTAGTTGGCAGACGCCAGATGACAGAAAGCCTGGACACCAATGGTGGAACTAAAGATGGAAAAATACATTGAGGCCAGAGCTAAGTAACAGACTTTACTGGGCTGAAGTGAGGTTTCAAGGGTTTTAGAGTTATTCCACAGAACAAAGTCATTTGGCTCAATCAATCCATTTCAATACATCATTTCCTACTCTAGCTTTCTCCTCAAATTCCATCTGCATTATTCTCAATTCCTCTTCCCCCATAGAGTTGCCTAGCTTCTCCTTCAATGCAGTTAAATTATTCCATGTTAATGAGTACTGCATTCTCACCATTCACATTTGGTAAAGCAGCTTGTTCCACATCATCTATTGGTTTTCTTGGTCACTATTATGGTTTCTGTTTCTACTAATGCCAACAAGAGGCAAGATACATATAGAAAAGCTTTGAGATATATAAGCTACGGTGAGGCAATGAGGGTATCAAAAATAAGGAGACATTTTCAATTTCATATCCAGATGTGAGGTCTGAGGAGCCAATGTAATTTAGTGAAGACCAGTGTGACAAGCTAAGAGGGCTTTGAATGCAAACAGATATAGGGTAGAGTTTTGAGCTCAACTTTATTGCCAGCAGATAATGAAAGAGCACTAGAAAAACCAAGACCACTGAACATTAAGACATACATGAGATTTCAGTGGCAGAAGCAATTAACTTTGACATTTGGTTCCTACTGATGCCCAGGATGATGTTGGGGACCAGTTCACACATCAAGATCGACCACGTAGCATGGAATTGGATTCACATGGAGGACAGATGGGTAGGTTTACAGTTTTTCTTCACCAGATATCTGAATATGTGCAGTAGGGTTAATCAGAATATTCCTTCCCATTACGCTGGCAATACTTACCATAGGATTCATAACCATCCACCGATTTGACAGTGAGGAGGAGGTGCTGGTCCTGAAGATATTCAATATCTGACAGAATTGGCTTCAGCTTTAAAATAAAATGTATGCATCATTGCCAATTTATTTGTTAATCAACTAATAATTAGCCTTGTGAATTATAAAGCAAAGCTATCAACATGTACTTGATGGGCCGAATAGTTACTTTCTGCGCCACAAATGATGATATATTAATTTTCGACTGTTACTAAATATATATAATACACTGGTATCTGCACAGCCTTCAAGGAAGACTCGAATATGGTTTAATGGTGCAACATACTCTGAGTGAGGCAGATGTGGATTCCAGACCCACTTCAGAGGCTTAAGCCCATCATCGAGACTGAGACTCAATGAAATACTAAGGAACTGCCTTTCAATGAGACTCTGTATCAAGGTTCTAATTGCCCTCTTGAGTAGGTGGAAATATCTCAAGGCCACTAATTTGAAAAACAGCAAGAGAGTTCTCACCAACATCCTGCTGAGTATTTATTGCTCAATCACAAGGACAAAAAAAATGATGATGTGGGTCATTGTCAGATTGATGTTGCTGGACTTTGCTACATGCAAAGTGGCTGTTGTATTTCCAACATTGCAACAATAACTACACTTAAACAACATGGTCCGTAAAATACTTCAAAACACCCTCTGATTGTGAATGGTCACGTACATTAGAGTTATACAGTCATAGAGATAAACAGCACAGAAACATACCCTTTGGTCCAACTTGTCCATGCTGACCAGATATCCCAACCCAACCTAGTCTCACCTGCCAGCACCTGCCCTATTTCCCTCCAAACCCTTCCTATTCATACACTCATCCAAATGCCTCGTAAATGTTGCAATTGTACTAGCTTCCATCACTTCTTCTGGCAGCTCATTCCATACAAGTACCACTTTTTGTGTGAAAACGTTGCCCCTTAGATCTCTCTTATATCTTACCTCTCTCACCCTAAATCTATGCCCTCTAGTTCTGGACTCCCCCCACCCCAGGGAAAAGACTTTGTCTATTTATCCTATCCATGCCCCTCATGATTTTATAAACCTCTGTAAGACCACCCCTCAGCTTCTGACGCTCCAGGGAAAGGCCCTGTTCGGAATCTATGGTCCTCCTTTGCCTTTGTTTCTCCCTGGAATAAGGATAAGGCACAACAAGATAGCACATAACAGCAAAAAAGAGATACTGTCTGCTTTATTTACCGTTGGGAGTTGCCTTGAAGACCAGCCAACCTTCAGAAAGTTGATGTTGTCACAGCTTTGTGTATCATTTTCTGAACTTTTCTTGAATTCTGCAACAGAATGGTCAAACATAAGTCAGTACATTATTTCTCTCCCATTCAGATCATGGGTGTGTGTACTCAGAGCTGGCAGCAATATTAAGCATGCTGCAAATGTTGGTAGATTGTTTAACGTTGATTGGTAGGAAAGGAGGAGCAGGAAGCAGAAACACACATCAAAACAGCACTCACTCTTCTCTCCTTCCAATCCTACTGAACTCTAATACTCCAAATGTCAAGTCTCACCTCCAGGACACCACTTATTGACTGCATATCTGTGTGATAGTAAAGAACGAACCAGGAAGTGAGTTTACTAACTGCTATATTCTGACCAGAGAGCTGCAGAGTGTTGAACAGCAAGATGAGATACTGCTTCAGGATATTGTTCAGGAGCACCATTACAACAGGTTAGAAGGCCAGAGATAAGATGCGTCTGATTGAGACTACAACAAGAGTTGAAATGATGTGTTACAGTAAAGTCAAGGCCCCAGACACAACCAGAATTAGAGGTGAGTTGGTCACCTAATCTTTATTTGGAGAGTAGAGTCCAAGAGCTGGGAGTGCTGTCTCAGATGGCTGGAGCGTTTGGGCCTCAGTATGGATGAATGACTACACTTGTATCTCGTATAACTATATGAGATAATACCATAGAAAAGACAGCTGAAAGAAAGCATTGTGGAAGAATTATTACAGCCTAATTTTAATGGCTAAAGGTCTGCCCTAAAATTTAAACTCTGCAATCAAACAGCATAACAGTCACAGCATTTGAATTTGTATTTATGAATAAAGCAGCAAAGCTGTAGGAGCAGTAGTAGTCCATTCAGCCCATCGATGAACCACTGTGTTTTTATACAGGGTAGATGCAGGATTTTCTCCATGGTAGGGGATCTAACACCAGGGATTACTGTCTAACGATATAAGGAAGGCCATTTTGAACTGAGATGAGGAAAAATTCCTGAAATCAGAGCCTGTGGAATCTGCCACCACAGAAAGGGGTAGTCGCTGGTCACCTTGTTATGAGAAGAGTTGTCACCACCTGTTTTAGAATACACAAATTGCACAAAGAAAAATACACAAAAGAAAAAAATCACAGAAATTAAATGTGCACTTTTAATTCTAAAATAGCTTTTCAGTTACAGGAATGCAGCACAGGACATGGCAAGGCTCCAAACCTCAGTGTGAACAGACCCACACTCAAAACTTTGGCTTCAGGTCCACATACACGCAAACCTTTTAATGTACTCTTTGCTCCCCACACCCAGGGCTGAATCACTGTTAGCCACAGCAATGGACTTGCAGTTTTAATTTACTTCAACAGCTCCAGAGTTTCTAAGCACAACCCCAGAATGTTAGGAAACACATCAAACAAATCTTGAATACAGTTGGACTGATGCATCAGCAACTAGAAGGTAATTATAGAATACATATTGTAAGCATGGAGTAAAAGTGAGTGAGGGTGAAATTATTGAGAAATCTATTGGGAGGCAGTGGTATGGTGGCAATGTCACCAAGTTAGTAATTCAGAGGCTCAGGCTACTGTCGTGGAGATACGGACATTCTCTCTAAAATGCATGGCTGCTGGGAAACTCTGCATGTCAAATTGCATTCAAATGAATGGTTTCTGCACATTGATCAGAGGTTTGCACAGTGACAAAAAAATTACAAGGGATATTGGACATGGGTTCAAATACAATCAAAGCATCTGGTGAAATTTAAATTCAATAAATAAAATATGGCACTGAAAGCAAGTCTCAGGAACACAATGACCAAGGCAGCCAAAACACATCCATTTTTGTTTGCTTTTAACTGCTGGCTTTTATTTCCCAGCCCCCAATTACCCTGACAAAGTGCTAGCAGGACAGCATGACCTCAGTAGCAATTTGATATAATTCAGGTGTCTGCTATGGTAGTTCAAAGGGAAGCTAAGAGTTGGTAACTTTGGTGTTGGACCAGACTCTTATATGGTCTGATTCCTTTCTTTCACAGGAACATTAAAAGTTGGGGGAAATTGATCATTCATAATGTTCATGGTTGATTATCTGGAGCGAGATGCCAGAGGAAGTGATGGAGGCTGGTACAATTACAACATTTAAAAGGCATCTGGATGGGTATATCAATAAGTGTTTGGAGGGATATGGGCCAAATGCTGGCAAATGGGACTAGGTTAATTTAGGATATCTGGTTGGCATGGATGGGTTGGACCAAAGGATCTGTTTCCATTCTGTATGACTATCTAATTAAATAGCCTGTTCCTGCTTCTTGTCTAACTTTTTTAAAAATCATACAATGTTTTGACCTTGACTACTTTGAGGCAGCAAATTCCACAGGGTCACTACTCACTGGGTGAAGCAATTTCTCTTCTCAATTCTAAATTACCTACCCAGTAATCCTTAGACTGCAACCTCAGATTCTGGACTCCCCTATCATCAAGAACAGCCTTCCTGCATCTACCCTATGTAGTCTGATTGGAATTTTGTAGGTTTCTATGAGATGCCCCTCTTTTTACGAATTCCAGTGAATATAATCCTAACCGATTCCAGCTCTCCTCATACGTCTGTCCTGCTCAATCAAAAGGACAAAAAAAGCAGATGTGGGTCATTGTCAGATTGATGTTGCTGGAGTTTGCTGTGTGCAAAGTGGCTGTTATATTTCTAACATTGCAACAATGACTACACTTCAGATAAGGAGACCAAAACTACACATGATATTTCAGGTGTGGTCTTACCAAGGCCCTGCACAATTGCAGCAAAACTTTCGCAAAAGTCCATCAGAGAATCAATTGGAATTTCAAGACTGGGGAGCACATTTTTAAGGTGAGAGGAGAGAGATTTCAAAAAAAGACACAAGGAGAAACGTTTTTACACAGAGGGTGATTCGCGTGTGGAATGAACTTCCTAAGGAAGTAGTGGACGTGGGTACAATTACAATGTTTAAAAGACATTTGGATAGATACATGATTAAGGAAGGTTTGGAGGGATATGGACCTAGAGCAGGCAGGTAGGACCAGTTTAGCTTGGGATTATGTTCGGTATGGACTGGTTGGACCGAAGGGTCTGTTTCCATGCTATATGGCTGTATGACTCTATCACTAAGATCATCTCTCATTATTCTAAACCCCAATAGAGACAGAACAAACATACCCAACCGTTCCTCATAAGAGAAGCCCTTCAATTTAGCAATACTACCAGCATCTTTGTTGGGTTTTGAATATATTAGCCTAGGTCCCTGGATTACCAGTCCAGTGATGTTTCCATTACATCATCATCTCTCCCGAAAGAGGCTCATCAGGCCCAAGATCCTTCTTGGGTACCTCAAGCCTCCTGGCCATACGAAGCTGGACTTAAAGAGCGAATTAAGGCAGATAACAGTGAAGAAACATCTCACGTTTATTTGCTGAAGTTGCGAAGAATTGTGGTGTGGGTGGGGGGGGGGATCAGTTTTTGGGAAGCCTGGTAGTGTGAAGAAAGCAAAGTCAGGATGGGACAGGAGGCTGAAGAAAGGAAGAGCAGGGGCTTCTATTTACAATCACTTACCTTCCAGACAGGTAGAGTAAAACTCAATGAAGAACTTAGTCCTGCTGGCAGTTTTCACGATGGCTTCTATATTCTCAAAATCAATGTAAGCCTGGTCAGATGTTTTGGATAGACCTGTATATAAACATGAGCCAGGAATGAGTAATAAGCAGTCAGACCAATTTCTCACTTTGTTAGTAAGATCGCCTTGTCCAAGGCCAGGTCAGAACATAAAACTAGATACCGAAGCAGGAGTAGGAGGATGACATTTAGCCCTTCTAGTCAGTCCTCCATTCAACAAGATCGCGGCTGATTTGACTCAAGCCTCAACTCCTCTTTCATGCTGATTAACCATAGCTCTTAACTCTGTAATGCTTCAAAAATCTAGCTACCTCCTCTTTAAAGTCCTTTAGTGATCTAACCTTCGCAACTCTCTTGGGTAGACCGTTCCAGCATTCACTGTCCTTTGGGAGAATAGATTCCTTCCATCTTAGTTTTAAATGAATATCCCCTTGTTCTGGAACTATGCTTCCTAGTTTGAGATTTTCCTGTTTGTGGAAATATATCCTCAATATTTACCAAGTCCCGTCAGAATCTTACGTGTTTCAATAAAATCACCTCCTCATTCTTCTAAACTCTCATGAATAAAGAACTAACCCGTTTAGCCATTCTAGAAGTCAACCTGTTCACCCCACGGATCATCCAAGTGGATATCTTCTGGATAGCCTCCAATGGCGATATGTTCTGTTTTAAAAACAGGCACCAACACTGTGTACAGTACTCCAGGTACGGTCTCAGCACCCTGTACAGTTCTAACATGATTTCTATGTTTTTTTAAACTCGAAACTCAAAGAAATAAAGACTCCATGTGCTTTCATTAAACGTTGCACTGGACAAAACAATTTATCTAAAGATTCAACAAATCTCAGCAGGATATTTACCTGTCCTACTGTCCATGATCACAGCTCACCTTCCACAACAAATCCCCATTACCAACAAATCCCTTAGACTTTTTTTGGGCACTATCAATTTCAATTGAGGCACAACAGTAGGTCACTATCTATCTTCTCAAAGCCCACTGAAGGTGACTAACAAGAATATTAAGCCTTAATTTACTCAAATACAAATATCCACACAATCATACATACTTTGCATCATTCACTCACATGGGGACACCTCACCTCATCCCAAAATGCCTTTGTGAAATGTAAGGACTAGACCTCCTCCTCAGCAGTCTTTTACGATCAAGGTTGTGGCATTCTCAACTACAAAAGGCTGCAGCATCAAAGTTAATGAACATACATAAAGATAGATTTAAAGGGGAAGGGGAGAGAGTAGGACTATGGCACTGAGACAGAGGATCAGCCATTATCATGCTGAATGATGAAGCAAGCTTGATGGGCTGAATGGCCTATTCCTGCTTCAACTAGCTACATCACAAGTCCTGGTGGTGATGACAGACTCCTTCAGTGATTTTCTTAGAACAACTCTAAAGCATTTTCTGTGAAACTCATGCATTAGTCTATGCTATGCACTTCAATTATATGACAGAGAATTTCACATTCTCACCAACACTGGATGAGTGAATATTTAAAGTATCATTTTGATAAAGTAAGACATGGTGACAATCAACATACTCACATCATGATCACACTGTTATCAGTCTTGGGAGTCTTCTGTTGTGAATAAGGTCTAAGTAGAACGTTTTAATTTTGACATTCTGGTGTCAGGAATACACATGACATGTCCAGCCAAGTGGTTTATATTTGAGCAATTGCTGCCTCAATACTGGGTCTACTGACTTGTGAAAGGCTTATCTCCAGACTGAATTACTCTCAAATATGGTCCCCAGGCCATCCAGAGTCAGATCCAGTTCAAACAGCAACCATGGTTAAATAGTTTAGGATCCTGGGTTCCTATGGTAACTCGTGCAAGGCACAAGTGTGTGCCCAATTCCCAAAAGTGTTCCAGTGAAAATCAGGAAGATCAAAAGAAAACGTCCCTTACAAATCATTATAAAACTAGTAGTACTTGGTTTTAGATTATGTTAAAAAAAATCTATTCAAAAAATAGGCTCGTTGGTCTAGGGGTATGATTCTTGTTAAAGGTTTTCCACAGATGCTGTGTCACTGGCAAGGTCAGCATTTATTTATTTATATCACAACCAAGTAGCTTGCTCAGCTGTTTCAGAGGGCAGTTAAATGTGAACCACATTGCTATGAATCTGAAATCATATATAGGCCCTGACCAGATAAGGACAGCAAATTTATTTGCTTGAAGGACTTTAGTGAAGCAGTTAGGTTTTGACAGTGGTTTTACATTCTGGTTCTTTTAAATGATCAATTAAATTTCCGAGTTCTCGTAGTAGGATTATCATTCCTCTCGATTACTAGTTGAGTAATATCATGATTATGCTACCATGACCCTTCAATGTGATGGTTGTCACATTCTGACAAAGCCTGGGTCACAATGCACTGTTGATCATGCCCATACTCTCAGCAATTTTCAATGACTAGCTTCACTCTTCACTGGCTAACCATAGCAGACGAGAGCATCGTGTTCGTCAGAAGCACCTTTAATGGACCAAGCATGAATGACAAGGGATCGCATTCACATAATCACCGCTGTCATGGATGTCTGCACTCGCATCAGCTGTGTCCCCAGTAAACAAACCCAGCTGCTTCAAGTACACAATATAGAACACAAATAACAGGCCCCTCACATTCATACTGACTGACGCAGTCTCTTTATATTTATCTGCAACACACAATCACAATAACTACGATTGATTCACATGCAGCGACAGACATCAAAAGCTCACTCTCAGTCAAAGCCTTATCTTTCAAGCTACTGAACTGTCAAGACGCTTATTGTTCACTCTACGCTGCTTTTAATTCATGCAGTCCATTCAGTTCAACAGGTCTATGATCTTCATATAAAGGCTCACCACCCCTCAACTCTTGCATTCAATTACAGTTCTGTGAAACTCATGCATTAATCTATGCTATGTGTCCCAACTATGTGGCATAGAATTACACATTCTCAACACCCATTGGTTCAATAAATAATTGAAGTGTTAATTTTATAATCTTTATAATCTATAAAATAACAAGCAGCGTACCACCATCATACTGCATGACCAGATAATCTGTTTTTACTGATTCTGGTTAAGGGATAAATATTGAAAAAGACACCAGTGCCTTGAAATCTTTTGCATCTACCTTAGGGTTCACATTTTATCTGATAGACTGACCTTCCAACAATGTCAAAGCTAGTGTGCTTCCAATTAAACCTGTTGGACTATAACCTGGTGTTGTGTGATTTTTAACTTTGTACACCCCAATCCAACACCGGCATCTCTGAATTATAAATAACTTGGATAAGGGAATCGAATGCAATATTTCCAAGTTAGGTATTGACACAAAACAAGATGAAATTGAGAGTTGTGTGAAGGGTGCAAGAAGGCTTCCAGGTGATCTAGACAAGTTGAGCGAATGGACAAACAATATAGATTCAGAATCATACAGGGTAAATATGAAACTGAGGTACTTTGGTGTGAAAACCAGGAAGACAGTATTATTTAAATGTGGATGTACAAAGGGATCTGGCTGTCTTTGTACACCGTTCTATGAAGGTAAACAGACAAGCTCAATAAGCAACGAGGAAGGCAATGGTATGTTGCTGAAAATGTGTTGCTGGAAAAGCGCAGCAGGTTTCCAGCAACACATTTTCAGCTCTCATCTCCAGTATCTGCAGTCCTCACTTTCTCCTAAATGGTATGTAGGGGGGCCTACTTTGCAAAAGGGTTTGAGTTAAGAAAGAGGATATCTTACTGCAGTTATATTGGATCTTGATGGAACACACATACAAAGTATTTCCTGCAGTTTTGGTCTCCCTACCTAAGAGAGGATATACTTGCCATAGGAGGAGTACAGTGGAAGTTCACAAGGCTTATACTGGGAATGGTTGACTTATGAGGAGAGGTTGGTTCACCTGGGGCTGTATTCACTAGAGTTTAGAATGAGTGAATCTAATTGAAACATTGTAAAATTTTAAAGGAACTGGATAGACTAGATGCGGGAAGGATGTTGTTCCAAGCTGGGGAGTCTATCACCAGAAGAGACAGAGTCTCAGGATACAATGAACAAAGAACAATACAGCACAGGAATAGGCCATTCAGCTTACCAAGCCCGTGCCAATGCCTAACCCTTATTTAGACCTGTTACTTACTGCCCATGTACAGTTTCTATTCCTCTAATCACCTCCCATTCATGTGTCTATCAAGATATGTCTTAAACATGGCTAATGTGCCTGCTTCCACCACCTCTACCGGCAGTGCATTCCAAACACCACCCTCTGTGTGAAACATCTTGCCTGCACTTCTCTCCTAATCTTTCTTCCTCTCACCTTGAACCTGTGCCCTCTTGGAGTTGATTTCTTTACCCTAGGAAAAAGCCTCTGACTATCCACCCTGTCTATGTCTCTATATGTATACAGTATAGATCATTTAGGATTGAGATGAGGAAACATTTCTTAAAGAGTGGCGAACCCATAAAATTCTTGACCACAGAAGGCTTTGAAAGTCAGGTCACTTATGAAAGAGATAGATACATTTTAAATTTTAAAGGTATGAAGGAGTATCTGTAGAAAGCAGGAATATGGCATGGAAAAAAAAAGGATCAACCATGACTATACTGAATGGCAGAGTAGGCTCAAACAGTCGAACACCCTACTGTTGCTCCTAAATTTCTATGTTTCAACAGTGTGGTACTTTCCCTGTACTGCTCCCCTGACAACATTACACTTCCGCACAAGACCCCTGCCAGTTGCCTACAATACCATTGCTTTGACAGTGTTGTGCTCCTTCAGTACTGCCCCTCTAACAATGCAGTGCCTACCCCAGTGCTGATGCTCTGACAGTGCAGCATTTGCTACTAAAAGTGAGGAACAGCTTGAATTCAGTGACACTCCTGATAGCACATGCAACCCTTTGGGCAAGGCAAGTGGATGTAGGTGCACAGGTTTGGCCGAGCTGCAATATCCCTCACCAGTGACCCTAGCATCATTTGAACACCATGACCATATTCAGCAACCAGATTCACAAATCAATGCTACTCAATAAGGTTGTGAAGGAAACTTGCAAAGTTCTTTGCTGCCAAAACTCTGGAGGCCACTGAACTTCAAAAATCAGATGGGCAGATTTTTGTTCAGTGAAAGTGATTTGGTTATACAGATTAGCCTAGGTGCAGAGAGTTGTAGTTTTGCTAATTTGTAGAACAGCATCAACAGACTGAGTAGCCTCTTCCCTGCTTTGATGCTCCATGTGAACATACTCACCCTTTTTGGATACAAACTGTGATGTCACACCAACTTCGAAAGTGCCAAAGGCTGGCGAGTGGTCACTTGTCACAATATCATCTGTGCAACCTGGATGGAGAAAAATAAACAGATGAGATATCTTACTGATGAAGACAATCCATGTACATCAGCAGGAAGAATGAGATTTCTGGGCTGAACAGCCTTTTTTAAAAACACAACCCCTCTTGAGTTTGGCTTCAGTTAGCTTGAGACATTTGGTAGAGCAGTTGATTAAATGTAGACCCCTTATTGCAACTGGTCATAGAGATGTACAGCACGGAAACAGACCCTTCAGTCCAACCTGTCCATGCTGACCAGATATCCCAACCCAATCTAGTCCCACCTGCCAGCACCCGGCCCATGTCCCTCCAAACCCTTCCT
>NC_057715.1:116544571-116574621 GCF_004010195.1 Chiloscyllium plagiosum | reverse complement strand
TGCACGCAATATTCCAACAGTGGCTTAACCAATGTCCTGTATAGCCGCAACATGACCTCCTAACTCCTGTACTCAATACTCTGACCAATAAAGGAAAGCATACCAAACGCCTTCTTCACTATCCTATCTACCTGCGACTCCACTTTCAAGGAGCTATGAACCTGCACTCGAAGGTCTCTTTGTTCAGCAACACTCCCTAGGACCTTCCCATTAAGTGTATAAGTCCTGCTAAGATTTGCTTTCCCAAAATGCAGCACCTCGCATTTATCTGAATTAAACTCCATAAAGAGATGTTGTGAAACTTGAAAGAGATCAGAAGAGTCACAAGGATCGGAGGATTTGAGCTTTAGGTAGAGGTTGAATAGGCTGGGGCTATTTTCCCTGGAGTGTCGGAAGCTGAGGTTTATAAAATCATGAGGGGCATGGATAGGATAAATAGACCAAGTCTTTTCCCTGGGGTGGGGGAGTCCAGAACTAGAGGGCATAGGTTTAGGGTGAGAGGGGAAAGATATAAAAGGGGCAAAAAATCAGCTTTTTCACTCAGAGGGTGGTACGTATATGGAATGAGCTGCCAGCGGAAGTGGTGCAGGCAAGTATAATTGCGACATTTAAAAGACATCAGGATGGGCATATGAATAGGAAGGGTTTGGAGGGATATGGTCCAGGTGTTGGCTGGTGGGACTAGATTGGGTTGGGATATCTGGTCAGCATGGACGAGTTGGACTGAAGGGTCTGTTTCCTTGCTGTACATCTGTATGATTCTTAATCACTCAATTAATGGAAATTAAGGTGGATTACATTTAAGAAAAGACAAAGGAGTCATTTGAGATTACACAGGGTGAAACTCAAATAATCTGATATGTTAAATTGCACAAAAGGGGGCACTGACTCATACTGCAACAAGCTCCTGTCTGAAAGGGAATGGTTATGGAGGTGTTCAGTTGGCCACTCAATTTAATTCAAAACAAACTACTTCAAGTCACCATACTTTGAAGAGAGCACTGGAGATGTGAGATGAAAATGCATGTTGAGACAGATAGGGTCAGAAAATTCCAGGAAAACTAGAGATGTGTGGCAGAGCAAATAACTGTAGGAGAGAGAAAAAGTGAGTTGAAAGTTGTTTTAAACTTTGGGAATGGCTGCAACCTTAAAGTAGCAAGGAACAAAGATGAACTTTTGTCCCATAAAATGTTTGATCAAACCCACCCCCAGCAGGGGAGGGGAAGACCAAGTTTGAGCAAAACACAGGCATGCACGGACAGACACATACATACTCAGAGAAACACACACACACACGGGGTGCAGACAGAGCCACACACACACACACACAGGGTGTCAAACATATATTAAATGTCTCCCATGAAGCACAGCCAAAACAGTGTGCAATGCACTGTTTTGGCTACTGTCTGAAGGGGAATGGTTATGGAGAGGTCAGTTGCCAACACACAGTATCCAAGAGTCACCAAATACAAAAAAATCAGCTTTGAAAGCTCTTCTCAGTTGCTAAGATTTCAGTGGAAATTGGAACAGTTGTCTCCTTGAAGTGTTTTGGTTCTGATCCTGTGATTAACTGGAAATTTGATTCCACAGAGCCAGATACTAATGAAGACCACATGTGCTGCTTCTTTGGTTTGGTTTAAGTTTGAGTAGGACTGGATGTAGAGCAGGGAGTCGGGGTTGAGAGAGGAGAAGAGTGAACAATCAGAAAGGAATCATATCCATGGCAAACAGGAAAAGGACATAAATGCAAAACCACCTTAAAGAAATGTTATTAAAATCAACCAAAGGGTTATACCTAATAACTTAATTATGCTTCTATCAAAGTCTTCTACATGCAATCAGTTTTTCAAAAATGAGTGCCTGGTCTTTGGTAATTTCAGGCAAAATGACAGCAATCTGGAAACAGCCAGGTCCCAGAGAAAGCAAAATAAATAACTGACCGAGGCAGATTATTAGCAAGGAACTCCAACTCTCTGTAAAGGTATCATACATGTTTCACATAATTCTCTCTGGCAGATAGCATTTCAGTTCAATTCCTCATTCACTGAAGGTTCAAAATAGTTAAGTCATCTTCAAGTATCTGAGTTTGGAAGCACTTCCACCGTTCACAAAGCTCAGAGACCTTGGCACTCTCCAACATCAACATGATCTGCCCCCCATTTCACTTCCATGCTATGCATTCCAGACCCAAATCATTCATTCTGTGACTTATTGTGTTTGCATCACACTGGTTATATTTGCAAATCATTTTGGTCGCTCTGCCTATAAGAAGGATGTTATTAAAATGGAAAGGGTACTAAAAAAAATTTACAAGGATGTCACCATAACTGGAAGTATTGCGTTACAAGGAAAGGCTGGATAGCTTGGGACTTTTTTCCTTGAAAGGTAGAAGGCTGAGGGTGACCTGATAAAAGTTTATAAAATCATGAAGGGCACGGATAAAGGTGAATAGATCTCTTCCTCAGGATAGGGGAGTTCAAAACTAGAGGGTGTATTTTGTTTTAAGGTGAGAGGGAAAAATCTTAAAATTTAACAGGGACCTGAAGGCAATGTTTTTCATGGATGGTGTGTATGTGCAACAAGTTGCTAGAAGAGATGGTACAGGCAGGTACAATTACAACATTTAAAAGACGTTTGGACAAGTACATGGTTAGGAAACGTTTAAAGGGATAATGGGCCAACCGCAGGCAAATGGGACTAGTTCAGTTCAGGAAAAATGGTAGGCATGAACAAGTTGGGCCTATGGTAAGTTTCTGTGCCAGTTCTGTACCCAGCAGCATTGGTGGTATCTGCATTGTCAAGGTCTATCAAGAAGGCACCAAAGAGTGGCAAATTTCCTTCCAACAGCAGCAGCATGGTAAAAGGGACTCATGCCTGAACACCAGTCCCATGGCCCATGACAGAGCACTTAACAAGGAGGACTACACATTTGGACACTTGTTTATTTCTTCATTTTTCTGCTTTTACAAT
This sequence comes from Chiloscyllium plagiosum, assembly GCF_004010195.1. Classification (NCBI taxonomy): domain Eukaryota; kingdom Metazoa; phylum Chordata; class Chondrichthyes; order Orectolobiformes; family Hemiscylliidae; genus Chiloscyllium; species Chiloscyllium plagiosum. The sequence goes on along the minus strand of NC_057715.1, from coordinate 116,571,651 downwards.
CCATGTTTTGGTTTATTTTTTCTGTGTTTTATGCTTGTGCCAGAGAGTGGCGACACTATTCAAACACTTTTCATGATACTTTTAACAAGATACACATGACAATAAACCAAATAAATCAAGGAAGATGTTTTTAATGTGGTGGTCCAAAGGGCCTTTCTCTGTGTTGCAGATCTCAATGATTCCATATCAAATATCATCTGCCACCTTTCTGCCCAATCCAACTAAATGCCTATGTCTTTTTGGAGTTCTATACTGTCACCCTCACATCTTACAATGTAAAGTTTTGCATCACCCACAAACTTAGAAACTGTCCCCTGTACACCAAGATCTAGATCATTAACATATACCAGGGAAAAGGGTCCCAATACTAACCCTTGGGGATCTTGCTCCAGCCTGAAAAATATCCATTAACCATTACTGTTTCCTATCACTCAACCAATTTAGTAGCCACATTGTTGCTATCTCTTTAATTCCATGACGTATAACTTTTCTCAAGTTGTGTGGAACAGTAATTACTTTTTGAAAATCTATCTTCACCACAACAAAGCATTAGCCTCACTTACCTTAAATCTTCAAAATACTTCAGCAAGTTAGTCAAACAATTCCCCCTTCAGAAATTCTAGTTGGATCTTTCTAATCAACTCACCATTTTCCATGTGACCACTAATTTTTTCCTGAATAACTTTTTAGAAGCTTCCCTACCACTGAAGCTAAACCACTGAAGTTCTTTAGTTTCAAAGAGGAGTAATGGGACTTTAACTGTTTCTCTGCCCACAGAGTGCTGCCAGCTTGTCTCCAGCACTTGCTTCAATTTCAGATGTGCAGCATCCACAGTCATTCGCTTTTATTTCACTGAAGTTAAACTGAGTGGCTTATAATTGCTGGGTTCATCCATAAAGCCTTTTTTGAAGACGACCAAATGTTTGCAATTCTCTGATCTTCTAGCATCTCCTTTGCGTCTACCAATGTTGTTGATAACCACAAAAATGTTGCTCTTTTCTTCTAATTAATCTCTTACCACTATTGCTCATCATTCTTCCTCCTCTGCTCGTGCAATCTAAGCTGATTGTGGTGCCACAAACGTGGTCCAGTTTGAATTCTCGAGGAACCGGAGCCTTCAAAAGAGAAGAGTGAATTGAGAGTTGGAGCCCAGGGGGCTCTTGAACTACATCTGTTTCTCTTGCACAGCTTGATTTTCACCCAGTCTCTTCAATGTGACCACCTCTCTGGATGTGCTATCCATATAACTTTGAGTTTCACAGATGTGCCAACGTGACTCCAGCTGCCGCTCACACCTAATCTCAGAGCTCAAGTTTCTGCATCCTGGAGCACTTCCGGCACGTGATTTGTGAGGATACTTGTATTATCCAGGACTTTCCTTATATTGCAGGCTATACATTCCACTTGACTGAACTGAGCTGCCATATTTTCAAATTATTTTCCTTACATTAACCTTTCTCTGTTTTGGATCAGTTTCTACTGAACCAACTCTCTGCTGCAGTTAACTACTGAGACCAAAACATTGACGATTTTCAAGAGATATAGTTCTTAGGCCTGGAGGGAATCAAAAGGGTCGAGCTATTTGGATAAAAAGTTGGCTAGCAGGGACAGAGGGTGGTGGTGGAAGGTTGCTTTTTGGACTAGATGCCCGTGATGGTGGTGTGCCGCAGGGATTGGTGCTGGATCCACTGCTTTTCGACACTTGTTTAAATGATTCGGATGTGAACATAGGAGGTATAAGTTAGTAAATTTGCTGATTACACTAAAATTGGTGTTATAGTGGACAACGAAGGTACCTCAGTACAACGGTACCTTGACCAGGGCCAAGGAATGGCAGATGAGTTGAATTGAGACAAATATGAGGGGTTGCAACTTGGTTGGACAAACCAGGTGGAGGTCTTATACACTTAATGGTAAGGTCTTAGGGAGTGTTGCCGAACAAACAGACCTTAGAGTGTAGGTTCATAGTTCCTTGAAAGCAGAGTCGCAAATCGATTGGGTAGTGAAGGTGGCATCTGGCATGCTTGCCTTTATTGGTCAGTGCATTGAGGATAGGAGTTTGGAGGTCATGTTGTGACTATATAGGACATTGGTTAGGCCATGCTTGGAACACTGCATTCAATTCTGGTCGCCCTGCTACAGGAAGAATATTGTGCAACTTGAAAGGGTTCAGAAAAGATTTACAAGGACGTTGCCAGGGTTGGAGGGTTTGAGCAATAGGGAGAAGCTGAAAAGGCTGGGGCTGTTTTCCCTGGAGCGTTAGAGGCTGAGGAATGACCTTAGAGGTTTATAAAATCATGAAGGATATGGCTAGGATAATAGTCAATGCCTTTTCCCCATGGCAGGGGAGTCCAAAACTAGAGGACATAGATTTAAGGTGAGAGGAGAAAGATTTAAAGGGTCAAGTTGTTCATGTAGAGGGAGATGGGTACAATTATAACATTTAAAAAGCATCTGAATGAGCGTAGGAAGGGCTTAAGAGGGATATGGGTCAAATACTGGCCAATGAGGCTCGGTTAATTTAGGATATTTAGTCAGCATGGACATTTTGGATTGAAGGGTCTATTCCAGTGTTAAAAATCTCTACAGCTCTGATATGGGGAGAATGAGAGAACAAAGGACTAAGTTGAATGATCAACCACGATCACACTGAATGGCACAGCAGGCTTAAGGGGCTGAATTCAGGCTTTTACGTGCTATGTTTCTATGATTTTACAGATTTTCTGTGGTATTATAGTTCACTCTCCTTTCAAACTGAGGAGTCATTCCAATAGCAGTCCAGTTCTAAGTGTGATCTAATACCAAGCTGATTCTAGTGTGCTTGTCCAACATCCAGTATTCATTGGAAGGTTGATGAGAAGAGGAGATACCAACCCGAGCAGTTGCATTGTAATCTATTGGTCCTTATCAGGATTAGCTCGTCACAAATTGGAGTGTGAATGAGTATTCTAATATCCATTGCATGCGCTTCTAATGTTTTTATTTGGTTTCCAAAATAACTACTATTGAGTATGAAGACATACTTGACTTTGATCTGGTCTTTCAGGTCATTTTCTGGTGAGTCTGTCACAGGAATTTCTTAAGGACTTCAGTCACCACAAGAGAAGGGAAGATTAAGTGATGCAACACCGGGAATAGTGTAATGGTGAATTTATTCCAATAAATTGGTCTCTTTATTCCAATGAATTGCCAACACATATGGGATGACATTGCTAGATCAAGTCAGTATGCATTCAATTTAATGCCATGATGTGGAGGTGCCAGTGTTGGACTGGAGTGGACAAAGTTAAAAAATCACAAAACACCAGGTTATAGAGGTTTATTTGGAAGTACAAGCTTTTGAAGCGCTGCTCCTTCGTCAGTTGGCAAGTGGGGCAAGATCATAGGGCGCAGAATTTATAGTAAATGATCAAAGTGTCATACATCGTATCAGTTGTATGACAATTGATCTTTTCGGAGAAAGTGAGGACTGCAGATGCTGGAGAGCAAAGTCGAGAGTGTAGTGCTGGAAAAGCACAAGAGGTCAGGCAGCATCCGAGGAGCAGGAGAATCAACGTTTCGGGCATAAGCCCTTCATGATGAAGGACCTATGCCCCAAACGTCGATCCTCCTGCTCCGCTGTGCTTTTCCAGTACTACACTCTCAACTTTGATCTTTTACTATAAATTCTGTGTTCAATGATCTTGCCCCACTTGCTATCTGGCAAAGGAGCAGTCCTCTGAAAACTTGTACTTCCAAATAAACCTGTTGGATTATAACCTGGTATTGTGTGATTTTTAATTTCAATTTAATGGTACAAATTGTGGAACAGATGGTTGGAAGCAAACACACCAAAGCCTTAAGACTGGCTGTCATGTAATCCATCATGAAATGGACAACAAGGCAAGTAGCCTACCCTTGATGCCATTCAATATCTCAAAGCTAAGCATGAACCTAATGGCTTTTGGTATTTATGGTAATGAATCAACTCGATAAAATACACTGGAATAAATACAGAGACTTGCTCGCAAAGTTATCTGTCAAGGGATTGAGGTCACATTAACTTACCATATGAATTACAAATGATGTGGGTCTCGGGGTATGATTTCCACAAAATTCTGTCACACCACGATGGAACATTTGTGCGGACCTGTTGGTGGAAACAGCACCTGCATTTACACTGTCATCTCGTTTATACCATCAGGCTCTAGAACTGAGAGATCCTCCTCCACTTTGCGAATTGCTCTTGCTTCAGTTCTACTTGCCTACCCAACTTGTGACATGTACCGAAAAGCCAGAGCAGCCATGATGGACTGAAAAGTGTCTTTTCAATGCTCTATGACTCAATAGGGATGCTACGAAATGTTAAGAGATCCTTTTGAGGTGAGGAGAATTTCACATGTGTTTTCTCCTTCTTACACTTTTGTTCTTTGTCAAAGGATTCACACTGTCAGAATTGGAAGATATTTGCAAGGTTGAAAGCAAGCCATTCAGCTGTACTAAAAACCACTTTCACAAGCAAGACTTGCCAATGATGCTAATTTTTTGTGACTTCAGCACTAGGTCTAAAATCCAGCAAGCTGAATGAATTAATATTACTGGCAGCATCAAGTGAAATGTTGATCAGACTTTGGAGCCGTGGAGCAGAAATGAAAAAGAGCATTTGTCAAACTTTGGGAAAGCTGAGCCATGTTCAAAGAGAGGTCACTTAAGTTTCTTCGAGTCCAGACAAAAAAAAATGAACAAACATGCGTTTTGACAGAAATCTGTTGACCTGAACCATTTCCCTCTCCAATGTTTGCCCAGCATTTCCTATTTTTACTTCCAACATCTACAATGTGTATTCTGGTTTTCAGCCTCCTTCTCAAGTTTCAGATGTGAAGTCTAAATGGAAAGAGGTAATTCACAATGTTTTCTCAAAAGGGTCTTTTATGTTGGAATTTAAAGAGAGATTATAGTCATTTTGATCTAAGTCAATGGTAACTCAAATACAAACATTACCTTTGGCCCATTTTCTACAGGGAAAAAAATGAATGGAATCAAGGAATGCAATGCCCAAATAATAGGTTCAAAACATTTCAGAATGTTATGACAAAACTGAAAATTTATTCATTCACAGCTAAATTCCTTGGTCATAGAGGAATACTAGGTCTCACAGAAGATTACTGGCTTTTCATGGGGGAAAGAAAGAAATGGAGTGGAATGCCAGTCTCAAACCACTGGTCAGAACCTAAGGCAACCTGACGATCTGAAATGTACAGTCTGCAAGGGTTGTGGAGTAGACAAGCAGGAGACTGGAAGAGTTCAGCAAGCCAGGCAGTATCAGGGTAGTGTAAGCAGATTCAAAAATAACTTGCAAATCTGCAGGTTTCTGCAAGGATGGAGTGCAATAGGGCTTGGAATAGAGCTTGCAAAGAGTTAGTAGCACAGTGAGTCAAACAATCTTCTCCGTTGTAGAACTTCCGGCCATTAAATAGGAACACAAGTAAGCAAAGCCTGTTCTATCATTCAATAAAATGATGGATAATCTTTTATTTCAACTTCACATTTTGATTCTTAGATGTACATAACAAATGACCATCCACAGCCTTCTAGGCTAGAAAGTTCTCAAGATTCACAAAGTTCTGAGTTTGAGTTCGAAACCTTCACTGACTCTGATTATAACTCCAGTTGCATATATACATTGCAAGCCAGTGGTTCCAAATATTTATACAATTACAGCAGTGACAAAGATGGGGGAGAAAAAAGAAGAGATGAGAAATTTGCAACTGACTAGGAAAGCCATTACGTACCCCAGTAGTCTTCTGTTTGTGACAAACGTATACGTCCCGGGATCCTCGCTCATATCGATATGTCGGAGGGAATGTGATCTCCTCTTCATCTACAGGCAGGCCATAAGAAACTAATGGAGTCAAACTTTCAGGTTCAGTCTTGGCCATGACCAACAGATAATGTAGCATCAGTACTTACAAAATCGAAGAAATATTTTGTTTTTCTCCTTCTCCAAGTTCAGCTGGTCAACCTTATGAAGAGGCTCAAACTCTTTCCTGTTAATGTAGTTGAGTATGTCCTGCATGGAGAAACAGAATAAACAAAAATCATGGGGAAGAAAAGTAATAGCATCAGAGTCATAAACCTTACATTTATCTAAATTAAACTCCCTCTGCCACTCATGAGGAATGACAGGTAAAGACAAACAGCTCAGAGAAGGCCCCCATTTCAATCCCAGGTCTATAACAAGCTGGCTGATGGTGACCTGGGAAGGTTGGGGACTGTTATTATTTGCCTCTTGGGCCATGGGCCATTGAAGAGCGAGGATGAGGAGGGATGTCTCAGTGTAACTGCAGCCCAGGAAAGGAGGAGAACATTCAGATGGAGACAAATTGGCTACCGGGCTCAAAATCTCAAGAATGAGCCTTTCGCTCTATTTCACATTCTTCCATAATAAAGGATGACATTAAGACATTGGTAAAAAAGGATCATAACTCAGAAAATCAGGAAGTAGAATCATTATGGTTCGAGATTAGGAGTAGCAAAGCTCAGAAAAGTGAGTGCAATTTATAGACTCCCTAGCTGTTCTTGGATCATGAAACAAAGTATTAAACAAGCAGGTACTGGAGTTTTTAACGAAGTGCAATATTATTGGTTCTTTGGATTTTAGTCTTGATAAAGACTGGACTAATTCAATTGATATAGCTGGAAGATGTAATTGTAGAATGTCTGACAGTTTCCTGGAGCAATACATTATGGAACTAGCTAGGGATGAACTGCTTTTATATCCACTAGGCGGAGGTGGGTACTGCAAATGTTGGAGATTAGAGTCAAGGTTAGAGTGGTGCTGGAAAAGCACAGCAGGTCAGGCAGCATCTGAGAAGCAGGAAAAATCGAAGTTAATAATAATAATTAAACCGATTTTCCTGCTCTTCAGATGCTACCTGACCTGCTGTGCTTTTCCAGCATCACTCTAACCTTATTTTTATATCCAGTATTGTGCAATGAGCCATGAGTTAAAATTAAAGAACAGGACCTCAAGGGTTATAATCTCTGGATTATTAGCCAAGCCACATGCAAGTTGGCACTGAGATAAGAAAATTATGGAAGCAAATGTATGGTGAAGAAAGTGGGGTGAAGAAAGTGGGGTGAAGAAAGTGGGGTGAAGAAAGTGGGGTGAAGAAAGTGGGGTGAAGAAAGTGGGGTGAAGAAAGTGGGGTGAAGAAAGTGGGGTGAAGAAAGTGGGGTGAAGAAAGTGGGGTGAAGAAAGTGGGGTGAAGAAAGTGGGGTGAAGAAAGTGGGGTGAAGAAAGTGGGGTGAAGAAAGTGGGGTGAAGAAAGTGGGGTGAAGAAAGTGGGGTGAAGAAAGTGGGGTGAAGAAAGTGGGGTGAAGAAAGTGGGGTGAAGAAAGTGGGGTGAAGAAAGTGGGGTGAAGAAAGTGGGGTGAAGAAAGTGGGGTGAAGAAAGTGGGGTGAAGAAAGTGGGGTGAAGAAAGTGGGGTGAAGAAAGTGGGGTGAAGAAAGTGGGGTGAAGAAAGTGGGGTGAAGAAAGTGGGGTGGAGAGATTTCACTTCAGCTCTGGGACAGAATTGAATTGTACCGTTGGGATGGGATCCACCAGAATCAGAATCAGAATCAATGTGGGATGAGAACTTTAGCAGAAAGGCTGAATGGTGGTGTTGGGGATACTCACTGATTATTATACTGCCAAAACAAGTAATGAGAGAGAGAGAAAGTATAGAAATCATGGACTAAGACAAGCCACATGCAAGTTGGCACTGAGATAAGAAAATTATGGAAGCAAATGTATGGTGAAGAAAGTGGGGTGAAGAAAGTGGGGTGAAGAAAGTGGGGTGAAGAAAGTGGGGTGGAGAAAGTGGGGTGGAGAGATTTCACTTCAGCTCTGGGACAGAATTGAATTGTACCGTTGGGATGGGATCCACCAGAATCAGAATCAGAATCAATGTGGGATGAGAACTTTAGCAGAAAGGCTGAATGGTGGTGTTGGGGATACTCACTGATTATTATACTGCCAAAACAAGTAATGAGAGAGAGAGAAAGTATAGAAATCATGGACTAAGACACTCATAAAGCTAGTCATTTCAGGTTAACCTTGCACTATCCCCTGGTTCTGGCCACAGAAGAAGTATTCACACTGCATCAGACTGTTAATCAGCTATATAACCCATCTATTTATACATCTTGGTTGCTTAAAGAAAGAATTGAAAGATGAGAGAAGAGTACTGTGCATGAAGGTACCATCCATGCTGTTTCATTTTAAAAAAAGCTTACTGCACAAGAGCTGTAGTGTAGCAATTGTTCAGAGCGTGCCATAATCCTGCTTTGGTATCAGGAGTCCTAAGAATAAGGGAAACACTCATAATGGAGTCATACTTAGAAGAAAGATGGTTGTGGTCAATGCAGGCCAAACATCTCAGCCACAGGACGCTGCTGCAGGAGATCCTGAGGGAAATGCAAACATTTTAGGCTGCTTCATTAATGACCATTGCCAATTCTTCACTCAATGTGCAGTATTCAATTCCTCAGATCATAAAGCAATCTGTGACTGTGCGCAGTAAGACTTGGATAACCTTCAGGTTTTGGTTGCTAAGTAGTAAGCAACATTCGCACTACCCGTGCCAGACTATGGTATCATCAACAAGACTGAATCTAAGTATCGCCCCATTGATATTCAATATCTTGACCATCACTGAAACTGCCACTATCAACACCCCGAGTAATCCTTGACCAGAATCTGAACTGGACTAGTCTTATAAATAATCTAATAAAGCACATCAGGCACTGGGAATTTTGCAGTCAGTAACTCACCTCCTGACTCCCCAAAGCCTGACCACCAGCTACCAGGCATAGGTTTTCAGTCAGGTGTTTGAAAAGGTTCTGTATGGGAGACTGGTTAAGAAGATTACATCACATGGAATACAGGGAGAACTAGTTACTTGGATACAGAACTGGCTCAAAAGGTAGAAGACAGAGGGTGGTGGTGGAGGGTTGTTTTTCAGACTGGAGGCCAGTGACCAGTGGAGTGCCACAAGGATCGGTACTGGATCCATTGCTTTTTGTCATTTATGTAAATGATTTGGATGTGAACATAAGAGGTCTGGTTAGTAAGTTTTCAGATGACACCAAAATTGGAGGTGTAGTGGCCAGTGAAGAAGTTACCTCAGAGTACCCAACAGGATCTTGGGCAGATGGGCCAATGGGCCAAGGAGTTGGCAGATGGAATTTAACTTAGATAAATGTGAGGTGCTGCATTTTAGAAAGGCAAATCAGGGTAGGACTTATACACTTAACCTTAAGGTCCTGGGGAGTATTGTTGAACAAAGAGACTTTGGAGTATAGGCTCATAGTTCCTTGGAAGTGGACTTGTAGGTAGATAGGATAGTGAAGTAGTTTGGTAATCGTTCCTTTATTGGTCAACATATTGAGTTTAGGAATTGGGAGGTCATGTTGCAGCTGTACAGGACATTGATTAGGCCACTTTTGGAATACTGCGTTCAGTTCTGGAATCCCTGCTCCAGGAAGGATGTTGTGAAACTTGAAAGTGTTCAGAAAAGATTTACAAGGATGCGGCCAGGGTTGGAAGGTTTGAGCAATAGGGAGAGGCTGAATAGACTGGGCTATTTTCCCTGGAGCATCAGAGACCGAGGGGTGACCTTACAGAGGTTTATAAAATCATGAGGGACATGGATATGGTCAATAGCCAAAACTAGAGGGCATAGATTTAAGGTGAGAGGGAAAAGATTTGAAATGGACCTAAGGGGCAACCTTTTCACACAGAGGGTGGTGCGGATATGGACTGAGCTGCCAGAGTAATGTCCGTTCTTATCTGTATGTAAGGATACTAGCCATAAAACGACCAGACCCTCTCTCACTAGTATCCTTACATACAGATAAGAACGGACATTACTTTGATGGGAACAACACATTCATTCTAGGACAAACCAAACAGATACATGCACGAGAATTCCTAGAAGCATGGCATTCCAACTGGAACTCTATCAACAAACACCGAGTTAGACCCCATCAATCACCCCTTGAGAAAAAAAACAGGAAATGACCACCACAGGAGAATGACATCACCAACCCAAAGAAACCCAAACATATAAATAGAAAGCAGAAATCATCAGCAGTGCTTCGTCCGGAGGCCCACTGAAGATGTTACCTAGAAGGGTGACGAAACGTCTGGAAATTAACCTTCCAGTTCAGCAAGCAAACCTACATCCAGAACCTCAATCTGAGCTACAAATCTGCTCAAAACTCGCGCAGAATTACTGTTCCATCATTAGGTCAAACTCCCAGAACTCCCTAACAGCATTTTGGGCATACCTACTGCATAATGACTGCAGTGATTGAAGAAAGCAGCTCACCAGAACCTGCTCAAGGGCAATGGGGAATGAGCAATAAACAATGGCTTTGTCAGCGATACCTACATCACATCAAATTTTTTTTTTTTTTTTTAAGAGAACCAAATCCAGATTCTAGTTACTGGAAAGTTAAATATCACAGCTGGGCAGACAATACCGAACATCCAGTGATGACTTATCCAGCTGGATCAAGAGTGTGTGAAAAATCAATTAGGGAAACTTGACTGCATTTTAGCTTTCTGATCCAAAAGCAAGTTGTCATAGTCCTTAGGATAACGGAGGTCCCACTGCAACAACTGAATGATAATAGATTGTGTAGAAGCTCCTCCTCCCTCTTTATCCCTGGATTAGGTGACATGGAATTATCCAACACCTTTGCATTGGTACCTCTGGACTAGTCAGCCTCCTAACAGGTGATGATACCTACCTGCAGCTCCATGTCCAGACGATAATTGAGATCTCCAAACCAAAAGAGATGAGTGAATCGTAATGAGATGTCAAAGGAGCTCAACTGCTTGTCACCGAGAGACAGCAACCGCAGGATATCCAGGTAATTCTGATTTCGTCTGTAAGAGACAAACAGGATTGGATACAGATGAATTTATACTGGCTAACCGATCCACTCAGACTCTTACTTTTATCTTATTTAGTTTCAGCTTCCCAAATAAAGGCAGCTTCTTCTCCCTATGAATGGGATTGTTTGGTGCCAGAGTCAAAGACTGCAAACTCTCCTGCTCCCACTGCATCAGCACTCATCGCGTCATGCATCAAAGTTTCATCATGAAGAAAGCTACAGTAAAGTCGTACAAGACCTGGAATATATCCAGAAAAGAATCATCTCCTGTTGAGTCAGTCCAATTCACCTTCCAATAGTGTGCACATAGAGATATTAAAAATAAAACCCGCATGTGTTGGCTCCTGATAGACATCTTACCATTCTCTCAGTGAACCAGATTTACAGAGTTGTAAGCTCTCAACTTAGTGTCACAACGAGTTGGGAGACAATGAGAGATGAGGCTCCAGAGGCATGAACTACGGGTCATTATCTCAAGGTAATGGGTTAATTATTCAAGGTGGATGGCAAAACATTTCTTCACCGACTGCTGTGAAAATTTGGAATAATCTACCCTAGAATGCTGTAGGTGCTTAGTTACTGAACATATCCAACATGGAGACAATAGATGTTTTGACACTGAAAGAAGAGAGGACTATAGTGAAAGTGGAGTGAGGTAAATCAACCAGTGAGACAGGCCTAAGTGGTAATAAGGTCAGAGGACAAACTGAGGACTGCAGATGCTGGAGATCACAGTCGAGGCTGTGGTGCTGGAAAAGCAACAGCAGGTCATCAGAGGAGCAGGAGAAGCAACATTTTGGGTTCCTGAAGAAGGGTTTATGGCTGAACTGTTGATTCTCCTGCGGTCTGACCTACTGCGACATTTTCCAGCACCACACGCTCAACCCTGGTAAGGAGGTCGACTTCTTATCCTTTCTCTTGCATTGCTCACCCAACATTGTTGCCGTCAACTTCAACATTAATTACTGTGCAATTAGATTCTGCTTCAAATTTATTCACATCTATTAGCATTGCGCCTTACTACTGAAGTCCTGAAGGAACTGCATCTTAGAAGCACAGAATTCCTACAGTGCAAACAGGCCATTCGGCCCATCATGGACCCTCCAAAGAGCACCGCAACCAGACCCACACCCCTACCCTATCCCTGCATTTCCCATGGTTAATCCACCTAGCCTGCACATCCCTGGACAGTATGGGGAATTTAGCATGGCCAAACTGCCTAAATTGCACATCTTTGGACTGTGGGAGGAAACCGGGGCATCCAGAGGAAGCACAGGCAGACACAGGCAGTAAGTGCAAATTTCACATAGACAGTCGCCCAAGGGTGGAACTGAACTCAGGTCCCTGGCGCTGTGAGGCAGCGGTGCTAACTACTGAGCCACTGTGCTGCAATTTGATATTTTCTTCCCTTCAATTTTGGCTCCATGAGATTTTTTGCTTCAAGGTCCCTCTGCCCCTCACACCATCTCTTCAGCGTATTTCAGTACATTCCTACATTTAACCCAGTGATCCCTTCTTCCTTTCTTTCTGTAGGTTTTGTCTGTTTTTAGAAGTCTGTGTTCCCAAGGCTTTCACTTATTATTTCTGCTTGGCTCTGGTGGGTGGTACCTGTACCTCCCTTCATTTTACCTTTACATAAGAAATAAGAGTAGCAGCCCATTCGGCCCTTCACGCCTGCTCTGCCATTCAACAAGATCATGGCTGATCTTTTCATGGCCTCAGCTCCACTTACCTGCACTCTCACCATTACCATTAATTCCTTTATCGTTCAAAAAATTATCCACCTTAGCTTTAAAAACATTTACTCAGGAATCCTCAACCACTTCACTGGGCAGGGAATTCAACAGATTCACAACTCTCTGGGTGAAGAAGTTCCTTCCACAGTACTCCCGGTGTGGCCTCACCAGCACCCTATACAGCTGCAACATAACCTCTCTGCTTTTAAACTCAATCCCTTTCGCAATGGAAGACAAAATTCCATTTGCCATTTTAATTACCTGTTGCATCTGCAGACCAACTTCTGTGATTCATACACAAAAACACCCAGATCCCTCTGCACAGCAGCGTGCTGCAATTTCTCACCATTCAAATAAGAATCCTTTTTCCCGTTACTCCTACCAACATGAATTACTTCACATTTATTAACATTGTATTCGATCTGCCACTCACTTAAACTATGTCCCTTTGCAAAGTTTCACAGTCCTCTGCACACTTTGCTCTGCCACTCATCTTAGTCTCATCCGCAAACTTTGATACACTACATGCGGTCCCCAACTCCAAATCATCGATGTAAGTTGGGAGTAATTGCAGTCCCAACGCTGATCCTTGAGGCACACCACTAGTCACTGATTGCCAACCAGAATAGCACTCATTTATCTCCACTCTGATTCCTGTTAGTCAACCAATCCTCTAACCATTCTAATAGATTACCCGGAATGCTGCGCATCTTTATCTTATACAGCAGCCTTTTGTGTGGCACATTTTAGAATGCTTTTTGGAAATCTAAATACACATCTACTGGGTCCCCATCATCCACTGTGGTCATATTGTCTTCACAGAATTCTGGTCAGTCCAATCCAGACAAAGAACAGAATCCAGCAATTAGAAAATGTCTGCTATAACATTTAAAGGCTATGTAGGAATTATGAGAAAATAGAGAACTTTCACAAACTGATTTGCTACAGGCAGAGTACATCATTCACCCAAGTCATATATTTCTAAATGTTTCTTTAAAATAAACACCAGAAATTGGGCTAATGGGTAACCAAATAAAGATCTTCTAAATTACGAAAGGGTTATGATAAAATGCACACCAAGAGAATGTTTTCTCTTATGAGCAAGAGGATGACTAAAGGTCATCAATATAAGATATCGCCCAACAAATCTAACAGGAAATTCATGAGAAACGTCTTTACACAAAGGGTGGTGAGAATGTGAAATTTTCAACAGCACAATAGCACAGTTACATTTAAAGGATAGCCAGCCACATACGCAAGGGAGGAGGAGAAGGAAGATTACAACAATGGAGAAGGCACAAGTGGAGCATCAACCCACAGCACAAGTTGGGCTGCATGGTCTGTTTCTCCTCTGAATGTTCTATATAATTAACAGTCATATTTGTTTATCCTGCATTTGCCAATTGCAATTATGTACATATCCTGAAGAAGGGCTTATGCCTGAAACGTCGATTCTCCTGTTCCCTGGATGCTGCCTGACCTGCTGCGCTTTTCCAGCAACACATTTCCAGCACATATCCTGTACACTCAGCTTTATGCTTTTAGAACTATTCCACATTCACCCCATTGTTTTCTCATTGAATCCTTAGTGTGGAAACAGGCCATTCAGCCCAAAAGTCCACATCGACCCTCCGAAAATCATGCTACCTAGACCCAACCCCCTATCTTTTCCCTGTAAGCCTGCATTTTGCATTGCCAATCCACCTAACCTGCACATCTCTGGACACTATGGCAATTTAGCATAGCTAATCCATTTAACCTGCACATCTTTGGACTATGGGAGCAAGCCAGAGCACACAGAGGAAACCCACGCAGACACAGGGAGAATGTGCAAACTCTACACAGACAGTTGCTCAAGACTGGAATTGAACCTGGGTCCCTGGTGCTGTGAGGCAGCAGTGCTAGCCACTTAGCCACCGTGCCAACCCCTGTTCTAAGTGATGTAGAATGGTCAAGTCAATTTGCTTCACTTGGTTGCAGCTGTGCTCCACAGAAGGATACATTTCGCCTGAGGAAATGCTGCACTATGATACTTGCTACATAATGCACAAAACCAAGAACTTGCTCGCCTTGACTGATAGAAGGTGAAGATTCCAATATAAAATAAAAGAATAGAGGGTTCTTCTCATATTCTGCCATATATATTTCCCTTTAGTAAACAGTCAATGCCAGATTAACTGTTGTTTGTGTGGGATGTTCTGACAAAATGCCCTTTAATCTACCTGGACTTGCTTTGAAAATATTTCAGTGCGTGTAGAGTTCTGAACAATAATGGGGGCAATTCGTCAGCTGTGGCTCAGTTGGTAACATCCTTGCCTCAGAATTGAACTAATTTGCAGCTTCAAGTCCAACTCCAAAGCTATAGCACAAGAACTGTGGCCAACACTCCAGTGCAGTATTGGGAGGTGCACTCGACAGAGTTGTCATCTTCTGGTTGAGATATTAAATTGAAGTCCCATCACTTTTGAGATACAGCGGGAGAGTTCTCCCTGGTGTCCTGGTCAATCTCTATCTCTGAATCAGTGTCACAGAAATGGATTACATGGATAATTACGATATTCTTAGCCACATCCGTAACTGTTTGCAGAACATGCATATTATGGTTAGTCTGTGCCAATGAAACAGCCAAAATTCAAGAGTTGGGCATAAAATTTTGTGCCTCAAATTGCCATTTTGATTAATTGATGTATTGTCATGTGTACTGAGGTACAGTGAAAAGTTTTGTTTACAAGCAATACAAGCAGATCATAGCAAACAAGGATGTACAGATCAAAAAGATTTAGACAGAGGTATACAATTATATTGCACAGGGTGTGTCTTTGGTGAGAGCAACGTTAGCAAGATCAGCATTACTTGAAGCTAAAGAGTCGATTCATCAGTCGAATAATCGGGAAGAAGCTGTTCCTGAACCTGCTGGTGTTCTGCCAGACCGAAGAGGTTGTCGGAGATTATCAGAGTGTGATAAGTCTTTGATGATGTTGGCAGCCTTTCCAAGGCAATGAGAGGTGTAGACTGAGTCCACGTATGGAAAGTTGGCTCCCATGATGGTCTGGGCTACGCACTTCACCTTCTGTAGTTTCTTACAGTCTGTGGCACAGCAGTTGCCGTACCAGGCCGTTATGCACCCAGACAGTATGCTCTCAATGGTGCATCTGTAGATGTTGGTGAGGGTCCATACAGACATGCTGAATTTCCTGTGCCGCCTGAGGGAGAAGAGGTGTTGTTGTGCTTTCTTGACTATTGCATCGACATGGGAGGTCCAGGACAGGTTGTCAGTTATCATTGCTTTGAGGATGCACTCCAACCTATAAACCTCAGATGTAGATGGGGGCACGTTCTCCTTCCTCCATTCTGAAGTCAACGATCAGTTCTTTAGTTTTGCCTTCATTGAGAGAGAGGTGGTTCTTATTGCACCACGTCACCAAGCCAAGTATTTTGACTCATCATTGTTAAATACCAGTCACATTATAGTGGTGTCATCAACGAACTCGGAGATGGCATTAGTTTGGAATTTGGCAACACAGTTATCCATGTAATAAGGAGTACAGTAGGGGGCTGAGGACACACCCTTTTTGGGGGGGGGGGGGGGGGGGTGGAGGGTTCCAGTGTTGAGTGTTATTGTGGAGGAGTTGCAGTTACCTGTCTTCACTGATTGCAGTCTGTGGATCAGAAAGCGGAGGATCCAGTTGCAGCGTGCAGAGCCAAGACCATGGAGTTTTGACATCAGTCGGGAATGGATAATGATTTTGAAGGTGGAGTTGTAGCCAATGAGCAGGAGTCTGACATAGTTGTCCTCACTGTCTAGATGTTCCAGGCATGATAGCAGGGGCAGGGATAATGCATCCACTGTGGACCTGTTACATCAGTAGGCAAATTGTAAGGGATCGAGGCAGGCTGCTGGGAGAGTGGAGTCGATGTGGGCCATGATCAGCCTCTCGAAGCATTACATAATTATTGAGGTCAGAGTCACTGGGTGATAGTCATCAAGGCACGTTGCATGTGCTTTCATAGGTACCAGGATGATGGTGGTCTTCTTGAAGAAGGTGGGGACTTCAGCTGGTAGGAGAGGGAGGTTGAAGATGTAGGTGAATACCTCTGCCAGCTGATCCACACTGGATCTGAGTGCTCGGCTAGGAACACAGTCAGGGCCCTTTACTTCCCTTGGGTTGACTCCCAGGATGACCGATCTGATGTTTGTAGCAGTGACCAAGGGAGTAGGTGCAGCTGGGGCTGTCAGGACAGGTATCACTGCACCGCTAGCATTTTGCTCAAATTAAGCATAGAAAGTATTGAGCACATCTTTGCCCACTATCTTGCTCTGCTTCATTTTGTATCCTGTAATGCTGTTTAGGCCTTACCACAGGCAACACGAGTCTTGTCTGGTTGGTTTGGGTCTCTAACTTGGTTTGGTACTGTCTCTTGACATGTCTGATGCGGAGGTCTTATCTGGATTTCCTGTACTGGTCTGGGTCATCCAACTTGAAAGCCACCCATCTGGTCTTCAGTAGGGAATGGATTTCCTGGTTCATCTAAGGTTTACGATTGGGGAACACTCCCCGATTGACTTCTTTCATATGTAGTCCCCCATGCATTTGCTAAAGTCGTCTGTGACAGCAGTGGCATGCTCGTCTAGATTTTCTGTTGAGTACTTGAACACAGTCCAGTCCACCGATTCCAAGCAGTCCCTGAAACGGTCTTCCACAGCCTCGGACCAGCATGGTACTTCCTTTTGTGAAGGATCCTCCTGTTAAGCTTCTGCTTGTAAGCTGGGAGGAGGAACACAGCATCATGATCTGATTTTCTGAAGTGTGGGCGGGGAAAAGGAGCAGTAGGTGTCTTTGATGGTTGTGTAGCAGTGGTCCAGGATGTTTGATCCTCTGGTGGGGCTGGAGATGCGTAGGTCGTATTTTGGCAGCTCTCTCTTGAGGTTGGCCTGGTTGAAGTCGCTGGCCACAATGAATAGGGCTTCGGGTAATTTGTTTCAAGTGTTTGTGGCAATATAAATCACATCTAGGGCATTCTCCACATGGGGTAGTATGTATACTGCTGTTAGGATGCCGAAGGTGAACTCTCGCGATAGGTTGTAGGGATGGCACTTTACTGTAAGGTATTCTAGGTCCGGGGAGCAATGGCTTGCCAGGGTTGCTACGTCCGAACACCAGGAAGTGCTGATCAGGAAGTATACCATATCGCCCATTGCTTTGCCAGAGGATGTTATATGGTTCATGCCATGTATGGAGAACCCGTCAGCTTGTAGGGCGCAATCAAGAATAGCAGGGGTGAGCCAGGTCTCCATGAAGTAGAGCACACAACAGTCACTCAGTTCCCTCTGGTAAGTCAGTCTAGATTCAAGTTCATTTATTCTGTTTTCAATAGCCTGGATCTTTGCCAGTAGTATACTGGACCAAGGGGGTCATGAAGCCACACTGTTTCAACCTGACCTTCAGGCCAGCAGATTTTCACCGTTTCCTCATGGCTTTCCTGCATCTTTGAGGAGAAAGTGAGGTCTGTAGATGCTGGAGATCAGAGCTGAAAATGTGTTGCTGGAAAAGCGCAGGTCAGGCAGCATCCAGGGAACAGGAGAATTGACGTTTCGGGCATAAGCCCTTTTTCAGGAATGAGGAAAGTTTGTCCAGCAGGCTAAGATAAAAGGTAGGGAGGAGGGACTTGGGGGAGGGGCGTCGGAAATGTGATAGGTGGAAAGAGGTCAAGGTGAGGGTGATAGGTCAGACTGGGGTGGGGGCGGAGAGGTCGGGAAGAAGATTGCAGGTTAGGAAGGCGGTGCTGAATTCGATGGATTAGACTGAGACAAGGTGGGAGGTGGGGAAATGAGGAAACTGGTGAAATCTGAGTTCATCCCTTGTGGTTGGAGGGTTCCTAGCGGTTCCGCCTAGAAACGTCGATTCTCCTGTTCCCTGGATGCTGCCTGACCTGCTGCGCTTTTCCAGCAACACATTTTCAGCTTTCCTGCATCTGTACAGTCCCAGGAGTTTGTGATGAGAGTCTCCACAAGGTAACTTTAACTAAGACAATTCTAGATAACAGAGCACTGCATTTTATTTTCAAATTTATTTATATATTTTTGGATACTGCCGTGTACAATTCAATACATGTGCATTCAGTTAAGAGCATCAGTGCCTATTATGTAGAAAAGACTCATTTCCACAATACTGCCCATATTCTCAAGATGTTGTTGAGTACTTCAGACAATAAACTATTTGTGACGTAATCACCATTATAATGCAAGGAAACATAATAATCCCCTAAAACTGTGATAATTGACCTGCTAATCTGCTTTAGAAATATTTGTTGCAAGATAACATGGGGTCAAGGCTCTGAACAGTGCCACAGGATATTATACACTGATGTGAACTCAGTTCAATGCCTCACCCAAAAGTATTTCCTTGGTACTGTACTGAATCATTGGCCTAGATATCATGTGACTGTAAAGTTTTAATGCAGGCGCCTCAAGCTGAAAGAAAAACAGAACATGCGGTTTAACAGCCCACAAACTGCTTTTTTTTAAAGATTACCTGTGTGGAAACAGGCCCTTTGGCCCAACCAGTCCCCACCGACCCTCCGAAGAGTAAACCACCCAGACCCCTTTCTCTTTGACTGATGGGCAATTTAGCATGGCCAATTCACCTGACCTGCACATCTTTTGGACTGTGGGAGGAAACCAGAGTGCCCGGAGGAAACTCACGCAGATACGGGGAGAATGTGCAAACACCACACAGACAATCACCCGAGGCTGGAATCAAACCTGGGACCCTGGTGCTGTGAGGCAGCAGTGCTAACCACTGAGCCACCGTGCCGTCTGTGTTCGGAATAATATTGTTGGATTTGAAAAGTTATGGTGTCTCTCCACAGATGCCGCCGACCTGGTGTTTCTCCAGCAGCTTTGTTTTTATTTCAAATTTCCAGCATCTGCAGTACTTTTCTTTATTAGCAGTTGATAAATGCCCATCATATTTTCTTGCTGGCTGGAGTAATATCTATGAAAGGTCTTCCTCCAGGCTCTGAGCATTACTGACACAGTAAGCACAGTTCGAAGAAATCTCCATCCTCTATGTTGCTCTTGTTGGAGAGGGTAGGGAGACAAAAATATCTGTATTACAAGAGCATCATGTGACCACACAGAAACTTCCCTCGGTGCTGAGGATGGCCCTATATGTAGTGACTGAAAACACTACTGTCCCAAGTTGTTCCTCGTTATGCAAATTTTTAAACTACACTTACCTTGCAGTTTTCTCATTACCAGACGTTAAGTGACAGTTAACAAATCCAAATGACGTTCCATTAAACATAAACGAAACACCAACAGCTCCTTTATTGCCTGTGGTTTAAAAAAAGAAATACTTTAAGCAAATAACATTTGCTCAAGATACTCACTTGATGTTTCATGTGAAAGAACATGTCGCTTTAATATTATAAACTGCCCTAAGGAGCTTCACAGGAATATAATCAGATGAAGTCTAAAAGTTGGCCACACAAAGAGATATCAGGGCAAGTGATCAAAAGTTGGGTTAAAGAGGAGATTAGAAAGAGCACCACACACACAAAAAAAGGTAGAGATGGTGTGAGCTTCCAGTATGGAATTTCAGAGTTTAGGGACCAGACAGCTGAAGTCACAGACGCCAAATTATGAAGTGCTGGAAATCAGGGATGTGAGAGAAATAAGAATTAAAGGAATGACATGATATTGGGGAGTAGGAAGAAGAGGTGAATTCTGAGCAGAAACCAAAGTGATTTTGTGTAGGATAAGGAGAAGGGGTAAGGAACATGATAGACAAGACTTTCAAGGAGAAAAGTGAGAAGAGAGATTGAGCAGTTCTGAGAAGAGACCCCAGAGGAAGAGAGCAGGTGAAATGTCAGCCTCTAGCAACAAATGATTTGGAGACGCCGGTGTTAGACTGGGGCGTACAAAGTTAAAAATTAAACAACTTCCACTAGCTTCCAAATAAACCTGTTGGACTATAACCTGGTGTTGTGTGATTTTTAACTTTGTCCAATGACAAAATGGAACAAGAGCAGTAATCAGGAACTGGAAGACCAAAGGCCATGCCTATGGTGTACAGAGACAGAAGACCCTTCAAAAACAAAAAAATCCCAAATCAATAGGAGGCAGTTTAAGGAGGCAGTTCCCCTTCTCAAAGGGGACTGGGGACAGGTAATAAATTTGACCAGCCAATGAAGCTGACATACCATGAGTGAATGAAAAAAAGCCTTGTTTTGAACACCCAAACCAAAGCTAACATAATCCTTGCATCCAGTCTGCCCAGCCCTATCAGCATTTTATATATTTGAATGATTCGCCTCACAAACTGCTAAGCCATGGTTAATAATAGGCCTAGTTAGCTCAAACTCTCCTCATACGATGAACCAGCCTTGCAATGAATCAGTCTGGCAAACCTTTGCTGCACTCCTTCTATGTTAGAGGAGATCGAAACTGCACACTCCAGGTGTGGTCTAACTAAGACCCTTTATATACTTCCTTGCTGTTTTACTGAAATTCTCTTACAATGAAGCTAACAAGGTTAAGCGAGTGGGCAATAACTGGGCAGATGGAATATGTGCAAAAACCTGAGCTTACATACTTTGGCAGCAAGAATAGAGGAACTGAATATTATTTAAATGGAGAAGACTACAGAAAGCTATAGAGAGATTTTGGGGTCCTCATGCATAAGTCTCAGAAAGACAGCATACAAATTCAGCAAGGAATAGGAAAGACAAATGGAATGTTGGATTTTATTACAATGGACTATTAACGTAGAGAGGTCATACTAAGACTATACACAACACGGGGGCAGACTACTGATGGAACACTTATCAGTTTTGAGCCCCTTATTAAGGCAGTAAGACATAGAAACAGGAGTCGGCCATTCAGCCCCTCACTAGGATCACAGCTCATCTGATATTCCTCACATCCACTTTCCTGTCCTTTCCTCATAACCCTTGAATCCCCTACTGATCAAGAATTTATCTCAGCCTTAAATAAATACATACAAGGATTCTGTCCGCACAGCTCTCTGGGGCAAGGAGTTCCAAAGACTTATCAAAGGAAACATACACTGGCACCGGAGGCAGTCCAGAAAAGGTTTACTGGGTTGATCCTGGGTATGGAGGGATTTTCCCATGATGATAGGTTGAGTAGGTTGGGTTGTACTTACCGGACCTTAGAAGAGAGAAACTCTCTCATTGAAATATTTTTCCAGGGCTTGACAGGGTAGATGACTCTCCCCTTGTGGGAGAGTCTAGGACCAAGAGAACATAAATAGGTGACCCATCATTCTGTGATTAAGACAGGGAAGGAGTTTATTTTCGAGGACGATGAATCTTTGCAATTATTTATTGCAGAGGGCTGTCAAGACAGGGTTGTCAAATATATCCAAGGCTGACAAACAGATTTTTAATCAGTAAGGGAATCAAGGGTAAAGTATCAGATTGGCCATTCAATGAGATCATGGCTGATGTCTGCTTTATGGTTTGACATACTATTAGATTCATAAGTGCTTGCTGCATCTGCATATTTGCTTTCAGTCACCAGTATATAAGGACATCCAGGTTCGTTTATACATGAACTTTTGCCGATTTGCTGTAATTTAACTAACAGTCTGCCATTGTGTTTTCTACAAAGTTGGACAAGTTCTCTCCAATCCACTTTAAACTTCATCTATCATGCATTTGTCACTTTATTCAACATGTTTGAATTAACTTGAAAGTTTTTTTTAACGTAACTAGAGGGCATAGGTTTAGGGTGAGAGAGGAATGATATAAAAGAGACCTATGGGACAATTTTTCACGCAGAGGGTGGTGAGTGTGTATGGAATGGTCTGCCAGAAGTCGTGGAGGCTAGTACAATTGCAACATTTAAAAGGCATCTGGATGGGTATATGAATAGGAAGGGTTTGGAGGGATATGGGCCGGGTCCTGGCAAGTGGGTTGGGATATCTGGTCGGCATGGACGAGTTGGACCAAAGGGTCCGTTTCTGTGCAGTACATCTGTGACTCTATGCTCACAATCTCACCTCGTTATGTGTTGTCAACAAAGTTGGAAAAATTACACTATTCTCTTACCCAAATCACTGATCCCTGCAGAACATTACATGTCACTGCCTTCCACCCACGCCAAAGATGATCCATCTATTTAGACTTGGTTTCCTGTCTGTTTACCAATTCTTGATATGCTAGGACATTATCAACAATCACATATGTTTTTATTTTGCACACTAACCACTTACAAGGGACTTCTACAAAAGCTATCTGAAAATCCATTACACTACATCCATTAGATAGACCTCCCTCATCTATTTTACTACTAAAGTCCTTAAAACAAAGCTCTAGGAGGTTTGTCAAACATCACTTCTCTTTCTCAAATTCATGTGGAATCAGTCTAATCGCATTGGTTATTTCTGTGTGTGCTGTGATCACATCCTTTATAACAGATTCCAGCATTTTCCGGAGTGCTGACTAACTGATCAGTAATTCCTGTTTTTTCCCCTCTTTTCTTTCCTAAAGAGAAGGGTTACATTTGCCACCCTCTAATCTGCCAGGACTGTTTGTTATGGACTAGATCAGACCTTCTCAAAATATGTTAAGGTAGTCTAGACCTCAACTTTTTCTCATTTTAAAAGTAAATGTCAGGTGCTATGTTCCAGATGCAATTCAATTGGTCCAATTACTCAACATGAAGCAAAACACAATTTATTTGAACATTATAGTTAAAGCACAACAAGAAAGAAAGAAAGAACTTGGAACAACTTAACTGGAAAACAACTGAATAATCGATACTGTACCCATTATTAATTAACTGTACCAAAATAGTAACATCCCTCAAACACCCCTTTGACAAAAAAGGCAAATTGAGAAAACAGATTATCTCTCACACAACTCTCAAAGCAGGCAAACAACCCCCAACTTTTGGCTGTAACCGAGACAGGGACAAAAAATAGCTTCCAGCTCTTCAAGACCTCAACAGCAACTGCTGCTGAGAAAACTACAAAGCTAAATTCCCTGCTTCCAAGGGTGGGCATTTGACCACACCTACACAGGCTGCTTCTATCGTTCCAACTTCAAAAGAAAATCCATAGCTTCACAGGCTGCTCAGCATCAGTCCCACAAACTCTAAAAGAAACTTTAACAAAACCACACCATTTAAAGCCACAGCATTCTCACAAGGCAGAACTCTCAGAATATTCAAAAATAACAACCATTTCCCTTGATCTGCATCCTCTACTTGCTCAACAAGATCTCTGCACACCTCCAAATCTGGATTCTTGAACAACCCGAGTTTTCATTCTGGAGTTCATAAGTCAGAGCGAGTTTTGAGAAGATTTGTAGCTCAGGTTGAGGTTTTGGATGTAGGTTTGCTCGCTGCGCTGGAAGGTTCATTTCCAGACGTCTCGTTACCCTACGAGGTAACATCTCAGTGGGCCTCAGGCGAAGCAATGCTGAAAATTGCTGCTTTCTATTTATATGTTTGGGTTTCTTTGGGGTGGTGATGTCATTTCCTGTGGTGAAGTCACTTCCGATTCCTTTTCTCAGGGGGTGGTAGATGGGGTCTAACTCGATGTCATGGAGATGTACAGCATGGAAACAGACCCTTCAGTCCAACCGGTCCATCCGACCAAGTATCCCAACCCAATCTAGTCCCACCTGCCAGCACCCGGCCCATATCCTTCCTATTCATATACCCATCCAAATGCCTCTTACATGTTGCAATTGTACAAGCCTCCACCACTTCCGCTGGCAGCTCATTCCATACACGTACCACCCTCTGTGTGAAAACGTTGCCCCTTAGGTCTCTTTTATATCTTTCCCCTCTCACTCTAAACCTATGCCCTCTAGTTCTGGACTCCCCGACACCAGGGAAAAGACTTGGCTTGTTTATCCTATCCATGCCCCTCATAATTTTGTAAATCTCTATAAGGTCACCCCTCAACCTCCGATACTCCAAGGAAAACAGCCCCAGCCTGTTCAGCCTCTCCCTGTAGCTCAGATCCTGCAACCCTGGCAACATCCTTGTAAATCTTTTCTGAACCCTTTCAAGTTTCACAACATCCTTCTGATAGGAAGGAGATTGGAATTGTACGCAATATTCCAACAGTGGCCTAACCAATGTCCTGTACAGCTGCAACATGACCTCCCAACTCCTGTACTCACTACTCTGACTAATAAAAGAAAGCATACCAATTGCCTTCTTCATTATCCTATTTACCTGCGACTCCACTTTCAAGGAGCTATGAACCTACACTCCAAGATCTCTCTGTTCAGCAACACTCCCTAGGACCTAACCATTAAATGTACAAGTCCTGCTAAGATTTGCTTTCCCAAAATGCAGCACCTCGCATTTATCTGAATTAAACTCCATCTGCCACTTCTCAGCCCAGGTAAGAGTTCCGGTTGGAATGCCATGCCTCTAGGAATTATCGTGTGTCTCTCTCTGTTTGGCTTGTCCTAGGATAGATGTGTTGTCCCAGTCGAAATGGTGTCCTTCCTCATCCGTATGTGAGGATACTATTGAAAAGCAGGGGGGGGGTCATGTCTTTTTGTGGCTACTATCCTCACTAGTATCCTCACATACGGATGAGGAAGGACACCACTTCGACTGGGACAACACATCCATCCTAGGACAAGCCAAACAAAGGCAGACATGAGAATTTCTAGAGGCATGGCATTCCAACCAGAACTCTATCAACAAACACATCGAGTTAGACCCCATCTACCACCCACTGAGAAAAGGAACCGGAAGTGACTTCACCACCAGAAATAACATCACTACAGGAAATGACACCACCAACCCAAAGAAACCCAAACATATAAATAGAAAGCAGAAATTTTCCGCATTGCTTCGCCTGAGGCCCACTGAAGATGTTACCTAGTAGGGTAACGAAACGTCTGGGAATGAGCCTTCCAGCTCAGTGAGCAAACCTACATCCAAAAGTCCATAAGTCATCATTGGACTCAAAACATTAACTGTTTATCTCCACGGCTACTGCCAGACCTGCTGAATTTCTCCAATACTTGTTCTTATTTCACATTTCCAGCATCCAGAGGACTTTTCTCTTAGCAATTTTCATTGTTCCAGTCTTCAACAATTTGGGGTCCTAAACAATGGAATTCTTTCCCTATACCACACTTTGGGATGTTCCTTCTAACCTCATCTTATGTGGTTCAATATCTCCTTGTGCTCAAAAGCATTGCTGTGAAGCACCTCAAGACAGTGTTACTACGTTCAGGCTGCTTGATGAATTCAAGTTGAGAACGATCAATAATTATAAAGCTGAGCTGTGGGTGTTACTTTGTTACCTACCCAATGTATTGGCTATTCCAGTTTTCACACTTGAGGTACTGATGTGGCTGATCCGGTTCTCATGTTCCGGCTTAACCAGGACTACAATTTTAATGTTCCAAAGTGTCTGCATTGCAATCTGCGAACAAATGAGCATATTTACTCCAGAAACAGAAATGATTCTTGATATGGGTACTGTGCATTTCAATGTAGATTTTGACTTTGTGAATCAAGAAGCACAGAACACTCAGAGGCTGTGCCACGGAGCTACAAAATCCGCCACGATCTAGCCAAAACGCATGTGTAAGGTCGGGGGGGCTGAATAGCCTCTGACTGTTCCTAGTGGCTAAGCCTACTAGGATCACTGGTCGCGGCAATGTAGGACTGGAGCCACATATAAGCTGAGAAGAGTGACATGCTCCCTTTCCTGTAGTAAATAACTCCATCTGCTACAGTACATTCACTCACTGTACTCAATTTTCATCCAATTTCCAAATCACTCCAATGCCCTCAACCCTCTGCATATCTTCGATCTCTATTGTCAAGAAATCTGTATTGTTCCAATTCTAACCTTTAATGCATCCCCAATTTTAACTGCTCCAGTAGTGATAGGACCGACATGCCTTCAACTGCCTAGCTCCCAGCTCTATAATTTCCTTTCTAAGGCTCTTGACTTCTCTCTGCTAAGTTAAATGTTCATTAACACCTCACTAGTCCTGATCGTTCTGTCAACGATAAGCAATGCTGTGAAGTATCTTGGAATGGCTCATTATATTAAAGGAGCTTTGTAAATGCAAGTTATTGTACTTTCAAGAGGAGAATCTGGAGACTCAAAGTGATTTTTCTCAGCCTATCAGAAGTACAATCAACTAACTGTACAGAGATTAAGGACTGAAGTGCTCATCCTCCCAAACTGTTGGCTTGTTAATATAATAATTACAGATTCTAAATGCATACTTATATTTGTTCTGTTCCTGGACTTACTTTCCTTCCCCACCATCCATGCTGCTCCCTACCCTTGCACTTCATCTCCTCTTTCCAATTTTTCTCTTCCTATCCACCATTTTCAAACCAACACTATTCCAGTGGGAGAGGCAGAATCATAGAATCCTTTAGATTGTGCAAG
>NC_057715.1:116532134-116544071 GCF_004010195.1 Chiloscyllium plagiosum | reverse complement strand
CAAGCACATTTTTAAATAAACAGAATAAGCAATCAGTTGCCAAATCCAGTATTTATTGCCCATCCCTAATTACCATATGGTGTAGTAGTGAACCGCCTGCCCGAACTGTTTATTGTGTGTGGCTAAAGGTGCTCCCACCGCGTCATGAGGAAACAGGATGCATGACTTCTGACCCAGTAATGAAGGAACAGCTGATATATGTCAAAACCGGACTCGTAACTTATTTTTCTACAACCCTCCCTTAGCAAAAGAGAAACTGAGGCGAGCTGCAGATCCTTGACGTGCTGCTATGCTCAGAGTAACTCAGAAGAATTGTCCAGGAACAGAACCTGACTCTTCCAGACCTTTCTGGTCAAACTAATAAATGGGCCGAGGAGCAGGCAAGTGCAGGGGAGTAGTCAACGGTATTATTTACATCTACTTCATTGTTCGGAGAGATGTTTTACATTAATAGTATGTGTACAGTCTTAAAATGATGTTAAAACAATAGACGAGAAAAATACCAAAATCTAAAGTATTTGCTGTTGCACCAACCCTTTGTGCAAAGGGTTACCGAATCATTTGTGCAAAGGGTTAGTGGCACAGAGTGCATAAATGGAAATAACAGCAAGGCAGAGTGAGGCATGATATGATTTAAGAGGCTTATTTTGTCCTTGTTTTTGAAGAGAGGTTTGAAGTCAAGAGATGTCGAGCTGTCTATTTTATTCCAGTAAAGAAAACAGCTTGTGAAGCCTTGGGGTTTTTCTTGTGTTGGAATAATAGCAGTTCGAATGAGTGAGGTCAAGTTCTCTTCGAGCCACAATGTTTAGCTTTTCAGTAGCAGTTGCCGGGGTCTTGTAGCTGGGTTTGGAAGCTGCAGAACATCCCTCCTTGCTATACTGAGCTTTCTCTTTATGTTTTTCCTCCTGGACTGAAGAATTGGCTGACAGACAATCTGTTTTACTGAGTTTGCCATTTCCAAGGGTGTGTTTATGAGATATTACTATATTGGAACAGTTCATTAGTAGTAGTTAATTAATTAATTTGGTAAGCATGTCAAAAGAGCTATAGTTAAGCCAATTCTTGATTTTGTTTTGTTTGGATCTTTAGTGTAGTGTAAAAATAAGCGTGGTTAGCTTAACGTTGAGTAGTTTGACCAATTGAATTGCATCTGGAACGCAACACCTTAGAATTACCTTTAAAATAAGAAAAAGTTATATTCAGCAAAAAGTCTAGACTCTATTTTGAGCAGATGTGGTCTGGTCCACAACAGGAGGCAGAGCGAGGAAGACAGAGAGAGAGTCAACAGTAACTTTCAGAAGCAATTGAATAAAGAAAATATTTTCAGATTTGAGGAGAAAAGTATAGATTGCAACTAATTTGATTGTACTTTCAAAGAACTGGCAAACAAACTACAGTGAAATGGCCTTTTCCTGTGCTGTATGATTCTACTACAGCATTGATTTTTGGAGGAAGGAAATCTGAGTCAAGCAATCACAGTTAAATGAGAAATGGGAAACTAATCTGTGAGAAACATGATATCTGGTAGGATTTTTACCCATGTTCCAAGTGCCAATGAAGATAGAGATCATGTCTGGCTCATCCTGCTTGGAATGTTTGTTCTTCATAAGTTGTAAGAGTTGGCAAAATGCCTCTCGTTTCTGAAAGATGAAAAGCGAAAGAAACAAAGTTTTAAAGGTTGGCAGTTTTCAAAAAATCTTTGTGAAGATTTATGAATCATAACTTTAACTCACTTGTTTCAGCTTGGTTCAACAAACAGTAAATGCTACATTTTATCAAACTGAACTCTAGAAACGTCAGTGTGAACAAACTCTGATTGGGACTACAGACACACGTTAAGTGACTAACAGCAAAACTAAGATGATCAGATATGCACTAAATTGTAGAGTGCACTCAAAATTGCTTCTTGAAGCTGATTGGTACAAATTTCAAACCTTTCTTTTAAGTTAAAGCTTGCATGTATCATAAACAGCCTTGTGCCTCTTAAAATAAGCTTTGTACCTTCACTTAGATGTAGCCTAACCCAGAAGTCTACTCTTTAAGAATTTCTTGCTATATTCGTTTGATACAATAATCAGTCGAAAGTGAGTACTGCAGATGCTGGAGTTTAGAGTGAAGAGTGTGGTGCTGGAAAAGCACAGCAGGTCAGCAGCATCTGAGGAGCAGGAAAATCAATGTTTCGGTCAAAAGCACTTAGTCAGGAAGGATCCTGATGAAGGGCTTTTGCCCAAAACGTCGATTTTCCTGCTCCTCAGATGTTGACTGACCTGCTGTGCTTTTCCAGCACCACACTCTTGATACAATAATCGTCAATGTCACAAAGTGTCCCGACTTGGAAATCTTTCGGCTGTGCCATGGTCCTCGATAGGCTGAAATCTCAGAAATCTCTCCCGAGCAGCAGTGGGAGCATCTTCACCACAAATACTGCAGTAGTTCAAGATAACCGCTTTCCACCTTTCCAACAGATCTTAGAGGTGGGCAACAAATACATGCCCCGCCAGAAACATGTCTTTTCTTAAAAATCTCGAACTAACTATTGTTTGACAAATAGATTAATCCTCATCACAAAGCGACATGGCTGAAAATGAGTTCACAATTCCTTTAATTTTACAGCTTGTAAAGAAGAGAGAGGAATGTCTGAAGAAAATCTCAAAACAATATCTCTTTCTGCAATTACTTGAGCAAATGACTCTGACCTTCTCAGAAAAGTATGACAGGAACGCAACAAACAGACACTTTGTGATCTCAATTCCATGGTGTGCCCTGGATTTTATTTTTTCTATACTGTATTGATTTGTGTTACAAAAATGTCATTTACCATAGCTGTTCCACCTTTGGTGACCAGAGCGATCAATACCTGAGGTCATCAGTTCTGGAATTCTGTCTCTTAACGTTTGTCTCCTCCTTGAATAAATTTCTTAAAATCTTTCTTTGGCCAAGCTGTTGGTCACCTGTTCCAATATTTCTGATCTCCTCCTGCCGGTATGTCTTGTTTTATTAAAGGCACTGCATAAATCTAATTTCATAACAGCAACTTGCCCTTGAACCTACATCCGAATGTGAATTTACGTTACTAATTTATTTGTGGCACGTGGGCATCACTGACTATTCCACATCCGAAAAGGTCCTCGAAGGCTAGATTGATTCTTCTACTTTGACTCCTGCAGTCTTGAGGTGTTGTTACAGCCACAGTGCTGTCACAGGAGGGAGTGCCAGGATTGGTGTTGATTCAGTCACAGGGCTGTCACAGAGACAGCGCCAGGATTAGTGTCGGTTCGGACACAGGGCTGTCACAGAGGGAGTGCCAGGATTGGTGTTGGTTCAGTCACAGGGCTGTCACAGAGACAGCGCCAGGATTAGTGTCGGTTTGGCCACACGGCTGGCACAGAGGGAGTGTCAGGATTGGTGTTGTCTCAGTGCCAGGATTTTTGTCAGTTCGGTCACAGGGCTGCCACAGAGAGAGTGCCAGGATTGGTGTCGATTCGGTCAGTGCTTTTACAGAGGGAGCACCAGGGTTGGTGCCAGTTTGGTCACAATGCTGTCACAGAGGGAGTGCCAGGATTGGTGTCGGTTCAGTCACAATGCTGTCACAGGAGTGCCAGGATTGGTGTTAAATCAGGTTGATGTGCAGTTTTTTTTGGGAGGGGCAGGCAGGGAGCTTGTGGGTGGTGGCCTTCCCACGTATCTGTTATCCTTATCTTTCTATGTGCCATTATTGAGGGTTTGGAGGGTGCCAGCCAAGGAACCTCAATGACTACTTTAGTACATCCTGTAAATGAAACACATTGTTGTGATTGTCTGTTAGTGGTAGGAGGAGTGAATGTGGAAGTTGATGGATGAGGTGTTAACCAAGCCTGCTGCTTTGCCCTGGGTGGTATCAAACGTCTCGAGTTTTGTTGGGGCTGCACTCACCTAGGCAAGTGGAGAGTATTCCATCACATTTTTGACTTGTGCCATGAATATAGTGGATGGGCTTTGAGGTTTCAGGTGGTAATTTGCTTGCCACTGAATCTCAAGGTTTTGACCCGAGAGTAAATAGCCAGTGGGACTCTTGTAGTAGGTGGATAACTCACCCTTGTAGTTTCGAAGATGAAATCCTTTCTCTGTGTTTTATCCTTCTCTTTCTCGAATACTATTCCCAGTTTGCTGTGGACGCGCTGTGATTTTATCAACTGCCGAACTGATGAGGAAAGGAAACAAGAATTCACTAATGACCTCTAAAATATTTGCTTCATTGATGCGCATTTGACCAGGTCCAAGCCTCCAGAGCCCAAGTACAAAACGCTAGAACCAGGAAGGCTGAAGTTTCAAAATCCTGACATCAAACCCAAGACAGACAAGTACGTCAATGATATTGCAAGCTGTTGATGAAAAATGATAGCCTCATATGATAAAGACAGCAGCGTGAGAGAAACTCAGCTGGTTTTGCAGGAGTGAGGGGAGGAACAAAGTTAGCACTGAATCCATTATGACTTTTTCAAAATTGATAGTCCTCTACTATTCTTCCTGGGGATTCTTAAAACATGTATCTGTAAGAAAGACTTGATCTAATCTATTTTCTCATTTGCACAGAGCGAGGATATTACAAGCAGAATGTGAGAAATAGCCTCAGCTTTGCTGGGTGAGTGGGACAGTAGTGCAGTGATTCTGATACTGGGCCACTGACAGAAATCAAATGCAAGCAAATTAATAATGGCCTTAACCTAAAAACAACAAAAATACTGGAGAAGCTGGAAATCTGAAATGAGAATGACATCTTGGGAGACACAGCAGTTCAGGCAGAATCAGTGGAAAGAAAGAGTTAATATTTCAAGTCAATGATCTGTTCAGATGATAGGTGACTGTTAATATAACAAAAATAGAATTATACAGCATAGAAAAGGTCTTTCAGTCCATCAAGTTTGCACCGCCAAGCACTTCACAATCTAGTCCCTCTTTCTTCACACTTGGCCTGAAAAATGGTGACATTTCAAGTGCTCATCCAAGTACTATTTAAAGATTGTGAGGTTTCCCGCCTCAACTACCTCCCCACGTATCACATTCCAGACTCCTACCACCTTCTGGGCGAAAACACATTTTTGCTCAAATTCCCTCTAAACCTCCTAACTTTCACTTTAAAATTATGGCCCCTCATTACTAGCCCTCCAACTAAAGGGAACAGGTGCTTTCTGTTCACCCTGTCCGTGCCACTCAATCTTCCACACCTCAATCAGGTCTCCTCAGTCCTCACTGCTCTCAAGAAAACAACCTGAGCTTATCCAACCTCTCTTCATTGCTAAACTGCACCACCCCAGGCAGCATCCTGGTGAATCTCCTCTGCACCCTCTCCAGTTCAATTACATCCTTCCTATTGTGTGGGGACCAGAACTGCACACAGTACTCCAGCTGTGACCTAACCAAAGTAATCAACATTAAAAGGAAAAAAAGGAGTTGTCTGTAAATTGACCAACCGATATCTAGATTATATAAAACAGATTTGGTTGGGACTCATTGTAAGTCAACAAACTCTGCACAAGTAAAGTCCATATCTCTCAGTTTTCATTTGAATATCTAGTTAGAATCCAATAAGCCTTCAACTTGAAATACTAACTCATGTTTCTCTTCACAGTTGTCGTCTGACCTGCTGAGATTTGCAGCTTTTAATGTTGTTGTGGTTCTGTTCGCCGAGCTGGGAATTTGTGTGAAGCGCTTCTGTAATGTTTCCTCCGGCATTTATAGTGGCACAGAAGCGCTTCACAGGAGGCTCCCAAGCACTGAGGATGTCACCTAGACAGGGGACGAAACGTCTGCAACACAAATTTCCAGCTCGGCGAACAGAACCACAACAATGAGCACCCGAGCTACAAATCTTCTCACAAACTTTGAGCTTTTAATGTCCTTAGAGTCTGTCCTACAGGATTCCAGCCCTCACTTAATGGTGTCTGGGCACATTACAACTCGTAATAAGCACTGCCTGGCTAGCATTGCTAACCTCCCGAGAACACACAGCACCAGTGACTAACCAAAAAAAATTGCTGAAAAGCTCAGTAGGTCTGGCAGCATCTGTGAAGAGAAACTAGAGTTAACATTTTGGGTCCAGTGACCCTCCCTCAGAACTAGTGACTGTCAAGCAGTCGTCTGATGCAACACAGCATTAGTATCTCTCATTTTGCAACACAAGCTTAGTGCAGGGAGATGAGGTCTTACCCCATCCACTTTTTTGCAATTTTGCGAGGAAAATTCAATAATTATTATGTTTACACTGCATCATTTGTATAAACTTCTTTCTATCCAAATGCAACTTGCCTGCCCTCAAGCCATTCAGAATTGTTACTAATTACAGACTACAAACATCAAAAAATTCTAGTGTCACTTAAACAGCAATTGAAATTCCCTCATCCAAAGCACAGCAGATTGGGGTTGGAGGAGAAAACACAAACAGAAGCTTGAGAAGCATTAACGATGCAGGAAACAAACTATTGCCTCTGAAGGGGAATACAGAAAGAGCAGACACTGGAGTTATTGAACAAGACATATTAGGAATCAGCTTGAAACAGTGAGAGAACAATTGGAACACTTTCCTCCTGTCTCCCCCCCCCCCCCCCCAAAAAAAGGTTGCAGATGCTCGACATGCATGAATCAAGATTATTAGATAAAGGTATGGACAGTGAAGGATCATTAGGGTATAGAGTAGCCATGATTGATTTAATGTCAAAACAGTTTTGAGATACTTAACACCTTCTTTCTGTAGTTAAACCTGAATAGCAAGATGATGCATTCCATCAGCTGGACTCAGTCAACCTCAGAAAGCTGCTCCTGTCCTGGGATTGTACAATGGGGACAGTGTAATGACAGCTTTACTCTGCATCTAGCCCTGTGCTGTCCCTGTCCTGGGAATGTGTGATGGGAATGTTACATCACACAGCAAACATTTATTACACTGTTCACTACAGTAATCTTCAAGAAATAGAACTGCTTTAGTACACTTAGACCCAAAGATTACCCAAATCATCCAGCACAATAGTGCACTTGTCCTTACTCTTATCATGTGTAAATGTATTCCAGTCTTCCTGTGGATCCTTGGATTTCTTCTGCACCACCAGCTTTCCTCCCTCCACATCCACACTGAGTAAATATTTCTGTGATTTACCAATCTTTGTTAAATCAGTCAGGTTCACATCCAGTTTCACCTGAGGAACAAAAAAAAAGTGTTTGATGATTGTATCAATTACAACTGATGTTATTGTAGCTTTTTTCATTCATCCTTTACATATCAGCTTTACTTTAGTGGGGACATGAGTCAAATGGTCATGGATTCAAATCCCACTCTGCAGACCGGAGTACCTAACTCAGGCTTACACTCCCAGTGTAGTACTGAAGGAATACCGGACTGCCAGAGATGCCAATTCTTTGATAACATTTCTGCCCTCTTAGGTAGTAGCAAATTTCATAGGCATTATTTCAAAGAAGAATCACTGGAGTTCTCCCTTTTCTAGGGCAATACGTATCAACAGACATGACTAAAACCAAATGTTCTGGTCATTATCTCATTGTTCCACTACAAACAGTTGTCAATTTCCTGCATTGCAGCACTGACTATACTTCAAATACAATTCATTAGCCCTGAAGTGCATTGGAAAGCCCAAGGCTGTGACAAGTGCTATATTAACACGCATTTGTTTTTATATCTGCAAGCTTGTTTGCTTTATTTCACACTGTAGACACACTATCACCCGGTTAGTTTCCAGAGATGCGAAATGAAAACTCTGAGCAATAACAGGAAGTCAAGCATATGAAGTCCACACTTGCTCTTCCACCTCTGACCAGTAGTGAGATAAGCTGCCATTATCATTTTCCTAAACTTCTCACTGCAAAGAATTTAAATTAATCAATAGAAATTAATCTTGTCTGTTTGCTATGCTGAATTCTGTTCCTCAGCTGAAGGTATATGATAACAACCAGCTCTATACGGAGACACCTTGGTCACCCAACACATAACCCACTTCTGAAAGCATTTTACATAGACAGAGGTCATATTCAGATCACCATGTTTGTATCAGCTCTTCGAATTACCCAAGTCTCTCATTCCCTTGGGCTTTTGTCCTCGCACCAATCCTTACCTTACTGCTCCTTTTCTTTTTAATACTTAGCATTGTACCTGCCTTCCACTGCCCTTTCAGGAAGTAGATCCTGATCATAGTTTGCTTGCTACATGCAAAAGAGATTATCTTACCTCCCCTCAGATGCTTTTGGCAATTATCTTCAATCCACACCAGAGACATATCAATTCCCATTCCCCCCAACCCACTGCAATTCAGTCCTTCAAATTTGCCTCACCATTCCATAGAATCGTGGCTGATCTGCCCCAGGCCTCAGGTACCCTTTGTGCCATCTCAGCATCGTTGCCAACTCCCCTAAATCTCAGAAATCTAGGACCAGGGGTCACAGTCTCAGGGTACAAGGTTGATCATTTAGGATTGAGATGAAGAAGCATTCTTTCACTCCAAGGGGATAGTGAACCATTGGAATTCCCAACCACTGAAGACATAGTGGGCCAGTCACTGAATATATTCACTGTGGAAAAGGATATGGAAGATATTGACTGTAGGGAAATAGATGGTGACATCTTGCGAAGTGTCCATATTACAGAGGAGGAAGTGCTGGATGTCTTGAAACGGGTAAAGGTGGATAAATTCCCAGGGCCTGATCAGGTGTACCCTAGAACTCTTTGGGAAGCGAGAGAAGTGACTGCTGGGCTTCTTGCTGAGATATTTGCATCATCGATAGTCACAGGTGAGGTGCTGGAAGACTGGAGGTTGGCTAACGTGGTACCACTGTTTAAGAAGGGTGGTAAGGACAAGCCAGGGAACTATAGACCAGTGAGCCTGACGTCGGTGGTGGGCAATATGTTGGATGGGAATCCTGAGGGACAGGATGTACATGTATTTGGAAAGGCAAGGACTGATTAGGGATAGTCAACATGGATTCGTGCATGGGAAATCATGTCTCACAAACTTGATTGAGTTTTTTGAAGTAACAAAGAGGATTGATGAGGGTAGAGCGGTAGATGTGATCTATTTGGACTTCAGTAAGGCCTTCGACAAAATTCCCCATGGGAGACTGATTAGCAAGGTTAGGTCTCACAAATACAGGGAGAACTAGCCATTTGGATACAGAACTGGCTCAAAGGTAGAAGACAGAGGGTGGTGGTGGAGGGTTGTTTTTCAAACTGGAGGCCTGTGACCAGTGCAGTGCCACAGGATTGGTGCTGGGTCCACTACTTTTCATCATTTACGTAAATGATTTGGATGTGAGCATAAGAGGTACAGTTAGTAAGTTTGCAAATGACACCAAAATTGGAGGTGCAGTGGACAGCGAAGAGGGTTTCCTCAGATTACACCAGGATCTTGACCAGATGAGCCAATGGGCTGAGAAGTGGCACATAGAGTTTAATACAGATAAATACGAGGTGCTGCATTTTGGGAAAGCAAATCTTAGTAGGACTTATACACTTAATGGGAAGGTCCTAGGGAGTGTTGCTGAACAAAGAGATCTTGGAGTGCAGGTTCATAGCTCCTTGAAAGTGGAGTCGCAGGTAGATAGGATAGTGAAGGCGGCATTTGGTATGCTTTCCTTTATTGATCAGAGTATCAAGTACAGCATTTGGGAGGTTATGTTGCAGCTGTACAGGACATTGGTTAGGCCACTGTTGGAATATTACCTGCAATTCTGGTCTCCTTCCTATCGGAAACACATTGTGAAACTTGAAAAGGTTCAGAAACGATTTACAATAGGCAAAGTCTTATCCCTGGGGTGGGGGAGTCCAGAACTAAAGGACATAGGTTTAGGGTGAGAAGGAAAAGATATAAAAGAGACCTAAGGGGCAACATTTTCACACAGAAGGTGGTACGCATTTGGAATGAACTGCCAGAAGAAGTGGTGGAGGCTGGTACAATTGCAACATTTAAGAGACATTTGGATGGTATATGAATAGGAAGGGTTTGGAGGGATATGGGCCAGGTGCTGGCAGGTGGGACTAGATTGGGTTGGGATACCCGGTCGGCATGGACGGGTTGGACCGAAGGGTCTGTTTCCATGCTGTACATCTCTATGACAAGTCTTTGTACTTTAGAGGCATCAAGGGGTATGGGAAGGAAACAGGAATTTGATATTGAGGATCAGCCACAATCATACCGAATAAGGAGCAGGCCCGAATTACCTACTCCTGCTCTTAGTTTCGCTACTTCTATTTGTATCCACTCAAGACAAAGTCTCACCATTTGGAGCATCTCTATGAAAATGCATCTTCACCCTACCTGTTCTTAATAAAAACAGCTCTGGACTATCAATATAACTAAAATCTCTCAT
The DNA here is from genome assembly GCF_004010195.1 of Chiloscyllium plagiosum. Classification (NCBI taxonomy): domain Eukaryota; kingdom Metazoa; phylum Chordata; class Chondrichthyes; order Orectolobiformes; family Hemiscylliidae; genus Chiloscyllium; species Chiloscyllium plagiosum. Next base: position 116,533,724 of record NC_057715.1, on the reverse strand, counting down.
TTGAATCACAAAGCTACCAATTTTAACAAAATATCCTGGAAATGGATACTGCTAGACCCGTTGAGCACTGCTTTCTCTACCAGATTTCCAGCATCCGCAGAATTTTACTTTGTCACTCAATCTGGTGAATTAAAAGCTTGACAGATATCATGCCAACAAATATAGCAGATCTCCGCACTCTACAATGCTTTGACAGCTTTCTCAAAGTGTACTGCCCAGTATTGGACAAAGTATACTACCTGATTCATTACCATGTTAAACAATCCTGTAAATTTCTCATCAGACCAAATTATATTTCTGCAGGATGGGGAATTAGCACTGGCTATCCCAGGGGTGAAAGGCACGTCAGCTTCCAAGTAAAGGCAGATCATTACCTCAAATGCTTGCACTGGAATACTCTTCGCCTTGCGAGGTGCTGTGTGAGAAAACATCGAAGACTGCGATGTGAAGCTGGGGCAGGAACTCATCTCCTGTAGTGCTTTCAATGCCTGAAGATTATAAAGTCAGTGCACACAAGATTGGCATACTTCACACTTTTATTTAATGCTGATAACTTTAAGGGCTTGAAAAAGGTTCACAATGAATCTGAAGGAAATTAGCAAATTAAATAAAGAGTGAAATATGGGTTTTAAAAATCAGTCAGCAAGAGCACTTCTACCTATCATGGCAGAGTGTGACATCAGAAACAAAGTTTTTTTTAGTGACTCTTTTGATTAGCTACAGGATTTAAATCAGGAGATGTTATTACAGCTGAATATAAGTCAAGAAATTAATCTATAAAGTGTTTAAATCCTAATGAATTAAAGAAAAGTCAGAAATGGCTGGGCAGGCAATGTGTTGCAGCTGTAAAAGGGTGGAGGAGCTCAAAAATAGGGACATATTTTTAAGATGAGAGGAGAAAAATATAAAAAGAACACAAGGAGCAACTTTTGTTTTACACAGCGTGGTTTGTACGTGGAATGAACTGCTAGAGAAAGTGGTAGATACTGGTACAGGTGCAATGTTTAAAAGACATTTGAATAAGTACTGAATAGGAAAGGTTTGGAGGGATATGGGCCAAACATCAGGCAGGTGGGACTAAATTAGTTTGAGAACATGGTCAGCGCAGGTTAGTTCTCTATCCTGTATGACTGCTGGGGAGGGGGTGTACAATACATGGTCACTATGCTTCAGGAGGCAGCTACAGGCCGAAGATTAGTTAAAAATTTGGTCTGTGATCAATAATGAGAGGGTAATGACAGAGAGGGACAGGTATGGGAATTCATATTTAGCTCTTACGGAGCCTCAGCCAGTACCAATGTTCAAGGTACAAGGTTCTTGCTCTATGTTTGGATGAAGATGCTGGATTAGTGGTGCTGGAAGAGCACAGCAGTTCAGGAAGCATCCGAGGAGCAGTAAAATCGACGTTTCGGGCAAAAGCCCTTCATCAGGAATAAAGGCAGAGAGCCTGAAGCGTGGAGAGATAAGCTAGAGGAATGTGGGGGTGGGGAGAAAGTATCATGGAGTACAATGGGTGAGTGGGGCAGGGGATGAAGGTGATAAGTCAGGGAGGAGGGTGGAGTGGATAGGTGGAAAAGAAGATAGGCAGGT
>NC_057715.1:116514822-116531882 GCF_004010195.1 Chiloscyllium plagiosum | reverse complement strand
CGAGGAGGGGGGGGGTGGTAGGGGGGCGTGGACCTGACCAGGTAGTCATGGAGGGAACAGTCTTTGCGGAAGGCAGCAGAAAGGGGTGGGCTGGGAAATATATCCCTGGTGGTGGGGTCTTTTTGGAGGTGGCAGAAATGTCGGCGGATGATTTGGTTTATGCGAAGGTTGGTAGGGTGGAAGGTGAGCACCAGGAGCTTTCTGTCCTTGTTATGGTTGGAGGGGTGGGGTCTGAGGGTGGAGGTGCGGGATGTGGACGAGATGCGTTGGAGGGCATCTTTAACCACGTGGGAAGCGAAATTGTGGTCTCTAAAGGAGGCCATCTGGTGTGTTCTGTGGTGGAACTGGTCCTCCTGGGAGCAGATACGGCAGAGGCGGAAGAATTGGGAATACGGGATGGCATTTTTGCAAGAGGTAGGGTGGGAAGAGGTGTAATCCAGGTAGCTGTGGGAGTCGGTGGGTTTGTAAAAAATGTCAGTATCAAGTCAGTCGTCACTAATGGAGATGGAGAGGTCCAGCAAGGGGAGGGAGGTGGTCAGAGATGGTCCAGGTAAATTTAAGGTCAGGGTGGAATGTGTTGAAGTTGATGAATTGCTCAACCTCCCGACGGGAGTACGAGGTGGCGCCAATGCAGTCATCAATGTAGCGGAGGAAGAGGTGGGGAGTGGTGCCGGTGTAATTATGGAAGATTGACTGTTCTATGTAGCCAAAGAGACAGGCATAGCTGGGGCTCATACGTGGCTACCACCCTTTGGATGATGAAGATGCAGACTTCAGAAAGGATGAGCAAACAGGATACAGAGTGATAGTGCAAAGTGCTGTTCAAGTGAGCATAGTTATAGGGGATTCTAATATTAAGGGATTGGATTCTGATCTCCGCAAAGACAGTCTCAAAGGCTGCGTTGCCTACTTGACACCAAGCTCAGGACATCCTTTCTAGGCTAGAAAGAAATGAGGAGGAGGGGGGAGAGAATCTAATTTTTGTAGTCCATGTAGGTACAAATAACATTGGTAGGACTAAGAATGAGATTTATTGAGGGATTGCGAGCAGCTTGGAGCCAAATTTTAAAGCAGAAACACAAAGGTAATGATTTCCGGATTACTACCTGAGCCAAGTGTAAATGGTCACAGGATTAAAAAGTTTCAAGGGGCAAATGTGTGGCTCGAAGATTGGCATGGGAAAAATGGATTCTGATCCCTAGGCACTAGGTACCAGCACTGAAGAAAAACCTGATCATAGGAACATGCTTCATTTGAACATGCTTCATTTGAACTACAGTAGGACCAGTGTACTGGTGAATCTTATAATTGGGGTTGTAGACAGGAATTTCCTGAATGGAGAAAGGGGTTCAATTGAAGGGAAATTTAAAAACTAAACCAAAATGAGAAATACAGGGCAGTGAAGAGGTAAATGATAATCAAAGTGTGGCATAAACGGATCATGTTAGGTAATGTCAAAACCTTGCTTTGTTATTTGTGTTAAGGTTCAGGTGAGTTTCAAGATAAGGTTCTATTGTTCAAATATAGTTTCTTCATCATACAAACTTAAGTCCTTGTATGATGGTAAATTTGCGACCTTTTGTGAATATGTTTCAGTGACTAACCACAATGGTAACTGACTGAAAAATTAAACATATGATCTATCAAGCCAAGTTTCATTCTGAGGCCTGACTTATCTGGTATTATCAGCTGGGATCATAATTACATCATGGTATATATTAATGGTCTGGACCCTGAGGATCATTTGCAGATATGAAACTTGGAAGTGTTGTCAAGTATTAGGAAGATAGTGGTGAACTTCAAAAGGACAAAGATAGATTGGTGCAATGTGCAGACAAGGGGCAAATGAAATTTAATTCAGAGAAGTATGAGATGATGCACTTCGGTGGGAAGAAAATGGAGATACCATAAAAATTATACCTCTGAAAGGTCTGCAGGTGCAGAAAGATCTGGGTGCATTTGTGCATCAAAGGCAGCAGGTGAGGGTGATTAATCAAACCAATAGCATCCTGAGCTTGATCAAAGGTACAGATTACCAAATCAATTAAGTTATTTTAAGCATGTATAAAACATGGGTTTGACCTCAGCAGATACAATTGGTCAGTGGCATCCTTTTCTGCTGCAGCCATTCTCTCGTCTACATGAAACTGAGGCCCTCTCATTCCTGGTACCATCAAGTAAATCTCCTATGAACACTGCCGAAGTCATTCTTGCTCAAGTGCAAAAGGGACAGCGCACAACTAACCAACCCCAACCCTAATTAGTGTTTTTTTATGGTTTAACAGTTTTGTGCTTTCAACTTCATGCTTCTATTTATAAAGCTAATGACAACTTTATGCATTTTTTAAAAATAACACCCTTCTCAACTTGCCCAGCCACCTTCAGAGGTTTGTATATACTCTGCTTATGTACCCTCTTTGAAAATGTATAACATACTTTTTATCTCTCATTCTGACTAAGTTACTTGTTTTTCACATTCTGCATTAGATTCTATTTTCATACTTCTGCCCATTTCATCAGATTATATTCATCCAGAATCTGTAATAATCATCTTTATTTTCACAAATGACAATGTTTTCAGCTGCATATTTTGATATTATTTCCTATCTGCTCAAGTACAGGTTATTAATATATATCATAAATTGCAGTTGTCTCAGTACTAACCCCTGGGGATATCACTCTACACTTTCCTCCAGTCTAGAAAGATGTTTATCACTGCTCTCCGTTCCTTAGCCAAATTTATTTGCACACATCATGCCATGGGCTTTAGTTAGTATCTTTAATTAGTCCAACTAATTCATTAATATTCTTTCAGAGGGGACCCTAACAACCTCACTTCGTCTGCACTGACCTATGATTCCAGTCACACAACAAATGCAGACAGCCCTTAACATCCCCTCCAAATGACATAGCAATGTATCTAACAAAAGGTTCAACAATACTTATTGAATGGCAACTCCAGCAATAATAACCAGTCTTGTGAAAATAAATCTAAAATAAATAATCATCAAGTAACACATTGCAATTAACAGGAGAAACTCCCAACAATTACATCCTGTTTTATTCATCCATCCAAAGATCATGAAGCCTGACTTCCTCCTCTTCCTCCCCAGGGGAAAGCCATAGTGGTCAGGTCTCTGGCACTGAATCTGGCTCTGTGGCTCAGGAGAGAAAAGGGGAGAACAGAAAAGCGCTAGTGGTAGGAGATTCAACAGTAAGAGGAACGGGCAGGAGATTCTGTGGTCGCGAATGAGACTCCCAGAAGCTATGTTGCCTTTCAGGTGCCAGGGTCCAGGATGTCTCTGATCGAGTATACCAGGTTCTGGAGGGGAAGAGTGAGCAGTCAGAAGTTGTGGTGCACATTGGTTCACCAATGACACAGCCAGGAAAAGGAATGAGAATCTAAAAAAGTGATTTCAGAGAGTTCGGTTAGAAGCTAAAAAGCAGGAAGTACAGAATAGTAATTTCAGTATTACTACTGGTGTCACTTGCTAGTGAGGTGAAGAACAGGGAGTGAGTGCAGCTAAACATGTGGCTATGGGGCTGGTGCAGGAGGAAGGTCTTTACATATGTAGATCATTGGGGTACCTTCTGGGCAAGGTGGGACCTGTGCATGAAGGGAGCGTTGCACTTATACTGGAGGGGCACCAATGTCCTGGGACGGAGATTTGCTAGTGCACTTTGGGAGGGTTTAAACTAGTTTGGCAGGGGGGTGGGACCCAGAGCTACAGATCGGAGGAGAGGGTAGTTGTTGGATGGGCAGAAATGGAATGCAGAGAGTCTGTCACGAAGGATACAAAATTGACAGGGCAAAGGGATGGATGAAAATGTGTCTGTTTCAGTGCAATGAGTGTCAGGAATAAGTGTGATGAGCTTAGAGCATGGATCAGTACTTGGAACTATGTTGTTGTAGCTATAACGGAGACATGGATTCCACAGGGGCAGGAACGGTTGCTACATGTTTTAGGGTTTAGATCTTTTAAAAAGAACAGGGACGGGTAAGAGAGAAGGGGAAGTAGCACTGTTAATCAGAGAGTGCATCAGATTTGCAGGAAAAGAGGCTGTTGAAGAGGGTTTGTCTACCGAGTATGGGTGGAAGTCAGTAACAGGAAAGGATAAGTCTCTTTATTGGGTATTTTCTATAGAACCCCCAATAGCAGCAGAGAGATGAAAGAACAGATTGAACAGCAGATCTTGCAACGGTGCAGATGTAACAGACATGTTGTTATAGGTGATTTCAACTTCCCCAATATTGATTGGAACCTCCTCAGTGCAGATGGCCTGGATGGAGCCGATTTTGTGAGGTGTGTTCAGGAGGATTCCTTACTAAATATATAGATAGGCTGACGAGGGGGTAGATAATATTGGATTTGGAGATAGGCAACGAGCCAGGTCAGGTGTCAGATCTCTCGGTAGGACAGCATTTCAGTGACAGTGACCACAACTACTTCACCTTTACCATAGCCATGGAGGGGGATAAGAGCATACAATATGGGAAGGTATTTAATTGGGGGAGGAGAAATTATACTGCTATTAGACAGGGGCTGTGGAGTATAAGTTGGGAACAATTGTTCTATGGGAAAGGCACAACAGAAACGTGGAGGCTGTTTAAGGAGCACTTGTTGAGAATATTGAATAACTTCGTCCCACTGAGACAGGCAAGGAATGGTAAGGTGAAGGAGCCTTGGATGATGAGAGCAGAGGAGTTTCTCATCAAAAGGAAGGAAGCTTACTTAAGGTTGAGGAAGCAAGGATCTGGCACAGCATTAGAGGATAAGAGGATAGCTAGGAAAGAACTCAAAAATGGACTGAGGAGAGCTAAAAGGGGGCATGAAAAAACCTTGGCAGGAACGATTAGGGAAAACCCAAAGGCATTCCATACATGCGTGAGGAATCAGAAAATGATCAGAGAGAGAGAGGGTAGGGCTGACCAGGGATAGTGGAGGGAACTTGTACCTAGAGTCTAAAGAGGTAGGGGAGGCCCTGAATGAGTATTTTTGCTTCAGTATTCACCAGAGAGAGGGACTTTGTTGATAGTGAGAACACCATGGAGCAGGTTAATAGACTTGAACAGATAGATGCTAAGGAAGTGGATGTGCTGGAAATTCTGGGAAGCATCAAGGTAGATAAGTCCCCAGGGCCAGACCAGATATATCCAAGGTTACTACGGGAAGCAAATAGTGAGATTCTACGTCTCTGATGATGATCTTTGCCACCTCACTCTCCATTGGAGTAGATTAGATTAGATTACTTACAGGCCCTTCGGCCCAACAAGTCCACACCGACCCTCCGAAGAGAAACCCACCCAGACCCATTCCCCTACATTTACCTAACACTACGGGCAATTTAGCATGGCCAATTCACCTAACCTGCATATTTTTGGACTGTGGGAGGAAACCAGAGCACCCGGAGGAAACCCATGCAGACACTGGGAGAATGTGCAAACTCCACACAGACAGTCGCCTGAGGTGGGAATTGAACCTGGGTCTCTGGCGCTGTGAGGCAGCAGTGCTAACCACTGTACCACCGTGCTGCCCACCAGTAGTACCGGATAGTTGGAAAGAGGTGAATGTTGTTCCTCTGTTCAAGAAAGGGAATAGGGAAATCTCTGGGAATTACTGACCTGTCAGTCTTACGTCTGTGGTTTAAAAAAAAAGGTACTGGAAAGGATTCTCAGAGATAGGATTTTTGACCATTTGTAAACATGTAGTTTAATTAAAGATAGCCAGTATGGCTTTGAGGGGGGCAGGTCATGCCTCACAAGCCATACTGAATTCTTTGAAGACATGATGAGATACGTTGAAGAAGGTTGAGCAGTGGATGTGGTGTATATGGATTTCAGTAAAGCATTTGATCAAGTTCCCCACAGTAGGCTCATTCAAAAAGTTAGGAGGTATGGAATACCGGGAATGTTAGCTGTCTGACTTCAGAATTGGCTGACCAAAAGAAGACAGGAAGTGTAGTGGATGGAATGTATTCCGCCTGGAGATCGGTGATTAGCAGAGTCCCGTAAGAATCTGTTCTTGGGCCTCTGCTCTTTGTAGTTTTTATAAATGACTTGGATGAAGAAGTGGGAGGGGAGGTTAGTAAGTTTGCCAATGACACAAAGGTCAGTGGTGTTGTAGATAGTATCAAGGGCTGATGCAGGCTACAATACGACATTGACAGGACGCAGAACTGGGCTGAGAAGTGGCAGATGGAGTTCAACGTGGACAAATGCGAAGTGATTCATTTTGGAAGCTCAAATTTGAATGCTGAAAACAGGGTGAAAGATAGGATTCTTGGCAGTGTGAAGAAACAGTGGGATCTTGGAGTCCATGTCCAAAGATCCCTCAAAATTGCCACCCAAGTTGATAGGGTTGTTAAGAAGGCTTTCATTAACGGGGGATTGAGTTTAAGAGCCGAGAGGCTTTGCTGCAGCTTAGACCACACTTGGAATATTGTGTCCAGTTCTGGTCGCCTCATTATACGAAGGATGTAGATGCTTTAGAGAGGGTGCAGAGGAGATTTACCAGGATGCTGCCTGGACTGGAGGGCTTGTCTTATGAAGAAAGGTTCAGTGAGCCCAGGCTTTTCACACTGGAGAGAAGGCAGCAGAGACGTGACTTGATCGAGGTGTACAAGGTAATGAAAGTAATAGAGTAGATAGCCAGAGACTTTTCCCCAGGGCAGAAAGGCTGTCGCAAGGGGTCACAATTTTTAAGGTGATGGGAGGAAGGTATAGGGGAGATGTCAGAGGTACGTTCTTTACTCAGAGTAGTGGGTGCGTGGAATGCACTGCCAGCGGTGGTAGATAAGTCAGATACATGAGGGACATTCAGTGACTGCTGGACAAGCAGATGGACAGCAGTAAATTGAGGGGTGTGTAGGTTAGGTTGATCTTAGATTAAGATAAATACTCGGCACAACATTGTGGGCCGAAGGGCCTATGCTGTACTATTCTATGATTCCTGCATGCCAGGGCTGCATGGTAAGTGCTAAAAGTTTTCCCACCAGCAATGTTAATATCATTGGTCTTACGTGGTCAGGTTTATCTGTGACCCCTGTTTCTGAACAAAGGTACAACATTCACAATCCTCCAGTGCTCTGGTACCATCCCAACTGGATCGAGTAATGCAGCTTCTTACTGGAATAGCCTTTCAACAGCATCACATACAGTAAAGGTTCAAGAATGCAGCTCACCACAACCTTCTCAAAGGCAACAAATTCTGCCCCAGCCGGAGATGCCCACGTGCCATGAAAGAAGAAAAGATACACAAGGAGGACTGTGTATCCTTTTTTGCTCAAAGAACTATGCATCTGAACCCCCAGGTCCCTATGTTCAACAACACTACCCAAGGCCCTTACCATTAAGTGTATAAATCCTGCCCTTGTACGCTTTACCAAACTAAAATACCTTGCATTTCTGACTACCAAGTTCATTATTTTTTACATTCCAAATTAAATTCCATGTTCACACGTGCACAATTTCTGGCCTTTCTTCCCTCTACAGCAAAGGCTGCATCTAGACTGGGAAAGCTTCCAGTGGTTTACTTTATTTTTTTATGGAGCATGGGCTTCGCAGGTAAAGCCATTTGTTGCCCAACGACAACTGCATTTGAACAGAGTTGTTTACTGGACCATTTCAGAGGGCGATTGTGTGTTAATCACATCATTGTAGGTCTGAAGTCCCAGATCAGGTAGGGACAGAAGATTTCCTTCCCAAAAAGGACATTTGAACCCAAGAATGAGCCTGGCAAATTTCATTTCTGGTCCAGTAACAATTCAACTTCACCATCTTCCTACACGCCACCTTATTAATCACCACCCAATGACTGATTTTCTATCCTAATCATAAAACCATAACACTTTGGAAGAGAGGTAGGCCATTCAGCCCATCAAACCTGCCTCAACAGTCCTCTGTGGTAAAGAATTCCACAAATTCGTTATCCCCAGAGAGGAAATTCCTCATCTCCATTTCAAATGTGCAACTACTCAGAAATCATGCTCTGAGATTGTGACTCTGAGAAAAGTGATGTGATTGAAGGCAGATAAATCCCAGGGCCTGATAATCTACATCTCAGAGTACTTAAGGAAGTGGCTCTAGAAATAGTGAATGCATTGATGGTCATTGTTCAGGATTCTTTAGACTCTGCAACAGTCCTTGCAATTGGAGGGTAGCTAATGTCACTCCAATATTCAAAAAAAGATGTAGAGAGAAACCAGGGAATTATAGACCAGTAAGCCTAATATCGGTAATGGGGAAAATTCACAAATTCATTATCAAGGACCTTAGAGCGGAGGATTTAGAAAGCAGTGGCAGGATCACCCGGAGCCAGCATGGATTTATGAAGGGAAAATCATGTTTGACAAATCCATTGAAATTCTACAAAGATGTAACAAGTAGAGTTGACAAGGATTAGCCAGTCGATGTGATATATTGGACTTTCAGAAAGCATTTGACAAAGTTCCGCATAAGAAATTATTGTGCAAAATTAAAGCACACAATTGGGAAGAGTATGGAGATGGATAGAAAACTGGTCCTTTTCAGATTAGCAGACAGTAACTAGTGGGATGCCATGGGGATCAGTGCTGGGACTCCAGTTATTCACGATACATATTAATGATTGGAATGAGGGAACAAAAGGTAACATCTCAAATTTGCAGATGATATCAAATTGGTTGGGAGAGTGAACTGTGATGAGGATGCAGAGTTCCTTCAGCATGATCTGGGCAGGTTGGGTGAGTGGGCAAATCAATAACAGATGCAGTATAGATTGAACAGTATAAATGTGATGTTGGAGGCAAAAACAAGGCGGCAGATTACTACCTGAATGGCTGTAAATTGAGAGACTTGGGGACTGTGCAGCATGACTTGGGTATCTTTGTGCACCAGTCGCAGAAGGTAAGCATGCAGGCGCAGCAGGTGGTCAAGAAGGCAAATGGTATGTTGGCCTTCATTGAGAGAGGTTTTGAGTACAGAAGCAGAGATGTGTTGTAGTTATCAGGGTCATGGTGAGGCTACTCCTAGAATATTGTGTGCAGTTTTGGTCTCCTTTTCTGAGGGAGGATGCTCTTGCTCTCGAGGAAGTGCATCAAAGGTTTACCAGGCTGACTCTGGAGATGGTGGGACTGATATATGGGGAGAGATTGACTAGGTTAGGACTGTTTTCGCTGGCGCTCAGACAAATGGGGGTTGGGGGTGGGTGGGGGAGTAGAGTGGATCTCTTAGAGACTTATTAAAATTCTAACAGGACTAGACAGGGTAGATGCAAGGAGGATGTTCCTGATGGTGGGTGCGTATAGAACCAGGGGTTACAGTCTGAGGATTCGGGGTATGCCACTTAGGATGGAGATAAGGAGACAATTCTCCACCCAAAGGGTTGCGAGCCTGTGGAATTCATTACCAAAGGAAGTATTTGATGCCAAAGCATGGAATGTATTCAAGAGGCAGCTAGATATAACACGTGGGGTGATTAGGATCAAAGGTTATGGAGAGAAAGCAGGATTAGGCTATTGAGTTGCACAATTAGCCTTGATCATGAATCAAAGGGCTGAATGGCCTTTCCTGCTCCTATCTTCTATATTTCTGTTCCCTCTGATCCTAGCCTCTCTTGCAAGGGGCAACAACCCTATCAAGACCCCTATGAATCTGATGTTTCAATAAGATCTCCTTTCAATCTTCTAAACTCTAATGGGTACTAGCCCTACCTCCTTAAACACTCCAAGAATATCTTTTCATACCCAGGATCAACCTAGAGAACCTTCTCTGGACTGTCTCCAATGCCAGTAGATCTTTCCTTACTTTATGGACTCAAAACTGTTCACAGCATTCCAGCTGTAGAATGACTAGTACCTTATAGAACTTTAACAAAACCTCCCTATTTTTATACTCCATCCCCAGTGAAATAAAGGTCACCAGTTCATTTGCCTTCCTTATTACCCACTGAACTTGGATGCTAGTGTTTTTACGATGCAGGATGAGGACTCCCAAATCCCTTAGGTTTCTGCAGTCTTTCTCCATTTTAATAAAATTCAGCTTCATTATTCTTCCTGTCAAAGTACATAATCTCACTTTTCCCCACATTATATTCCATCTGCCAAGTTTTTGATCACTCCCCTAACTTGTCTACATCTCTCTGCAGACTGCGTTACTCTCACCACTTGCCTTCCTCACATTTTTGCATTGCCTGCAAAACTGGCAATAGTATATTCACTTCCGTGATCAGAGTCATTCATATATATAGTGAATAATTGTGGCCCTTGTACTGATCCCTGTGGCACACCACTAGTTACAGACAGCAATCCCTTTACTTTCTATTAGTTAATCAATCCTTTCTCCTCTATTCAATATTTTAGTACTTAAGCTCACTATCATAGTTGCCCTGAAAGCAGAAGTGCTTTAAGATGGAAAGTGCTTTTTTGATCACTCAACCATGTCTACTGCATTCACAAAGTCTTTTCACATCTCTGTTTAAGTGCCCAACCAACTTCATCCTTCCTTTGCTAACTGCTTTATTATTTACAGCCATAGAGTCATTACAGCACAGGTGGTGGTCATTTGCGGCAGAGTTCTGCCAGCGCTCTGCAGAGCAGATAGTCTGTAGTCAATCTCATTCTCCTAGCTCCATCTAAATATAAAAGATATGGCAGCAGGATTTAAATTATCAATGACAGTGAGAAAATACAGGCTCTTAGGCTGATCAATGCCTATCATCCCCTTCAGATGGGCAAGTTCATGTACTATCTTCCTCAATCATCAGTAAAGCCTCACATAGGAAGGTTGACTCATTACATTTCTTACTTCCTCCTGTGAAAGATTAAAAACAACTTTGATAACTATTTTTGTGCTGATGAATAAGATAATACAACGAAGCATGTAATCATCGTATACAGCCACAATGTTAAATGTTAAAGCAGCGTGAGCAAATTATTTTGGGAGTAGACAGTGATAAATGAGCGAGAGAGCTTCTACTTACAAAGAAAAACATAACAGGCACAAACTATAAACTTCTTGGGTTGCAATAACAAAAACCATTCATTACATACACAAGGACAATGGCCCCTCACCTTGCGCTCCATAGACGACAGGAGGTCCTTCAGGACAGAAAGCTTCACAACTAGATTTTCCAACTCCTGATCGCCACCCTGACTGCTGGCCTGCAAAAAAAACACATGCCACTTCCATCAGCACAGCAAAACCTAGCTGAGGAAGAAAGAAACAATTGGGACTGCATCTAATATCAGAGAAAGACTGTCATACAGACTGATTGATTGTCTCCTCAGACAATAATGAACACGGTGAGTGTTGGGAAAGTGGAATTGGAGCCAACGATCAGCCACAATCACATTGAATTCACTGACAGAGTCGGTGGGCTAAATGGTCTATTCCTGCTCTCATGTTCCTTCATATGGAAATAAGAAACATAGAGATACCCATTTAAAGCTGAGGATGAGCTTTCATCTTTGGGTCCCATTAGTCTGTGCAATTCTGTTTTACAAAAAACAGGAGGTTATCTTTTATTCACTTAAGGACATTGGTGGCATTTATTTCCTGTCCATAATTGGCTTTGAGGTAGTGCTAAGCTGCCTTCTTAAAACATTTCAGTCTAAATGCTGTAGGTAAAGCCACAATGTCTTTAGTGAGGGAATTCCAGGATTTTGACCAATTGATATTGAAGGGATGGCAATATATTTCCAAATCAGGATAGTGAGTGGCTTGGAGAGGAACTTGCTGGAGGTGATCTTCCCATGTATCTGCTGTCCTTGTCCTTCTAGATGGAAGTGGTTGTGGCTGTTGAAGCAACTTTGGTGAATTTCTGCAATGCATCTTGTAGATGGCACAAACTGTTGCCACTGAGCATTGATGGTGGAAGGAGTGGATGTTTGTTGATGTGGTGCCAATCAAGTGGGCTGTTTTATCCTGGACGGTGCCAAGCTTAAATGCTTTTGCAGCTGCACCCATTCAAACAAGTGGGGAATATTCTATCACACTCCTGACTGGTGCCTGTAGACATTAGACAGGTTGTGAGGAGACAGGTGGTGAACTAATCACACCATATTCCTAGTTTCTAACCTGGTCTTGCAGCCACTGTATTTATGTGGCAAGTCCAGTTTCTGGTCAATAGTAACCCTCTCCCAAACGTTGATAGCGAGGGATTTGGTGATAGCTACATCTTTGTACGACAAGGGACGACGGTTAGGTTAGAATCATAGAACCCTACAGTGTGTGTGTGTGGGGGGGAGAGAGCCTATTGAGTCTGCACTGACCCGTCCAAAGAGCACCAACTCAGACCCACCCTTCCACCCCATCCCGGTAACCTCACATTTATCATGGCTAATTAACTTACCTTACACATTCTTGGACACCACTGACAATTCAACATAGCCAATCCACCTAATCTGCACATCACTAGACTGTGGGAAGAAACCGGAGCAGCCGATGGAAACCCATGCAAACAAAGGGAGAATGTGCAAACTCCACATAGACAGTTACCGAAGGCTGGAATCAAACCACAGTCCCTGACGAACTTCTGCAGATATGCCCTGCAGCTGAGATGACTGACCTCCAACAGCCACAAACATTTTGCTACGTACCAGGTATGATTCTCACCATCACACAGCTTGCCCCGATACCCACAGATTCCAGTTTTGCAAAGTTCCTTGATGCCACACTCGTTCAAATGTGGCCTTCAATGTCAGTGGCTATCACTCTCACTCAAATTGGCCTCCAGAGAGGTTACTATTGAGCAGATGCTGGTGCACAGCAGTGTCGATGAGACCTTCCATCACTTCACTGATGATTGAGAGTAGATTGATGGGGCAGTAATTGACCAGGTTGGATTTGTCCTGCTTTGTGTACACAGGACATACCTGGGCAATTTTCCACATTGTTGAGTGTACGCCAGTGTTGTAGCTGTACTAGAAGAACTTAACTGGAGGAGTGGCAGGTTCTTGAGCAGAAGTCTTCAGTACTATTACCAGAACATTGACAGGGACCAGTCTTTGCACTATCCAGTGCCTCCAAATGTTTCTTGATATCAAGTGGCATGAATTGAATTGGTGGAAGACTGGCATCTGTGACGCTGCAGGACCTCTGGAGGAGATTGAGATGGATCATCCACTTGGGACTTCTGGCTGAAGATTGCTGCTAATGTTTCGGCCAATATAATATTTATGATGTATTAAGATTTTTGATTAACGAGGGAGTTGAGGGGTATGGTATGGATAAGGGCATACAGCAAAATGGACATGAGACAAAAAAAGTCAGCCATAATCTTATAGAATAGTAGAGTAGGGCTGAATGGCCTAATCCTGTTCCTTAAGCTTGTGAATTTCACTCTTGCTGACCTCATTGACAGAAAACAAAATAAGACAAAACTATAGGTTTAACAATCAGAGAATTCATATCTTAAAATAGAAAACATTAGTACCTGCTGGATAAGCCGCGTCAGTAATGGAGAACTTTGTTGGTCAAATATCTTGGATAATATTTCCAGGCCAGCCAGGACTTTATCAACTTCACTGGAAGGAGAATAAAATCTTTAAACAATAGATGGGTGAGGTAAAACAATTAACTGTGGATATAGTAGGGTAATAATTACTTTCTGGGCTAACACAAGAAATAAAAACAGGAGTGGATTTGTCCCCTCAATTCTGCTGTGCCACTCAATGATGTGCCTCATGTCTTCAATTGTGCCAGATCATGAGGAGTAATCCATAAGGTGGTGGTCTAAAATTTGGAAACAGAACACTGTAAATCCTGTGTCATGGGTTCATAGTCCCAGGTGAACATATTGCTCCCATTAAGTCGTCAAACTTTGGTCCTATCAATGCTGCAGGATGTGGAGGCTGTCTTTCAAAACATAGCACTCTTGCATGTCAGTCAGAAAGCTGTGCCCTGAACCACCAGCTACTCCAGAGGCCTGTCCACAAGCATTTAGGTTGATGTTTAGTGCAAGAAAAGAATGCTACAGTGTTGGAGGAAATGTTAAGTCAAGATGCGTGTAAAAGGTCCTGTGTATTAGCCACAGGAGTGAGCCCTGGTGTTCTGGCCAAGATTTATTCTTCAGTCGATAGCACTACAAGGGATTATATAGTCAACTTATAAACTGCTAATTTTAGGAGCTTACACCTCAAATACCTATGTATTTTTTATAAAACTGCTGAGGATTTCTGCATCTATCACCCTGCCAACCACCAAGTTCCAGACCCTGGTGAAACCAAGACTCAAGTTCTCTCTAATCCTCCCAGATGTTTTAAACCTACACACTCTGGTCACTAACTCTGCTAATGGAAAAAATACTTGAATAATATTATATAGCCTATCCAATTTGTCTTGACAGCTAAAATTCTCCATGTATGGCAAATGTCACAAATTTCTTCTGCACTTTCTCTGGTATGATCACAACATTCCTGTAAAGCTGTGACAAAAAATGTATGTAGTAGACTAACTATGCTGCCAACACTTACACTCGCAGCCTCAGACAATAAAGGAAAAGTACCCAATGCACCTTTTTGATTACTCGTCGACCTACTGCTGTATATTTTTTCACAAATCCACATCTAAGGCCTTTTTGTTGCTCTACGTTTCTCAGAATATGAGTATTTAATGTGCATTTGCTTGCCCACACTGTCCTCCTGGAGTGTATTCCAGAGACACCAACTGAGCCAAACTAGGCTTGCAAAGTATCACCTGACCTCAAATGGTATGCAACTTAGGAGGAATTGTTCACAGAATATTTCTTAAGGAGCTGCTGGCACATCATTTTAAGAAGTTTACACATCGCCATACAGTACACACAATGAGAGAATTCCTTTATGCTGCACTAATTATTGAGTCATTGAGGAGATGTTGGTGTAGTGACATTGGACAAGTAAATCCCAAAGTCCAGTCTAATGCCATGGTCGCATGAGTTCAAAATCCATTATGGCAGCTAACCATAGGATCATAGGTAGCAGGAACAGGAGTAGGCTATTTAGCCCCTCAAGCCTCAATAGGATCACGGCTGATCTAACATGCCTGACAAGTTATCCACATTCTAGACATTTAAACTCTGTATTCCCATGCTAGTCTTTTTTTTTTACTATTTCAATTCAGTGACAATGTTTAAAACTTCTGTACCTAAGACGGTGCCGAGAAGCAACATGACAAACATTTCACTATTTGTTCCAGTGCACGTGACAATAAAAGCTATTCTATTCTATTCATCCTCTTCACTCTGATGGCCCTGATACTCTTGATTCCCCAAGTGATCAAAAATCTATGTCAGCCTTAAATACACACAAGAACTATGCCTCATAACTCTGTGCGGCAAAGAGTTCCAAAGACTCTAAACTCTCTGTAAGAAGAAAATCCTCAATTCTTAAATAGACACCCCTTTATTCTGAGAGTATGCCGTGGTCCAAGATTCTCCAGAGGGGAAAAATCTTCTCAACATTTATCCTGTCCAACTTAAGGATTCCATGTATTTCGTTGAGCTCACTTTCCATTCTAAATTCTAATGAGTCCCAAGCTGTTTAACATTTGGTCATAAAACAATCTCTCCAAACAGAAATCTTCCTTGCAAATCTTCTCTGAATTGCCTCCAATGAATATTATCTTTCCTTAAATAAGGAGAACAAGATTGCGCCGCATACTTCATATGTGGTCTCACCAGCATCTTGTACAGCTGCGGTGGAACTTCCTTACCCTTATACTCCAACCTCCTTGAATTTAGGGTCAACATTCCATTAGCCTTTCTCTTTACCTGCTGTGACTCTGTACGAAGTTTGTGTTTTGTGCCTAAGTCTGTCCAAGTCCCTCTGTGAAGCAACTTTCAGCAGTCTATCTCCATTTAAGTAACATTGTTTCTTTTGCTCTCCCTTCTCATTTTCTCAGATTACACTCCATTTGCCCAATTACTAAATCTACTAACTTCTATCAACTGTATCCCTCCCACAACCTGTCTTTCTACCTATTTTGTGCTGTATGCAAAGTTGGTGACAGTACATTCACTTCTTTCTTATTACAATTGACTGTTAACTGCCACAAGGACAATTCAGGCTGAGGAACAAATGCTAGCCTTTCTAGCAAACCCCCCACATAGTAATAAAGTACATTAAAAAAAAGTCTCCCACATTCATAAACACACAGGCAAGTTACAGCACAGCAATTAATCTGCAATATGCAGATGATCAGTAGCTAGGTAGCTGCTTTTAACTGAAGCTGATTGGTTCTCAGTTAACTGAGTAGATTGGAACTGGAAACAAGTTACAGAAACAGAATCTCAGAGAAGAGACGCAGAAGAATCTGTCATCCTTACCGGGTCTGGCCTACATGTGACTCCAGACACACAGCAATGAGACTGACATTTTACTGCCTTCTGGGGCAATTAGGGATGGACAATAAATGCTGGCCTGGCTGGTGACGCCCACATCCCATATATGGTTTTAAAACTACTTATAGTAAATAATAACTTTTCTTCGTACAGAGATCTGGTCCGTGCCATCAACCTTGGTCTGAAAGTCAGGTAAATGGTTACTTAAAATTTGTATCATTAGAAAACTTTAACATTTGGTATGACCCCAGCAATATCAGGGCATGACTTACGGTGCGCCATCCCAGTGGTTTGCAACAAAGCATCAACAGTCCAACTAAATCGTCACAAAAACTACCAGACTTTCATAAATTTCAAATACTCATGCCCTGAGGGGAGGGAAACATGTCATTCCTGTCTGTCATGGCTTAAATGTGACAATAGGTGCAGGAGTAGGCCATTCTGCCCTTCAAGCCTGCACTACCATTCAATATGATCATGGCTGATCATCCTTAATCAGTATCCTGTTCCTGCCTTATCCCCATAACCCTTGATTCCACTATCCTTGAGAGCTCTATCCAACTCTTCCTTAAATGAATCCAGAGACTGGGCCTCCACTGCCCTCTGGGGCAGAGCATTCCACACAGCCACCATTCTCTGGGTGAAGACGTTTCTCCTCATCTCTGTCCTAAATGGTCTACCCCATATTTTTAAGCTGTGTCCTCTGCTTCGGTGCTCACCCATCAGCGGAAACATGTTTCCTGCCTCCAGAGTGTCCAATCC
>NC_057715.1:116474891-116513571 GCF_004010195.1 Chiloscyllium plagiosum | reverse complement strand
CGGGGCCTATGCCCTGTGTGTCCTGTGAGTATCCCAACTGTTAACGGGCGGGGGGGAGGGTTCACCGGGAAACTCTGCAGTTGTTTTGTTGTGCTGTGTTTGGAGGGAATTGGCCGTCCTGTGCTGTTTTTATTCCCCCACCTGGCTGCCAGTGCGTCCCTCAACTTGTTTGCCTTCAGTCGAAGCATCGACTTTGTCATGTTTCACACAGCTCGGAGTTTGCAAAAGTTAACGTTTAAAAGTTTGCAAATACCTTGGGGATCTTCTGCTTGTGCATGTGCAGAAGTTTAAAATCCAAGTCTCGCGGTAAACTTTACAGCTAAAACGTGTACTCTCTTGATTTCTGAACCTTAGGGTTTCCGTTTAAACGCAGCCAATTCTCCAACGTCAGGAGACGGGAGCTCTCCCTGATATGTTGTGTTCAATTCCACCTCCTTCGTGTCCCAGTCATCCCAGCCCTTTTGTTTTCAGGAAATACCAGCTACATTTTTGGTTGGTTGGTGGGTTCCAGCCACAGTACGTTGCAGAGCAAATGTTTACATGTGTGTGCATACGCAAAACATATTTGTTTTCAGAATTGCTAGATTTGGAGAGGGGAAATTGGGTTTGCATTTGTCCTCCCGAAGGGGACTGAGTTGGCAAGTTTTCTTGCAGACTTGAGCAGTTTCTTTTTCTCCAGATGAAGCATTTTTTTTTGCAGACATTTGAAATGAGAAGTCCTCTGTGGCGTATACATCCATTATAGATCTCGAGAGAAGCATGACCTTTACAGCGCTCACTGAAAAGGGAAGCAGTGTATGTTTATTGAACTTTTTTTTGCATAGACTACTTGGCCTAATCCTGTTCCTTGTATTTTTTTATGGATGTGTTATTCCACTCTTTGACTCCAATTTGAACAAGACTGGTCCAGCAAGCTCCAGTACTTGAGAAACAGAACGTTATTATGCAAGCAGCATTATTTTTCTTTCACAAAAACTGCAATTGCTTGGACAACTCCAGTCTGGTACCATCTGTGGAGATAACGCAGTTAATTTTGGGTCCTGTGATTTCCAGCATTGGAAGTTTTATTGCTATTTTTCTTTCTTATTCTCTACGGCACCAATTGGGTAATGCAGCCTTTTAATAGAATCATGGAATTTTAGTCCATTAGAGGTCATTCCACCCATCATGTTGATACTGCCTTCCTAAAGAGTTACCCAGCCAGTCCCATTCTCCAGCCTTTTGTCCTTGCACCCCCTCAGTTCATCACTTTTAAATATATATCCAAAATTACAGAATTTTATCAAGTTCACATTTCACTGTCTACTACATTAGGATTTGATCCCTCACCCCCACACATTAGCCTGAGGTTCTGGATGACTAGAGTCAAAAAGTGTGGTGCTGGAAAAGCACAGCCAGTTAGGCGGCATCTGAGGAGCAGGAGTGTTGACATTTCGAGCAGAAGCTGTTTGTCAGGAATGTGAGGGGGGTGGGCAAAGGGGCTATGAGATAAATGGAAGGGGTAGGGTTGTGGGAAGGTAGCTCAAAATGCGATAGGTAGATTGTGATGGTAATAGGCCAGTGAGGAGGATGGAGCAGATAGATGGGAATCTTGCTTCCACCCTCTGTTCTGACTTTTCACCATCACTCCCCACCTTCATCTACCGATTGTCTTCCAAGCTCCCCCCAGCCCCTTCCCCCTCCCATTTATCACTCAGCCCCCTTGACCCCCCCCCCGACATGAAGAGCTTATGCTTGAATGTTGATTCTGCTGCTCCTCAGATGCTGTATGATTGGTTGTGCTTTTCCTGCGCCACAGTTTTTGACTCTTACCTCCATCTGCAGTCCTCTCTTTCTCCTATGTTCTGGATGACTAGTCCAATGGCATTATCATTATGGTACCATCTCCCTGGTAAACTATGCTATACTTAATGTCACTTGAGAGATTAAATTATATTTTTTATTTCCCCTGTATATACAACAAATTTTACTGGTATCTTGTATGGGATTTGAGAGCTGAACTTGTTAAATTCAATGCCAAAAGTGTAAAATTTCTGAGATACTTTGACACTGATTACATTGAGAGTTGTGCAAGGTGTATTTGAAGTTGAAAATGGGATTTTTGCTTTGGGATGTTTGTGGGTTTTTTCAGTTTTGGGTTCCAATGTCACCTGTGTATCCAGTTGAGGCTGTTAATACACCAAAGACTGAATTATCCTTTAATTGTTTATGTTTTCAAAGCTGAAGTTAATTCTTGCAGTTTTGTTTCAATTGATGAGCCAAATGGTGTTGATATTTGGCTTGAATTATGTTTAAAACTAGGAGTCACTGGTTGTTTTCTGACTAGGAATATCTTTGTCAAATGGAGTGCTCCTGATCATTACCCATTGACTGTGCAATGTGCACCAAAAATAGACAGCTGCACAAACTCAGGTCTGGCAGCATTTGTGGGGACAAAGCAAAGTTAATATTTCGAGTTCACTGTCTGTTCATCAGAACTGGCCTACAATGCCTGGAAAGAATGTGATTTATGTGAAATTCACAGTGGAAAGAATGTCTTTTTTTTAACACTTTTATTTTAAACTTTAGGATGTCCCAAAGTGTTTTACAGACAGCTGTAGCAGTTAATTTACTCACAGCACAGTTTCTTTTCCACCTGATATCAGTCATGTTGGATCAGTAGTAAATATTAGCCAAACCACTGTAAAGAACTCCTGATCTTCTGGATCTCGCTGTTGTGAGAGGAGATTGAGACTTTTGCTTCATACTTTGTTCAAAAGGCTGCATATGGGATAGTGTGTATCTCTTCTCCCTCCGTCCCTCTCTCTTTCGCTGCCCACTGCTGCCCCACCACTACCAAAAAAACCCCTTGCAGACTCTCTGGCAGTATGGTACTGACAGGAAAGATGAAGCCAAGGGAAAAAGTGACTGCAAATAGAACAGTAAATGTCTCATCAACTGCTGCGTGACTTTGTAATAACTTCAGTCTTGGTCCTGTCAGGAGAGCAGTAAGACTTTCATTTGAACTCTGTAGGTTGCAATTATATTCTGACCAGTTTCTCAGATTGAGGTTTTTCAAAAGTGGCGGAGTGTTTGTTTTCAGTTAAATTGACGAAGAAGGATATGTGTCACTGACAGGTCCTGAAGGTGCAATACTGTTTTCACTAGTCAAACTGATGTAATTTTTTTTCGCCCTCGGAAAGATTTTTTTCATGTGATAAGTTTGCTTGCTGAGCTGGTAGGTTTGTTCTCAGACATTTCGTCACCATACTAGGTAACATCATCAATGATGAAAATGTGTTGCTGGAAAAGCGCAGCAGGTCAGGCAGCATCCAAGGAGCAGGAGAATCGACGTTTCGGGCATGAGCCCTTCTTCATCAATGAGCCTCCGGTGAAACACTTGTGTTCTGTCCAACATTCTATTTAAGTATCTTGGTCTGTTAAGGTGGGTGATATCATTTCCGGTTCTTTTTCTAAGGTTGATAAATGGGGTCCAACTCGATGTGTTTATTGATGGAATTCCAGTTTGAATGCCAGGCCTCGAGGAATTCCTGTGCGTGTCTCTGTTTAACCTGTCCTAGGATGGGTGTGTTGTCCCAGTCAAAGTGGTGTCCCCCTTCGTCTATGAGTAAGAATACTAGTGATAACTGGTATTGCCTTTTGATGGTTAGTTGGTGTTTGTGTATACTGGTGGCTATTTTCCTGTGTCTGTCCAATGTAGTGTTTGTTGCAGTCCTTGCAGGGTATTTTGTAAATGACATTTGTTTCGTTGGTTGTTGGTACAGGGTCCTTTAGGTTCATCAGTAGCTGTTTCAGTATGTTGATCGGTTTGTGGGCTACCATGATGCCAAGGGGTCGGAGTAGTCAGGTAGTTTAAGAATCGATGGACTGTGTTCATCGGGTACCCATTGTTCTTGAATATGCTATGTAGATATTTTTCTTTTGCTGCTCGTAGTTCCTGGGTGCTGCAGTGTGTAGTGGCCCATTTAAATAATGTCTTGAATCACCTCCGTTTATGGATGTTGGGATGATTGCTCCTGTAGTTAAGTATCTGGTCCATGTGTGTTGCTTTCCTGTAGACACTGGTCTGCAGTTCTCCATTGACTGTTGTAGATATCACAGTGGAACGAACAGTCAATGGAGAACTGCAGACCAGTGTCTACAGGAAAGCAACACACACGGACCAGATACTTAACTACAGGAGCAATCATCCCAACACCCATAAACGGAGGTGATTCAAGACATTATTTAAATGGGCTATTGCACACTGCAGCACCCAGGTATTACGAGCAGCAAAAGAAAAATATCTATACAGCGTCTTTAAGAACCATGGGTAATTGATGAACAAAGTCAGCCAATGCTGAAGCAACTAACCCAAACAAGAAGACACAACATGCCCAGAGACTCTAGCCATACTACCATACATCAAAGACATCTCAGAGATCATTACCAGACTACTCCGACCCCTTGACATCATGGTAGCCCACAAACTGACCAACATAGTGAAACAGCTACTGATGAACCTAAAGGACCCTTTACCAACAACCAGTGAAACGAATGTCATTTACAAAATACCCTGCATGGACTGCAACAAACACTACATTGGACAGACACAGGAAAATAGCCACTGTGTCTACCACCAAAAGACAAGACCAGCTTTCACTAGTATCCTTACACACAGATAAAAAGGGATACCGCTTTGACTGGGGCACCGCATCTATCCTAGGACAGGTTAAACAGAGACACGCACAGGAATTCCTAGAGGCCTGGCACTCAAACCGGAATTCCAGCAATAAACACATCGATTTGGACCCCATTTACCAACCCTTGAGAAAAAGAACTAGAAATGATATCACCCACCTTAACAGACCAAGACACAAATAGAAAGTGGGACAGAACACGAGCACTTCATCGGAGGCTCACTGATGATGTTACCTAGCATGGTGACAAAAAGTCTGAGAAGAAACCTACCAGTTCAGCAAGCAAACTTAGAACCTAAGCCTCAACCTGAGCTACAAATCTTCTCAAAAATTGTAGATTTCTTTCACATTTTAATGGTATTTAGAGACTAAATAATGACTGCTGGAATCTTGCTGAAAATGGAGCTAAGTTGCTGAAACATTTCATCTCAAATTCATCAGATCAGAAGTACAAAGATTCCAAATTTCAAACCATGTAATTTTGTCATTCTTGCACTTGCCTTGACGAATGCAAAATGAAAAGCTTTGGCAACAGTGTTTTTTATGAGCAATGTTTCAAGTTCTGTATAATGAGTTGTTGCTACTGGCAAGCTGATGTGTAAGTAGGAGGTCAGATTTAAGAAAACTGGCCTGGTTAGCAGTGGTGAGGTGAAAACTTTCTTTAAGCAGTGAATTTGATGGCAGTTTCCTTCCCTGAAGGACATTAGTGAACCTGATGGGTTTTTCTGACAATCAACAATAGTCATCATTAGATTATTACTTCTAGGTATTTATTGAATTCCAATTCCACCATCTGCAGTGGTGGAATTCGAACCCTGTCCCAGAATGTTATCTGGGTCTCTAGATTAACAGTCGAGTGATAATATCACGAGGCCATTGCCTCAAATTGTGTAGCTTACAACTTGCTAAGAAGCAATGCGAAGTTAAATCTCTTAAACTTGCAGTCATCAGGACCGAAATACAAGAAAGCACATTTAGAAAATAAGCTGTTCTGGTGCAGTGGTAGTGGTCCAACCTCTGATACAGGATGCCCAAGTTCACCACCTGTGCTGTAATGTTCTTGGATTTGTAAATATAAACTTTGAAGGAAAAGAAGTTTCAACCTCAAAACCAAATGCTTATATTTTCTTAGTAGGGATAAACCTTACCTTGCCTGCCAGGAAGTGTGCAGTGTTGGTTTCTCAGAACAGAAAATACCCATATGAATGCTTCATCTAGTGCTTCTCAAATGTTTTCCCCAGAAGATCTTTTTGAACCTTGAAAATTGTTGTGATCCCCCACATGAGAACTATGGGGTTAGGATGGGGGTGGAGCAACCTGAGAGTGAGGAGAATTCGATGTGAAAGTGAAGACTGCAGATGCTGGAGATCAGAGTCAAGATTGGAGTGGTACTGGAAAAGCATAGCAGGTCAGGCAGCATCTGAGGAGCAGGAGAATCAACATTTTGGGATCATTCTTGATGAAGGGCTCTGCCCGAAACGTCGATTTTCCTGCTCCTCGGATGCTGCCTGACCTGCTGTGCCTTTCCAGCACCACTAATCTTGACCCAGAATCCTGTGAGTTGGAGGCTATTAATTTTCAGGGTACAGTTGTAATAATTTGGCTAGAACATTGAGATGACCAGCACTGCCTTGCAGCTTGCAACCCTAAATATTTAGCACCCTCTCCATTTTAAGAGCCACTGTTTGGACATTGGATATTTCCACTTGTCATTTATTGTGTTGAGCAGTGATCAAAATCCTCCCCAGTTCACAATGATCCTCAAGATGGATGGCCAAGTGGTATTCCTGCTAGTCTAATATTCCAGGGTGCCAGGTAATGTTCTGAGGACCCAAGTTCAAATCCTATGATGGCAGATTGTAGAATTTGAAATGATCCTCAAGATGGATGGCCAAGTGGTATTCCTGCTAGTCTAATATTCCAGGGTGCCAGGTAATGTTCTGAGGAGGAGAAAGTGAGGTCTGCAGATGCTGGAGATCAAAGTTGAAACTTTATTGCTGGAACAGCACAGCAGGTCAGGCAGCATCCAGGGAACAGGAGATTCGACGTTTCGGGCACAGGCCCTTCTTCAGGAATGTTCTGAGGACCCAAGTTCAAATCCTATGATGGCAGATTGTAGAATTTGAAATCAATAATAAATCAGGAATTAAGAGTTGAATGAGGACTGTGAAAACTTTGTCAATTGTTGAAAAAAACTGTTTGGTTTACTAATGTCTTTGAGAGAAGAAAACTGTTGTCCTTAACTGTTCTGCCCTGCACATAACTCAAGCCCACAGCAATGTGGCTAACTCTTACTCTTAGGAATGGGCAATATATTCTGGCTGAGCTATTGATACCCACATCCCATGGATGAAGAGAAAAAAATTAAATGTTTGACAATGGCAAATCCTTTTGGATTGTGAATATTTCTTTCACAAACCCCAGAGTATTTAAACAAGAGAACAGTGTTGATGTGAGAACTAATCCTTGTGGGACTTTAAAATGACTCAGGCAACATCAACTTCCATTTCTACAGTGCCTTTAATGAAACAAAACATTCCAACAGTCAGAGCTATTATCAAAAATAGTTGAAACTCAGTCACACAAAATACTAAAGTGGTGATCAAAGGTTGGTTGTGGTACAAAGTTCACATTTAATTCATTAATAAATTTTGCTGATGATCTAGTTACAAATTTTGGACTGTAACTAAACTGTCAGTTACTACATTAACATCTTGCATGATTCTGTGTCAAATATTTTTCACATCCATTTATCTCATTGGAGTTCAACAGAACTGTGTGCTTGTGGTTAATTCCCTTTTGCAAAGTAGGATTCTGAACTAAACTGCTTCCTTTGTGTTATTTTGAGCCTTGGTGGATCTTTGTGCAAATCATTTTGACCACTTCTATTGACACATTTAGTAAGTCAAATTGAGTTTATGGGTACAGGAGTAGGCCAATTAGCCTCTTAAGTCTATTCTGCCATTCAATAAGATCATGTCTGATTTGTAGCCAAACTTCATATATCTGCCTTTGGCCCATATTCCTTAATACCTTTGCTTAAACAAACATGAGTCCATCCCATATTTAAAATGTAATAACTGATCCAGCAACTGATGCCATTTGTGAAAGAGAGTTTCAAACCTCTACCACCCTGCTTAGCTTGACCCTCAGTCTTTGTTAAGATTTGGGCTGAGCCAGCACATCTTCGTCAAGGGATGGTCGTGTCTCACAAATATGTTAGAATTCTATGAGGCAGTAATGAGTAACTTAGACAAAGGAGAGCGAGTGGACTTAATTAATTTGGATTTGCAGAGGCTTTTGACAAGGTGCTGCACAGGAGGCTGCTAAATAAGATAAGAGCCCAAGGTGTTAAGGGCAAGGTACTGGCATGGATAAAGGATTGATTGACAGGCAGAACGCAGAGTGTGGGGGAAAAGCAGTCGTTTTCAGGATGGCAGGCAGTGATCTGTGGAGTCCTGCAGATGTTGGGATCACAACCACTCATGATATATGTTAATGATCTGAGTGAAGCAATTGATATTATTTCTAAGCTTACGAACTGCACAAAGATAGGTGGAGGGATAGGTGGTGTTGAGGAAGTGGGAAGGCTGCAGAGGACTTGGATGGGCGAGGAGAGTGGGCAAAGATGTGACAGAATACATTGTGAGACAAAGTGAGGTTATGTACTTTGGTAGGAATAATAAAGATGTAGATTATTTTCTAAATAGATTAGATTACATTACAGTGTGGAAACAGGCCCTTCGGCCCAACAAGTCCACACTGACCCGCCGAAGTGCAACCCACTACATTTACCCCTTGCCTAACACTACGGGCAATTTAGCATGGCCAATTCACCTGACCTGCACATCTTTTGGACTGTGGGAGGAAACCGGAGCACCCGGAGGAAACCCACGCAGACACGGGTGGAACATGCAAACTCCACACAGTCAGTCGCCTGAGGCGGGAAATGAACCCGGGTCTCTGGCGCTGTGAGGCAGCAGTGCTAACCACTGTGCCACTGTGCCACCGTGCCGCCCAAATAGGGAAAGGCTTTGGAAATCTGAAGCATAAATGGACTTGGGAGTCCTAGTTCAGGATTCTGTTAAGATTACGTAGGTTCAGTTGGCAGTTAGGAAGACAGATGCAATGTTAGCATTCTTTCAAGAGGGCTGGAATTCAAGAGCAGGGATGTACTGCTGAGGCTATGTAAGACTGCATTTTGAACATTGCAAGTCCTTTTGGACCCTGTACCTAGGCAAGGATGTGCTGGCCTTGAGAAATGATTGAGGACTCTGGATCTATATTTGATGGAGTTTTGAAATATGAGAGGGATCTGATTGAAACTTACAGAATACTGAGGGGCTTGGATAGAGCTGGCGTGAAGATGTTTCCACTGCTAGGAGAGAGTAGGACCCAGCCTGAGAGTGAAAGGATGACCCTTTAGAACTGAAATGAAGAGAAATTTCTTCAACCAGAGGGTGATTATTGTACGGAATTCATTGTCACAGTGGGCTGTGGAGGCCAACTCATTAAGTATATTTAAGACAGAGGTAAGTTCTTGATTAGTAATGGGATCAAGGGTTACAGGGAGAAGGCAAGAGAATGGATTTGAGAAATGCATCAGTCATGATGGAGCAGACTTGATGAGCTGAGTGGCATAATTATGCTGTATGCCTTATGGTCTGACCATAATTTTTCAACAATACCCCCTGTTCTACAATCACCAGCAAGTTGAAATATTTTATCTTTATCTATCCTGTCTTTTCCTGTTAATATCTTGAAGATTTTGATCAGATCAGCCCTTAACCTTCTAAAATCTAGAGAAGACAGGCCTGATTTATATAAACTCTCCTCAAACTTAACTCAGGAAGTACAGGTGTCATTCTTGTAAATGTACCTTTATACTCCGGTACTGCTGCCCAGGTAGGTGCAGCAAGCACTGGTTCATGCTGCTGAAGGTCCCGCAGGTTTGGTTGCTTGCAGGTAAATACAGAATGTGATGTGTAACAATATCATGTGGTTCAGGAAGAAATTGGTCCAGTGTTTGTAAACCAGTCTAGGGATTGCTGCTCCATTCACTCCACATCCTGGATCAGGGAAGAGAAATATCTGACAATTTATTTGCTGCAATTACTGCAGTAAAGTATTCACAATAACATTGTTAAATAAAAAGTAAACATATAAAGAGATCCAGGACCTGCTCAAAAAGATAGGTTTTAAAGTGCATTTTAAAGAAGGAGAAAGATAAAGATTTGGGGAAGGAATTCCAGTGCTTTGGCAAGGCACTTGAAGACATGGCTGTCAGTGGCAAAAATAAATCAGAAAGCAGTCAGAATCAGAAGAGCATGATTACTCTGGATTATTGTTGAACAAGAGGTATTTATAGAAATGTACAAAGTTAAAAACCACACAACACCAGGTGATAGTCCAACAGGTTTATTTGGAAGCTCTTGCTTTCGGAGCACTGTTCCTTCATCAGGGGTTGTCGCCTGATGATACAACCACCTGATGAAGGATCAGCGCTCTGAAAGCTAGTGCTTTCAAATGACTATCACCTGGTGTTGTGTGAATTTTAACTTTGTATCTCCAGTCTGACACCACCGTCTCCAAATCATTTATTGAGATGGACTTGATAAAGTCATGAGGTTTGGTTTGGTAACTTGTTTTGCCCAAAGAATGGCTCACCTGCTGAGACCAAAATTTGGGGCAGGAGCAAGCAATTTAACTCTTCAAGCCTGTTCAGTATGATCAAGGCAGATCACCTGTCTTGTTAAATTTTCCTGTTTGCTTCCCACAGCCCTGATTCCTTTAAAATCATAAAGTTATCCAAGACAAAAGCTGGAAAATTATAAGCCGATTAGCCTAACCTCTCTTGTAGGTAAAATTCTAGAATCCATCGTTAAGGATGAGATTTCTAAATTCTTGAAGTGCAGGGTAGGATTAGAACAAGTCAGCATAGATTTAGTAAGGGGAGGTTATGCCTGACAAACCTGTTAGAATTCTTTGAAGAGGTAACAAGTAGGTTATACCGGGAAAGGTCAGTAGATGTTATCTATCTAGACTTCCAAAAGGCCTTTGAATAAGGTGCCTCATGGTGGTAGGCTGCTGAGTAAGGTGAGGGCCTATGGTGTTTGAGGTGAACTACTGGCATGGATTGAGGATTTGCTGTCTGACACAAAGCAGAGAGTTGGGATAAAAGGTTCTATTTTGGAATGGCAGCAGGTGACATGTGTGGTCTTGCAGGGTTCAGTGTTGGGGCCACAGCTGTTCACTTACTATGTTCATGATCTGGATGAAGGGACTGGGGCATTCTAGCGAAGTTCACCGATGATACGAAGTTAGGCGGACGGGCAGGTAGTTCTGAGGAGGTAGGGAGGCTGTAGAAAGAGTTAGACAGTTTAGGAGAGTGGTCCAAGAAATGGCTGGTGAAATTCAACATGAGCAAGTGCACTTTGGAAAAAAGAATACAGGCATGGACTATTTTCTAAATGGTGAGAAAATTCATAAAGCCAAAGTACAAAGAGATCTGGGAGTGCTAGTCCAGGATTTGTAAAGGTTGATTTGCAGGTTGAGTCCGTGATTAAGAAAGTAAATGTAATGTTGTCATTTATCTCAAGAGGGTTGGAACATAAAAGCAGCGACGTGCTTCTGAGACTTTATTAAAGCTCTAGTTAGAATCCATTTAGAATACTGTGTCCAATTTTGGGCCCCACACCAGGAGGGACATACTGGCACTGGAGCATGTTCAGCTAGGAGATACAATATTTGGAGTAGAATGACAGTGTTATTGTCAGTAAATTTGATGAATGTTGGTTGATACAGTGTGTCCACAGAGAGCTTTTGCTTTGTTTATTTAATGTATTGATTTCACCAATGATTATAAACATTGTACACAGACGTGATGCAATTTTGGTTCTATAGTATACTTAATGCCTGTCTTCTATGTATGGCATCCAGAAAGGTCTAGGTTAATGGCTACTGAACTTTTGACAAGAGAGCATAATTTATTTATCTGCTGAACGTTTTCTATGATCCTATGGACAGGTGTCGACATCTGCATCTACTATCCGGCTTTGCTGAAATCCTGGTAACAGGGTTCAATACAGTTGGTTTTAACATAGAATGGTACAGCATAGTACAGGCCCTTCGGGCCTCTATGTTGTGCCAGTCTTTTATCCTTTTCTAAGATCAGACTAACCTACAAGAAACCTTTCTTCCATATGCCTATACAAGAGTCACTTAAATGTTCATAATGTTTCTGACTCTTCTACCACTGCTGCCAGTGTATTCCACGCACCCATCACTCTGTAAAGAACCTGCCTCTGACATCTCCCCTAAACCTTCCTCCAATTACCTTAAAATTATGCCCCCTCATGATAGACATTTCCACCTTAAGAAAATGTCTCTAGCTATCCACTCTGTGCTTCTCAACATCTTGTACACCTCTGTCAAGTCACCTCTCATCTTTCTTTGCTCCAGTGAGAAAAGCCCTAGCTCCCTCAACCTTTCTTCTTAACACGTGCCCCCCAGTCCAGGCAGCATCCTGGTAAATCTCCTCTGCACCCTTGCTAAAGCTTCCAAATTTTACTATAGTGAGGCAACCGGAACTGAATGCAATATTCCAAGTGTGGTCTAACAGGGCTTTGTCAGGCTGCACTATAACCTCGTGACTCTTAAAATCAGTCCCCTTGCTAATGAAAAACAACACACCGTGCGCCATCTTAACAGCCTTATCAACTTGGGTGACAACTTCGAGGGATCTATGGACTTGGACCCCAAGATTCACCTGTTCCTTCCCATTGCCAAGAATGTTGCCTGTATCCTGCATTTACATTTTCCAGGTTGACCTCCATCTGCCACTTCTCACCCCAATTCTGCATCTTGTCAATGTTCCATTACAACCGCCCTTCACACTATCCACCACTCCATCAACTTTCATGTCATCAGCAAACTTACTAACCCACCCTTCCCTTTCCTCATGCAAGTCATTTATAAAAATCATGAAGAACGGAGGTCCCAGAACCAATCCCTGCAGAACAGCACTGGTCATCAAGCTCCAGTCTGAATACTTTGCATCTGCTACCACTGTCTGTCTTCTATGGGCCAGCTAATTCTATATCCCAACAGCCAGATTTCCCTGTATCCCAAACCTCCTTACTTTCTGAATGTGCCTACCATGGGGAACCTTATCAAATAGCAGAAAGTGATGCTGCAGATGCTGGAGATCAGAGTTGAAAATGTGTTGCTGGAAAAGCACAGCAGGTCAGGCAGCATCCAAGGAGCAGGAGAATCGACGTTTCGGGCATGAGCCCTTCTTCAGGAGTCCTGAAGAAGGGCTCATGCTCGAAACGTCGATTCTCCTGCTCCTTGGATGCTGTCTGACCTGCTGTGCCTTTCCAGCAACACATTTTCGGCTCGAACCTTGTCAAATGCCTTGCTAAAACCCATGTACGCCACATGCACTGCACCACATGCATCAACGTGTTTTATCACTTCCTCAAAGAATTCCATAAGGTTTGTGAGGCATGATCTGCCCCAATGTTGACTATCTCTAATCAAACTATGGTTTTCCAAGTAATCATAAACCCTCTCTCTCAGAATCCTCTCTAGTTATTTGTTCACCACTGAGGTAAGACTGACTGGTTTGTAATTCCCAGGGTTATCCCTATTCCCTTTCTTGAACAAGGGAATAACTTTTGCCACCCTCCAATCATCAGGCACTATTCCAGGGAACAGTGTGGGCGCAAAGATCATCACCAAAGGTGCAGCAATGTCTTCCCATGCTTCCTGTAGTAACCTTGGGTGTATCTGGTGTGGCCCAGATCTTGCCTCATGTATTTCAAAGTTTTCAGCACATCATCTTTCCTAACATCAACTTGTTCAAGCATATCAGTCTGTTTCAAGCTGTCCTCAGAAACATCAAAGTCCCTCTCAGTAGTGAATTCTGAAACAAAGTATTTATTAAGGACCTCCCCTGCTTCTTCTGACTCCAGGCACAAGTTCCCTCCACTATCCCTGATCGGCCCCACCCTCATGTTCCTCATGTAAGTATAGAATGCCTTGAGGTTTCCCTTAATCCTACCAATGAAAGCTTTTTCATGCCCCCTTCTAGCTCTCCTGATTCCATTCTTCAGTTCCTTCCAGGCTACCTTGTAAAGCCCTGTCTGATCCATGCTGCTTCAAACTTAAGTAAGTTTCCTTCTTACACTGAAAGACTGAAGCGACTGGGCTTGTATACCCTTGAGTTTTGAAGATTGAGAGGGGATCTGATTGAGACGTATAAGATTATGAAAGGATTGGACACTCTGGCAGTAGGAAACATATTTCCACTGATGGGTGAGTGGCGAACCAGAGGACACAGCTTAAAAACACGGGGTAGACCATTTAGGACAGAGCTCAGGAGAAACTTCTTCACCCAGAGAGTGGTGGCTGTGTGGAATGCTCTGCCACAGGGGGCAGTGGAGGCCCACTCTCTGGATCCATTTAAGAAGGAGTTGGATAGAGCTCTCAAAGATAGTGGAATCAAGGGTTATGGAGATAAGGCAGGAACAGGATACTGATTAGGAATGATCAGCCATTATTATATTGAATGGCGGTGCAGGCTCGAAGGGCTGAATGGCCTACTCCTGCACCTATTGTCTATTGTCTTGACTAGATGTTCCACATCCTTTGTCACCCAAGGTTCTTACAACCTACCATCTCTTCCTTGCCTCAGTGGGCCAAGTCTGTCTGCCACTATCAGCAAGTGCTTCCTAAACAACCTCCACATTTCTGTTGTGCATTTCCCTGAGAACATCTGTTCCCAATTTGGGAGTGGATGGGACTGGTTGAATCTGTTTTGGGAATTTCACGTGGTCTATGGAAAGCAACATTTGACTCTAATCTTTTATTTGCTACACTTTTCTGTTCTCATTTGAAAACCACAAAGCAAGCAGAGCAGAAATGAGGAGTGGATGACTGTCTACAATGAAGGTAGTCTGTCACTTTTCGTTCTGTTGTACTGTGTGAGTCCCTGGATTGGGTTTACCTTGTAATCTGCAAACTCATGCTGTACAAGGAAATATATTGAACACTTATTTGAATCTCTGGATAGCTATTCTTCATGAACATACTAATTCTGAAATTGTTTTGCTAATTACTAAATCTAACTACAAATACATTTGAAGGGTTGGACTGAAAATGGAAATTGCTCCATTATAAAACTTGCTGTGGTTGCAGAGGTGATGAAGCCTGTGCTTTTTGAGTGAATGTCCTTGTCTTGCCACAAATTCTTTACTCCTGTCCCACACCCTAGTCACTATCGTTGTTACCCTTCCTGTACATCACTAGGTCTTGTTACTGGACTCATAACCTAGATCGAGGAGAAAGTGAGGTCTGCAGATGCTGGAGATCAAAGTTGAAACTTTATTGCTGGAACAGCACAGCAGGTCAGGCAGCATCCAGGGAACAGGAGATTCGACGTTTCGGGCACAGGCCCTTCTTCAACTCATAACCTAGATCCCCAGGCTAATGTTCTGGGCACGTGTGTTCTAATCCAAACATGGCAGATGGTGAAATTTTAAATACAATGAAAATTTGGGGAAAAATAATGTTTGGCAACTTTATAAACACGGCTGATTGTTATAAAACCCATTTGCTTTGCTAATATCTTTTAAAGAAGGAAATGTATTGTCTGGCCTGGCTTAAAATGAGACTGCAGGCCCACAACAAGATTGTTAACTGACCTCTGGGTAATTGGAGATGGCTAATAAGTACTGGTTTAGCCAGTGACAGCCACATCCCTTGAACAAATAGAAAGATCAAGTTCCCTCCCCTCCAAAAATATGCCCATCTTACATTGCTTGAAGTTGCAGAAAGTGATTTACCTTGAAGTATCTTGGGATTTTTTTGGCCATTTTCTCTGAGATGTCAGAATAAGATAACACCTTCTTGAAAGTGGTATAGGAGTGTAAAAAAATGTTGTGTGTAAATGTGTGAAGGTGAAACTGGTTTCTCGCCTGAGCTGAATGGTGAAAACCACTAGTTATGCTTATGACATTTGCTTTTAGTGCTTCAGCTGTTTGTAATTCTGTTTCAAAACGGTTTCCTGTGATTAGCTGGTTTTAGAGGTTTCACCTCTTTCTTGCCACAGTCATCTTTTTGCTGAAGATGCTGTCTTGATTTGGGACATAGTCTGAGATGCCCAACACAGAAAAAGGCTCTTCAGCTGGTCAAAAACAACCACTTAACTATTCTATCCTATTTTCTTGACCCAAAATATTCTATGGCTTGGCATTGCAAGTGCACATCTAGATAAATCTTTAATGTTATGAAGATTTCTGCCTTTGCATGCAGTGATTTCCAGATTCCAACTGCCCTCTGGGAGAAAAAGATTTTCCCCATATCTTCTCAAAATCTTCTGTCCCTTCCTTCCATCAACGGAAATAGTTTCTTTGCCCGATCTTTGTTGTGGAGGTGCCCGTGTTGGAGTAGTTGGACAAGGTCAAAAATCACTTGATATCAGGTTATAATTCAACAGGTTTATTTGAAAACACAAGCTCTCAGCGACTTGCTCCTCCTCCAGGTACTGGTGAGACAGGAGACACCACGTACGGAATTTATAAGTAAGAGATCGAATGGACATACAACTGATGGGAAAGTATTGAACAAACTTTTAAATCTTTTATCAGTTAGAATGGCAATGCAGGTTTCGATTGATTAGTATACAAATCCCAGAATTTCTTTCAAGTCACTGTGTGGCATTTTATAAGTTCCCACTTTGGAAATAAAACCAGTCGGATTCCAGGTTAAGACATAGACAGATTCTTAACAAGGCCTCACACCTAAAAGGTATTGTCTGACCTGAGATGTCACCTCTTTTATTCTGAGAAAATTTTAAATTACCTCAGGGAGGTTACTGAAAGAAATTCTGGGATTTGCATATTAATCAATTGAAACCTGCATCTCCATTCTAACTGATTTAACAGCCATTTTAGGCTTGTTCAATACATTCGTATCAGTTGTGAGAGCCTTTGATCTTTTACTTATAAATCATGTGTGTGACATCTCCTGTCTCACCAGCACCTGAAGAAGGAGCAAGGCTCTGAAAACTAGTGTTTTCAAATAAACCTGTTGGATTATAACCTGGTGTTGTCATTTTTGACGTTATGCCTTTCATAATCTTATAGATCTCAATCATGTCCCATCTCAATCTGCTCTGCTCGAAGAAAGCAACCAGAGTCTATCCAATCTCTCTTCATAACTGAAATTCTCCAGTAAATTGATGAAATTACAAATTGCAGTTCTTCAAACACTTTCAAAAATGGCAAACGCTTTTGTGTACATTTCCACAATTTGTCACCACCATCTTGATAAATCTCCTCTATACCATCTCCAGTGCTATTATATCCCTCTTATAATGGTGGATTCCAGAACTGGACACAATTCTCTAGCTGTGGCCTAACCTGTGATTTATGCAGTTCCAGCATAACACCCCTCCTTAAAATCTCTGCCTCAGCTAATAAAGGCAAATATACCTAACTAGTTTATCCCCATGTCCTGATACCTTCAGGGACCGGTGTTCATGCACACCAAGTTCCTTATATCCTCTCTGTTCCCTGGGGTTTAATCATTCATTTTGTATTCCATTTTGTTTGCCCAAGTACATCCCCTCACACTTAGCTGGATTAAATTTCATCTGTTACTGATCAACCCATCTGATCAGCCCATCTATATCCTCATGTAAACTAAGGGTTTACTCCTCACTATTTGCCACTCAATTTTTATATCATCTCCAAACATCATAATTAACCCTCTTAAATTCAACGCTCGTTTATATATACCATGAATAACCAAGGACCCATCTCTGTTCTCTGCAGAACTCCAGTGGACACAGGCTTCCAGTCATAAAAACGCTTCTTGGTCATCACCCTCTGCTTCCTGCCACTCAGCCAAGTAGAATTAGCTAAATTTTCTTAGAAAAGATAAAAGCCCATGGGATCTATCGGTCACCCATGTGGGACTTATCAAGCCTTGCTGAAGAATCTATATATCCAATCACCTCTTCAAAAAATTCAATCGAGTTGGCCAGACGGGGCCTCATCTTAACAAAACTGTTCTGACTGTTCTTGATTAATTCCTTACTATCCAACTGCAGAATAAGTCACTCATTGCTTCCAATAGTTTCTCATCACGGAGGTCATCTTCCAAATGTAGTGTGATTCAAATGTCTACTGTTTTCTTGATATCTTCACTTGTTTGCAGGAGGCACAGGGTGACTGCTTCCCACTTTGTCTTTTAGTTTAGTCACAGTTTACAGTGCCTGGAAATGAATGGCTATCTTCAGGCTTGAGCTGCTTCTTACTGCAGAGCAAAAACAGCTTCTCCAAAGGTACCTGGTTTCTGCCAAAACATTCACACCCTCAAGCTCTTTGGCTATTTGGGAGCCAATCATTTGTTGTTGGTCGGCAGAAGGCCTTTGTCATCAATAATTGATCACTCGTCCACAGACCAATCAGTTGTTGACAGCCAAGCTTCATTTATATATATCCCTTGGCTCCAGTTTGTCTGCAAACTCAGCTTCCATGATTGAACAAGCAGCTGTGTGAACAGTACTTAGAATGATTGAGTTATTCGGTTTTTAAAAATACAGCAGTACTTCAGCAATTCTTGGTTTTCAAAACATTCTTTCCTATTTCAGTCCACATTCAAAAATACAGATAAAAAGATAGTCTTTGCAAGATTTAGAATCTGCTGCTGATATTCACAACTCCACTGTTAAAATAGAAGTCACCACAGTTGAGGGAAAGGTAAGTAAACATGCTGGTGTGAAATGAATAGATGGTTGTGCAAGTAGAGCAAGATGAGATGTGGCAGGAAGCTCTTGTGCTTAAATACTGGTATTGGTCAGTGCTGTACATGCTGTGTCCTTGTGTGCCTGTTCTGGACTGTTTGTTCTGATATGGCCTGATGCTATAAGAAGGTTTTACTGAAACTGTTCTTTGCTTACATACAGTTGTTCTGCAGATAACTGATTTCAAAGAATAAATGCCAATAATTGCATTGTAGACTCTCAAACTTCATTTTCAGTAATGATATCCTATAGTGGTAGCTCATTGGCTGGTTTGCAGTTCAAAATGACACTAAGAACGTGGGTTCAATACCTGCACCAGCCTAGATTACCTGAAGGACATTCCTTCTCAATCTGTCCCCTTGCCTAAGGCATGTTGACCCTCTGGTTAAACCACAGACAGGTGTCCATCTCTAATGAGGGAACAGCCCTATGTCCAATATGTGACTAAACTTTGCATTTGAGAAGTTTTTCCTTCAGGTATGTTTGTTTGGCTTGTGTATCTGTAGAATTTTAGAAAATGAAAGAATTTGCATAAAACCCTTCTCAGTAAGTCTCACATTAATTTATGGATAATTAATTATTCGTTGAAGTTTATTTCATTCACACATAGGATTTGGGCATTGCAGGTTGGCCAGCATTTGTTGCCCATCTTTACCTGTGCGTGTGAAAGTGTTGGTGAGCTGCAACCTTTTTAGATGAATAAAAGGTAATAGAGGCCATAAATGGATGTTGGGCCACTGGAGCATGAGGCTGAAGAGTTAGTAATGGGGAACAAAGAAATGGTCGAAGAACTAAATAGGACTTTGCACTATTCTTCACCAGTAGCAAACCAGAGTCCCAGAAGTCAGAGATAAGTGTAGTGGCTATCACTATGGAGAAGGTGCTGAGAAGACAGGAGAATGGGGTTGAGAAATATATCTGCCATGATCAAATGGTGGAGCAGTTTCGATGGGCCACAGGATGTTGCCAGGGTTGGAGGATTCCAGCTAAATAGGTTGAAATAGGCTAGACAGCATGGGACTGTTTTCTCTGGAGTGTCAGAGGCTGAGAGGTGACCTTATAGAGGTTTATAAAATCAAGAGGGATATGGATAAGGTAAATAGTCAGTCTTTTCCCTGGGTTGGGTGAGTCCAGAACTAGAGGGCATAGGTTTAGGGTGAGAGGGGAAAGATATAAAAGGGACCTGAGGGGCAACTTTTTCACGCAGAGGGTGGTACGTGTATGGAATGAGCTGCCAGAGGAAGTGGTGGAGGCTGGTACAATAACAACATTTAAGAGGCATTTGGATGGGTATATGAATGGGAAGGGTTTGGAGGGATATGGGTCAGGTGCTGGCAGATGGGACTAGATTGGGTTGGGATATCTGGTCAGCATGGACAGGTTGGACAAAAGGGTCTGTTTCCATGCTGTACATCTCTATGACTATGATTCTATGACTCTGTTTTCAGTTGCCTAGACCTTTTGTTTTGACTAAACTGTTCATTTCCCCTGTTATCCAATGTTCCAGCATCCTGCCCTTCATTTCCACAGGAACATGTCTGTCCTGCACTCTAATCAACTGATCTTTAAAAGACTGTCACATATCAGATGTGGATTTACCCTCAAACAGCCGCTCCCAATCCATACTCTCCTATTCTTGCATAATTCGGTTATAGTTGGCCTTCTCCAATTTAACACCATTGTCTGAAGTCCACTGTTGACCTTATCCATAAGTATTTGAAAACTTATGGAATTATGGTCAGTATTCCTAAAATGGTCACCCACTGAAACTTTGATCACACTGGGCTCACTTAACAATACCAGGTCCAGTGGGACCCCCTCCCTTTTGGAGTATTCACATACTGTTTCAAAAAAACCGTCCCGGACGCACCTAACAAATTGCTCCCCATCAAAACTCCTGGCACTAAGGGAGTCCCAGTCAATATGGGGGAAGTTAACAATACTACCTCAACATCCCTGTTTTCACATCTTTCCATAATCTGACTACATACATCTTCCTCTATCTCCCGCTGGCAGCTGAGAGGTTTCTAGTACAATCCCAGCATTGAGATTGCACCCTTCCTACTCCTGAGCTCTCTCTGTAATGCCTTGCTACAAGATCCCTACATCAACACAGCTGTGATATACTCCCTAACCAGTAATGCTGCTGCTTTTGTCTTGTCTAAAACATTGATATCCTGGGACATTAAGCTGCCTATCCTGATCCTCTTCCAACCGTGTCTCTGTGATAGCAACAATATGATAATGGCATGCGTTAATCCAGGCTGAGTTCTTATCTGTTCTACTTCTTGCATTCAAGCAAACATAGTCCAAGCCTCCAGTCAGCTGAACTCAACAATCGCTCCCTGACTGCTATTCCTCTTAGCTATGTTTGCTTTAGACTCAAGCTCGTTGCCAGTCCCAGTACTTAATAACTTGCTGTTCTCGTTGCCAACCCACTACCACATTGGTTTGAGACTTTCTGACTGGCACTATCCAACTTCCTTGCCAGGATATTGGTGCCCCTCCATTTTTGATGTAATCTGTCCTTTTCAGATTTCACCTTCTGTGGAAGACATTCCAACGAACCACATATCTGAAGCCCTCCCCACCAACTCTTTAGCCATGTGTTCAATTCTACTCTGTCTCTGTTGCTCACTTCAGTAGCACATGGCACGGAGAGTGATCCTGAAATTACTACTCCCAATGTCCTGTTTTTTAGTTTACTACCTAACTCCCTAAATTGTAGTTAGAAGACCTTGTCACTCTTCCTACTTATGTCATTTGTGCTAATATAGACAATTACTTCAGTCTTTTTACTCTCCCATTTCAGGATGCCCTTTACTTACTCAGACATTATGACCTGGCACCTAGGAGACAACACACCATCCTGGAGCCCTTCTTGCAGCCATAGAAACCTATTTGTGCCTCTGACTATTGAATCTCCAATTACCATTGCTTTGTCCCTCCCTTCTGTTCAGCAACCATGGTGTCACTGCTCTGGCTGCTGCTGCTGCTATCACATGGTGGGCTCATCCGTCCTAAATATCTGAAACGGAATACTTGTTTGACAGGAGGACAGATATAGGGGACTGCTGCATTGACTGCCTGCCCTGTCCAGCGGTCACCCATTTATCTTCCTACATCTTGGGTGTCACTGTGTTCCTATGACTTTTTATGATGCTGTCCACTGTTTCTGTGCTCCTTAGCATCCCTAAATGCCACTCAAGCTGATCCATTTGTTTGGTGAGTAGCTGAAACTGGGTAACCTTTCTGCAGATGTAATCCATCTCTGTGTCCATGATTAATGAAACCCCATCAACTGGTATCACTAATCCTTTATTAGCTGACAAGTTAAATTTTAATTAACTACCTTAAAATTATGGTTATTACTCTCTTAAAAAAAAAGCCGCCCTAATTTACTCACTATCTGAACTTCCTGTATTTGCCTGAAGGTGAACTCAGTATACTAAGACTTAAGACACACTTCCCCTGTTCTGCAGTGAGATTCCTTCACCAATGACACAAGGTGCTCACAGCTGACCTTTGGCATTGTTTTAGACCAGGTTCACTGCACTGCTCACAGACTGTTTAATGCTAAATTCCGTTCAGTCTATTTCACAATGATGCTGATCCACTGCACACTCTTCCCGGTCTGCTTCACAGCAATGCTGACTCACTGCACACTCCTCCCGATCTGCTTCACAACGTTGCTGACTCACTGCACACTCATCCCGGTCTGCTTCACAATGATACTGATGGCTACACACTCCTCCCGGTCTGTTTCACAGCGATGCTGACTGCTGCACACTCCTCCCAGTCTGCTTCACAGCGATACTGATGGCTGCACACTCCTCCCGGTCTGCTTCACAGCGATACTGACGGCTGCACACTCCTCCCGGTCTGCTTCACAGCAATGCTGACTCACTGCACACTCCTCCCGGTCTGCTTCACAGCAATGCTGACTCACTGCATAGTCCTCCCGGTCTGCTTCACAGCAATGCTGGCTCACTGCACAGTCCTCCCGGTCTGCTTCACAGCAATACTGACTCACTGCACAGTCCTCCCGGTCTGCTTCACAGCAATGCTGACTCACTGCACAGTCCTCCCGGTCTGCTTCACAGTAATGCTGACTCACTGCACAGTCCTCCCGGTCTGCTTCACAGCAATGCTGACTCACTGCACAGTCCTCCCGGTCTGCTTCACAGCAATGCTGACTCACTGCACAGTCCTCCCGGTCTGCTTCACAGCAATGCTGACTCACTGCACGCTCCTCCCGGTCTGCTTCACAGCAATGCTCCCTCACTGCACAGTCCTCCCGGTCTGCTTCCCAGCAATGCTCCCTCACTGCACACTCCTCCTGATCTACTTTACAGTGTTGCTGACTCGCTGCACACTCTACCCGGTCTGCTTTGCGGCGATGTTCTCTCTGCACACACCTCCTGGTCTGTTACACACCAATGCTCCCTCACTGCACACTCCTTCCGGTCTGCTTCACAGCGATGCTGACTCACTACACACTCCTCCCAGTTTGCTTCACAGCGTTGCTGACTCACTGCACACTCCTCCCCGTCTCCTTCACAGTGATGCTGACTGCTGCACACTCCTCCCGGTCCGCATCACAGTGATGCTGACTGCTGCACACTCCTCTGGGTCTGCTTCACAGCGATGCTGACTCACTACACACTCTTCTGGGTCTGCTTCACAGTGATGCTGACTCACTGCACACTCCTCCCGGTCCATTACACAGCAATGCTCCCTCACTGCACACTCCTCCTGGTCTGCTTCACAGCGATGCTTTCTCTCTGCACAGTGCCACCGGGGGCGGTAGTCACGTTGCATTATTTTTCTTTGGCACTCGGGTTATGGTGGTTTTCTTGAAGCAGGTTGGGACTTCAGTAGAGTGGAGAAGTTAAAGATGTAAGTGAATACTCCCACGAACTGGTCCATACAGGATCTGAGTGCTCAGCCAGGGACTCCATCTGGTCCAGTTGCTTTCCATGGGTTCACTGTCAAGAACACCGACCTAATGTCTGCCGCAGTGACTGTGGGTACAGGTGCATCTGAGGCTTCCATAAATGCTTTAATACTGATGATCATTTGAGGGATAAATGTCGGACCCAGAATGTCAGGTGCAACTCCCTTGCTTGTTTTCAGGAACATTGTGGGGGCTTTTGTGCTCACTTGAGGTTGAAGATATTTTGGTTTAATATCTCACCCAAAAATAAGCATCTCTTTCAGTCCAATATTTACTTTGGAGTTTCAGCTTTGACCTCGCGCACAAAATTTTGAAGTGTGGAGTGAACCGATGATCTCTGACTTGGAGACATTAATGCAGCCCATTTAGCTACAGCTAATATAATAATACCTGGATTGAGGATTTTGGTTGTGTCTTGAGTGTATCTGATTTTTCTGTGGGTGGGGAAATCATTTGAATATCCCCTAATCAAAGGATTACATGGGATTTACACAGTAACAAGGTGTTTGGTCATCAGTCTATAAAAAGGTTTGACAGAATCACCGTTACTGCACAAAAGGAGACTATTTGACCTGCTATATTTATGCTGGAATTCTGAAGGAGCAATTTTATTTTTACTGAGTCCCATTCCTTCTCCCTGTAGCCCTGTGC
Source organism: Chiloscyllium plagiosum (assembly GCF_004010195.1). NCBI lineage: Eukaryota > Metazoa > Chordata > Chondrichthyes > Orectolobiformes > Hemiscylliidae > Chiloscyllium > Chiloscyllium plagiosum. Next base: position 116,489,471 of record NC_057715.1, on the reverse strand, counting down.
ATTTTTCCTGTTCAGAGAATTAATTCCCTCTTAAAATGCCTCAATTGAAACTTTCTCCACCATGCACTCAGGTAGTGCATTGCAAACCCAAATCAGATGGTGTATGAAAAAGTTTCTCCTCAGGCTGTTGTTGCTTGTTTCGCCAGTTACCTTGAATTAGCCAATTTCTATATTGGTGTATGTTCTGCACTCAAATAGTTCCTCACTTTATGATTGTAACCCTCCATTCTGTTCTCTTCATTACTTGCTAGTCAAGAGACCCCTTAAATACATTTAGACTATTGTCTTCAGCCACTCCTTTTGCTAGTGTTCAACATTCTCATCACTTCCTGGAGTAGAAAGATTTCTCCTAATGTTAGATTATTTGTTTACAGTCTTATATGCAAGGTCTCTTGTAATGCTGTTCCATAAAACAGGAAACATTCTATCTCTAAGACCTCTGTCAGGTCACTCATTAGTCTGTTTTTCATGGGAATACCATGCAACATGTTGAAGAGATTGGAGATCAGGTGTTGATAATCCCGGCATGCCTGATGTGGACTCTTCTCCAATAACCTGGACTTGATTCCCAGTCAATGTTGAAACAGCTGATTGCTATGGTAACACTTTGCAAGCGTTGCCTGAATGCAGGCCGTTAGTTGCTCAAGCTTCTTTTGTGTTGAGTACAATAGTTGGTCTCAGCACCCCAGGCCATTGTAGCAGATAAAGTCAATTACAAATTGATATCCAATAACTCTGCCTGTGCTTGGCTGAAATCCTTTCAGCCCTTTCCTATTCATGAACTTAGCCAAATGTTTTTTTAAATGTTGTAAATGTACTTGCATCCACCATTTTCGGTGGAAGTTTATTACACAGGAAAAAAAATTGCTACTTGTCCTTTTTAAATCATCTTCCTCCTCTCACCTAAAAGAATATGCCCCCTAGTTTTGACACCTCCCACCCCACCCCACCCCCACGAAGAACAGATCCTTGTCATTCATTGCCTATGCCCCTCATGATTTTATAAATCTCAGGTCACCCCTCAACCTCCTATACTCGAGCGAAAAAAAAGTCCCAGTCTTTACTGTCTATTTTTTATATCTCAAACACTCCATTTGGGAACATAGTCGGGGTGGGCTGGTTGGACTGTAGGGTCTGTTTCCTTGCTGTATGACTCTATAATTCCTACATCATTCAAAATCGCTGACCTGAAATACAGCACAGAAGACAGTCGTAAGGCCTATTGTGTCTGTTCCATCATATTTATTGAATTCCCTTTTGAAATTTACTATTTAATTTGTCCCTGCTAATGCAATGCATTCCAAATTTTAAGTTCATTCTTTTATGGGATGCAGGTCTTCCTGGCAAAGCTATTATTTGTTGCCCATCCTAATTGTCCCTTGAATTGAGTGACTTATTTGGCTGTTTCAGAATGTAGTTAAGGATCAACCATATTGCTATGGGTCTGGTATTGCAAATGATTCAGACCAAGTAAGGACGTCTGATTTCATTCCCTGAAAGACATTAGTGAACCAGAATTTTTTTGCAGTTTCTTAGTTCTTAGTGAGCATGACCAATGGAATAAACTGCAGTGATTACAAATAGAGTAGATTGAAGTGTTGATTGACCTTTGTGCTTACATTATGACAGGAATTGTACTTCAGATACATGTTGTAAAGTATTTTAGTGTGTCTAGAGATAAGACTACCGTGGTACAAGTAAAAAGAAATTTTCCAGTATTTTGAGTAAAGATGTGAGAGGGAGGACAGCACGTTTGCTTGTGTAGCTTGAAAGAGCTTATCCTCTGCATAAAATCAAATAATTGAAGCGTAGAATTGCTACAGTGCAGAAGGTAGCCATTTTGTTTGCATTGGCTCTTCAAATGAGCATCATTCCTGATCAAGGGGTTTTGCCCGAAATGTCAATTTTCCTGCTTCTTGGATGCTGCCTGACCCTCTGTGCTTTTCCAGCACCACTCTAATCTCCAGCATCTGCAGTCCTCACTTTCTCCTAAATGAGCATCATTAACTAGTACCAATCTTATGCTTTTTCCCTATATGACCATGGATGTATTTACTTGAGACATCTTTATCTCCCAATTTTGTTTTGAATGGCACAATAGTGCAGAGGTTATAATACTGGACTAGTAATCTAAAGAGCATGATTTTAAACCTATCATGGCAGTTTAAGAAATTTGCATGTGAGGAATAAACTATGAAGCCCTTGACTTGTTAAAATTTTCAGTGGTTCACTCATGTGCTTGAAGAAAGAAAGAAAGGCTTCTGTCCTTACCTGGTATGGACCTATATTTAATTCCATTCTTGCACTTGGTTGGTTCATCACAAAGCTGAGAAGTAAGTTGTATTGAAATAGCTGCAAAGGAAACTTATCATTTTTGGGCAAGAAATCTGAGGGGAAAAAGAAGAAAATTGCAAGTGTTTTCCTGTCTAGGTGTTCAATTTTGTTTTGTGTTAAAGGCTGTATCGGAATTATCACAAAGAATAGTGCACAACTTCTTATTTGTATGAATCAGCTATGTTTAAAGTGCTTGCTCTCTTCCCTTCATGCTCCCCATCACGCTCTTGCACTCTCTCCTGTCTTTTCTTCCTCCCTGTTCTGTATGTGATGTAAAATTTCAAAATCCCTTACTCTGTATTTTGCTTGTGTATTGCAACTAATGATGAATACTGGAACTTGAAGGAGTTTGTCTGACCAATGAGTGTGTCATGATGTGGAGGTGCTAGTGTTGGACTGGGGTGGACAAGGTCAGAAGTCATACAACACAAGGGTATCGTCCAACAGGTTTATTTGAAATCACAAGTTTTTGGACTGCTGGTACTTCATCAGGTGAAGTGATTTCAAATAAACCCAATGGACTATAACCTGGTGTTGTGTGCCTTCTAACAATGAGAGTGTGCCTAAGTGTCGGTTGAGTTCATCTGAAGAATCAATGTTGAATGATGCCTGGTACACACTGCTCCTGAATACTAGAAGTTACTTGTGTTGATTTCTTTTTTTAAAACTGCTTCTGGAAAGTTCTGAGGGTGTGTAGGAGGTAGAGTACAAAATATATTTTTCAACACTAATAGTTGCAATCCAGTCAGTGCTGAATTCTGTTCATGTGCAACGATTTGATTTGAGATTCCATCTGATGAGATGTTAAACGTGGGCCTATCTGTTCAGGTGCACGTTAAACAACTAATGGCACTAATCATGCCTGGCGAAGAGAGTTCTTCCAGAGTCAGAACATGACATTTATCTTTCAGCTAACAGAAGCAAAAAGGATTAACTGCTATCTTGTTTCTGTTCATAGTCATGCTGTGTTCAAATAGGCAGCTGCACTTGCCATTATGACAAGCTACCAAGCTTTGAGTTTCATTTTTGGGATGGCCTGAAGATGTCACTTGTGTTTGTTTTAATATAGGATCAGTTCAACTATTTCATTTTCAATCCAACTCAGATTGCATTATGAAGTACAGGTCATTCTGCTATAACACACAATTTTGTCAAGCAAATAGCTGTAACCTGATTGACACATTTGGAATAATGTTTCCAAAGCACAAACATTTAACACAAACTCTTTAGAAACAGTGCTGAAAGTTCGATTTTTCTAAAATGCAGGGTTGGACAACAATGCAACCATCATATTATAGATGAACTACCTGAAATGCAACCATTCAATCAAACTGGGACATGCTATTCTTTATGTTCCATATGATTCTCCTCCTACACCTTTCTCACCTAATCCTTTGTGTTAACTTATCTTCCCTCATATGTCAATGTTACTTCTCGCAACCGCTGCTCATAGGAATAAATTCCACATTCTTGCCAATGTCCAGTTAAGTTTCTGCTGTGTTCCCTATTGGGTTAATCAGCTGTGTTGTATTTATGTCCCTTACATTTTAGTGTCTCCACCAGGAGAAACATCTCGCAGTTTTATCAAACACTTTCTTAATCTTAAAGGATTATAGCAGGTCACCCTTCTGTTTCCTCCAGAAAAGAGCTCTAACTTGTTCAGTTTTTTCCCTTGTGTGTAATCTCTCTACTGTAATATTATTTCACTAAATCTTTTTATGCCTTTTTGTATTTTTTTTATCAAGACAAAAACTGTTCACAACTTCAAGTCCAGTCTAATAAATGTTCAACACAAGGTTAATCATTTCTTTGCTTTTCACTTCTATTCCTCTGGAATCATCCTTCTGTCTCTTCACTGCACTACTGGTATTAAAATGTCTCCCTTGTGTTTCTGACATTAACAGGACGTACAACGAGATGCTAAGCAAACGCATTTAATTTCAAACTAAAGGGCTGTAGCTCAATGCGGGCAGATTGCTGCTGCACATTTTCATTGACATGAAAAAGCAACTTTGAAGTGACATAATACAGTGATCATTTCCTTTCACTAGAGAAGCAATTATCTGCTCTGGGAATTATCTCAGTTAAAGCTTCAATTGGGAATTTCTTTGAACCATCTGTTTCTTTAGATCACAATGAGTTACTGTTGGATATGAACTAGTGAAATCTGATGCCAAGCCCATTACTTAGACTTGTGCTACCATTCTTCCTATGCTACTTACTGGCCAACCTATTTCTAGGAGAGGAAATAAGATCTTAAAGATGTGGTCAAGCAAATGGAGCCACAGTGATCAGTTACAGATGGTAGCACACTGACTCGCACTGAAGATCCCATTTAAAACTTCTCATTCTAGTTCTCAAATCCTATGACAGACTTGCCCCTTTGTATCCCTGTAATCCCAGCCTTTAAACCTTTAGATCTCTGCACTCCTCCAATTCTCTCTTTATCCCTAATTTTATTTGCAATATAATTTTTTCATTCAGGATGAGAGCATTGCTGACTAGGCCAGAGTTATTGCTCATCCATAATTGGCCAGAGGGCATTTAAGAGTCAACCGCATTGCTGTAATTCTGGAATTGTATGTAGGCTGGATAGAGTAAGGGTGCCAGTTTCCTTCACTAAAGGATGGTATTGAAGCAGGTGGGCTTTTCTGACAATTGACAATGATTTCACAGTCATTATTAGATTGTTAATTTGGGATGCTTATTGAAATCAAATTCTACCATCTGTCAGGGCAGGATTCAAACCCAGTATCTGGGTCTCTTGATTAATTGTCTAGTGATAATACCATGAGGTTATTGCCTCCCCAATTCCAGTAAAACTGCACGACACCACTTTCAAAGCAAATCTCTCAACCCTGAAGTATAGTGTCCAGTGCTAATGCAGTTACTTTAGATATGGTCAAAATTTTAATGAACTGACACCAACAAAGAGGAAATTAACATAAATGAAACTGCTTCACTAATTTTCCATATTATGGGATCAGTCCAACCGATTTGATTCTTCTATCATGTGGAACAGTCACAGGGCAAAAATGGTTTTAAAACATCTAAACAATATGTGGGCAACTCAGTCCCTAAAGGGTGGGAATAAGTTGACCTTTTTCTGAGTAGCAGGCAGTGATTAGTGATATACCACAAGGAAAAGTGCTTGGGACCCATCTATTTGTATATCTATATGACCTGAATGAGGGAACCAGATGGAACACTTCCAAGTTTACTAATGATACAAATCTGGGTGTGGTTGGGAGGAGTCGAAAAGTGTGGTCTGGAAAAGCACAGCTGGTCAGGCAGCATCTGAGGAGCAGGAGAGTTAATGTTTCGAGGATAAGTTCTTCATGAAGAGCTTCTGCACAAAACATCGACTTGCCTGCTTCTCGGATGCTGTCTGACCAACTGTGCTTTTCCAACACCACACTTTTTGACGCTGATCTCCAGCATCAACAGTCCTCACTTTCTTCTGTGGTTGTGAGGAGGTTACAAAGAGGCTTTATGTTAGTTTAGACAACTTGACTGAATTGGGCAAACAAATGGCACACGCAGCACAACATGGGTAAATGTGAAGTTATACACTTTGTTGTGAAAAACAAAGGAAAAGTGTTGTTTAAATGGTAATATGTTGGGAAGTATGGATGTTCAAAGGAATCTGGGTGTCCTTGTAGCCAGTCAAAGAAAGCCGACAGGCAGGTGCAGCAAGCAACTAGAAAGACGATGGTATACCTGTATTGGCTTTCACTGCAAGAGAGTTTGAGTTCAGAAGTGTGAATGTCTTACAGCAGTTATACAGGGCCTTGGTGAGACCACACCTTAAGGATTGCCCACCTCTATTTCCTTAATACCCAGTTCCTTCCTTTTCTACATGTGGTTCCTCAACATTTCTGGTATGTTATTTATGTTCTCCTTTGAGTAACAACCCAAGGTATGTATTTAATCAGCCATTTATTTGTTTTCTGTTATACATTCCTCTGATTTTGACTGTAAGAGAGCTAAATTGTGTTCACTAATCTTTTTCTCTTCCCATACTTACAGAACACAACCTTAATATACTTGCCATAAGGGAGTGCAGTGGAGGTTGAATTGGCTGATACCAGGGCTGGCACGACTGTCCTCTGAGGATAGATGGGTTAAACTGGACCTGTATCACTAGGAACCAGACTGATGAGAGAGGAAATTTACAAAATTCAGACAGACCATATTCAGACTGCTTTCTTATCCTTAATTCATTCATGGGATATGGGCATCACGGGCTAGGCCAGCATTTGTTGCTCATCTGTAATTGGTCAGAGGGCAGTTGAGAGTCATATTGCTGTGGGTCTGGAGTCACATTAGGCCAGACCAGGTAAGAATGGCAAATTTCTTTCTCTGAAGGATATTAGTGAAACAGGTGGGTTTCAACAATTATCGACAATGTCTCCAAGCTGCCATTGGGCCAGCTTCCCTCTATTCCAGATTTTAAGGAATTCTGTTGTGGGATTTTGAACCTATGCCTCAGAACTTCTGGATTGGTAGACTAGTGATACGATCACTTTGTTACTACATTGATTTCCTTTTAGTTTTACTTGAGCATTTGTGAACTCTTCCTCTAACTCTTATCTATTGAGACTTGCTTTTAATCCGAGCTGTGATGTGCTCTTTGCAAAGCAATCCATACATGACACAGCCCTCATTGGGAATTTGAATTCTGTACGTGCGCTGAAATGTGTAACAGCTGATATGGAGTCTTTATGCAAGAGGAAAATTATAAACCACTAATGCAGTCTCTAGGTTGCATCAATCCTGCTGGGAAAGTCAGAAATAGATGTTTGACCCTGTCATTTAGTGAATCCTTGCATAGCTCCTCCATATGATGAAGCAGAGTCCGGATAATTTCATGAAGGGGAGATCATGTCTGACACATTTACTAGGTTTGTTCAATATAATATATCAGTTGCATGACACTATGATCTTTTGCTATAAATTCTGTGATATATGATCCTGCCCCACAGCTACCTGATGAAGGAACAGCGCTCCTGTCAGCGGCCAACACGTTATTGTTGAACTTTAACAGGTGCTTCCTTTCCCCAAGACAATTTGTTAATGTAGCTTTAGTTTGGTGTTGGTTTATTTAGGATTCTTCGAACTCTGAATCAAAGAACAGCAACTTGCAGAGGTTTCTATTGTGAAGCTGAACCTTTTAGAATAGGAAGATTTGTCTCCAACCCACCCAGGTTTGTGCTAAATTAAGCAGTGGTGTGGTATGGTAAGGAAGGTGCTGCTGGGCTGTGACAGTTTGATTTTGTGCCCCTTTGTTTAGTTACAGAAAATTAAAATCAGCCAGCCTTCAACTCATGATTGCTTTGCAGTGATCTCTGCAAAGTGTGTAAATGAAAACCTTGAACGGGGTCGGGATTTGTGACCTTGGAAATGAATTCTCTTCTCCATTTATAGATTTGACAGGAGAGGATAAGGGGTGGAAAAAGAGATGCTCTCTCTTTTATATAAAGAATTAAGTGGCATTTTGGCTTCAAGCCAAATTTGTGTCCTTCTATCTGTAACTCAGTTTAACTGGAGTAGACAATAAGATATAAGCAGAAATAGGCATTTCAGGCCATCAGATCTGATCCACCATTCAATGAGATCAAGGCTGATCTGATTGTCTTCCTGAAAATGCCCCCTTTATCCCAACAATGTCTCAAATTAGCCAATTCTCTATGCTAATGTAATACACCCTATACCATGGGGTCTTATCTATTCACTCGCCTAACATATGAGCATTGACCATTGAGAACCTTTTTCCACGTATGGAGTCAGCTATTACGAGGGGGCATAGCTTTAAATTAAGGGGTGGTAGGTATAGGACAGATGTTAGGGGTAGATTCTTTACTCAGTGAGTCGTGAGTTCATGGAATGCCCTGCCAGTAGCAGTGGTGGACACTCCCTCTTTATGGGCATTTAAACGGGCATTGGATAGGCATATGGAGGATAGTGGGCTAGTGTAGGTTAGGTGGGCTTGGATCAGGCAGCATCGAGGGCCAAAGGGCCTGTACTGCGCTGTATTTTTCTATGTTCTATATGGTACCCAATCAAACACCTTATGAATATTCAAAGTTTGGGAGAAGATTTGTAGCTCAGGTGCTCGTTGGTGTGGTTCTGTTTACCGAGCTGGGAATTTGTGTTGCAGACGTTTCGTCCCCTGTCTAGGTGACATCCTCAGTGCTTGGGAGTCTCCAGCGAAGCTCTTCTGTGATGTTTCCTCCGGCATTATAGTGATTTGTATCTGCCGCTTCCGGTTGTCAGTTCCAGCTGTCCGCTGCAGTGGCCGGTATATTGGGTCCAGGTCGATGTGCTTATTGATCGAGTCTGTGGATGAGTGCCATGCCTCTAGGAATTCCCTGGCTGTTCTCTGTTTGGCTTGTCCTATAATAGCAGTGTTGTTCCACTCGAACTCCTGTTGCTTGTCATCTGAGTGTGTGGCTACACACTCGGATGACAAGCAACATGAGTTCGACTGGGACTACACTATTTTTCAGTTGTTTGAAACTTTTCCAGAATCTAAGGATTCCTTGAAAATCACTATTAGTACATCCACTATCTCTGCAGCTAATTCCTTTAATATCCTTGAATGCATCCTATCAAATCCAGTGGACATAAGTCTTCAACTCCATTGCTTACCCTAACACTTTTTTTCTCTCATGATAGCTTTTGAATTTATATCCTCTCCTCTTTTTGCCCCTTGAATATTTCGTAATTCTGGGATGCTAGTAGTGTCTTCTACTGTCAAGACTGCAAACTATTTATTCAATGCCTCTGCCATTTCCTGCTTCCTTATTAAGCTTTTCTCAGCCTCATTCTTTGAAAGGTCTATGTTCATTTTGGCCTTGCTCATATTTTTATTTAAGAAGCTCTTCCTGTTCTTGATTTTACTTGTAAGGGTTACTCTCAAAATTTATTTTCTTCCTTTTTTTTGTTGGTTTTAAAACTCTCCTAATCCTCTCTCATACCATGAATCTTCATTTTGATTTCTGTTTTCCTTTTCCTACATTTAAAAAAGCTCTTGCTGTCTGTCATGGGGACTATAACCCAGTATTGTGTGTTTTTTGACTTTGTCTTGATATTACTATTTTCTCCCTTTTTGGTTGTATATTGTTGGTTTTTAAAGCATTATCAATCTTCTGGCTTAACACTAATTTTTTTCTCTATGTTTTTTTCATTCAATGTAATGCAATCTATAACTTCCCTGGTTAACCATGGTTGGTTTATCCCCTTCCCAGAATTCTCCTGCCTTACTGGAGTATGTCTTTGCTGTGAGCCATAAACTATTTTCTTAAACACCTACTATTGTTCCTCAATTGTCTTTGCTGCTAACTCCTTTCCTGGTACTTCAGCTAGCTTTAGTAATTATCTTTATTTCGTACATCTCTTTCCAATCTAAGTTCCTCCCTGTCAAATTGAAACTAAGTTCTTCTGTGTCATGTTATGCTGTTAGTAACTTGCGGGGGAGATGGTGACACCGTGTTCATATCGCTGGGTTAGTAATCCAAAGACTCAAGCAAATGTCATGGAGACATGGGTTAGAACTCCTCCATGAAGGTTGGAACGTGAACCTCATCTCAATATTGGTGATCAGGACCAGCATCAATGATGGCTGTAAAAACTCAAGTTCACTAATATCCTTTAGTGAAGAAAATCTACCATCCTTGCCTAGTCTGGCCTTCATGATACACCACATCTGCACATGTGGTTGCCTCTGAACTGGCCTGTAAAATGGCTGAGCAAGCCTCATGGATTTGAACTTGTATTCCCAGAGCATTAGTTTAGCCTTCTGATAGTCCAGTGATACGAACATCATGCCACCACCTCGCACGCACTGATCCCTGTGGCACTTCGGCGGTTAGCATTTGCAGACCTGAAAAAGGGTAATTAATGTTCCCTGCTTCCTACTAGCTAATCAATGTTTTCCAGGATAATATGTTGTCACCTACATCATATAGTTGTATCTCTTCTTGCAGCCTTTGATGTGGCACCTTTTAAGATACCATTTGGAAATCCAGGTACATCACATCTTTTGATTCCCCTCTGTCCACATTGAATGTTACTCCTTCAAAAAATAGATTAGTTAAATACAAAGTCATGTCTCAATTTGATTGCATTGTGATTTTCAAAGTATTCTGCTATAAACTAAATAATAGATTCTAGCATCTTCTGGATGAGGCTAACTGGCCTATAGTTTCCTGGTTTATGCCTACCCCTTTCTTGAATAAAGTTGTTACATTTGCTACTTTATAATCAGCCAGGACCCTTTCAGAATCTAAGGAACTTTGGAAGATTACGACAAATGTGTTCTGTTTGTATTGCCATTTATTTTAAGAGCCTAGAATGTAGGCGATCTAGTCCTCGGAATTAGTCAGCCTGTAGGTTCAGTTATTTGCCTGCCCCAACTTCCCTGGTGGTGGTGATAGTGATTGTCATTGGCAGAATGCAGAGAGAATATTCCCTGTGGGCTTGGGCAAAACTAAAAGCTGTCGATAGTCACCAAGAAATCCAACAGGGAATTCAGAAGAAGCAACTTCACGCAAATGAATGAGAAGGTGGAGCTTGCTATCTCAGAAGAATTGAGGTGGAGAGTGTTGATGTAGTTAAGAGTAGCTAGAAAGACATAAAGGTTCAAACATAGGGTTGCAATGATGAATTTAGATGTAGAGCTGTGATTAGAAGCTAGAATGGATGTAAGTGTTGACTATGGTATATCCAATTTGACTGGACCTCAGGGCTGAATCTCCCATTTTATTCAATTTTATATGAACAAATGAAGTGTCATGAAGTACTTGGTCAGACAGAACAGTGACAGATTTTTATTAGGTAAATGTGCGAGGATTATGGAATCAAGGCAGTTAAATAGATTTGAGACACTGATCAGCTGCAATCTAATTGAATGGTAGAGTGTGCTGGCAAAGCTGGATGACAGCCACCTGTCGTCATGTTCCATGGCATGAAAGTTTCTCGAAGTCTTGCTTTACTCTGATTCCAGTGATGGTGCTGATTTAATTTTCTTGAAAATCAGCCACAAGTACACCCCAGTTTCTATAGTGTTTTGTTCTGTACTGCATGGTGTTGTTTGTATCACTGCAGCTGCCAACCTGTGTATGGCATAATTGCAGGCGAGCAAGAAATATCTCTGGGTTCTGCATCTGTTCCTTCCTGCTTCAGACATGCTGGTGGTTTCCAACTTATGGGACTCTCCCACTTGGCAGCAAAATGTGATTTATCGCTCCTGCTCTGAATTCAGATTTACCCTGATTCTGCCACTGCTGGCACAGAATTTGTTTGAACAGTGAAGCCACAGTTTGTTACAGGGAAGAAAATAAAACAAATATCTGAACATAAAATACAGTTTGAAAGATCTTAAAGTTGATGCAAAAACAGTCTCATTCTTTCTTCAGAACCATAATTCTAGTGTTTCAGATCCAGAGAAATTATCTTTCTATCTTGCAAAATGTTCATATTACAGAGGAGGAAGTGCTGGATGTCTTGAAATGGGTAAAGGTGGATAAATCCCCAGGACTTTGTCAGGTGTACCCTAGAACTCTGTGGGAAGCTAGAGAAGTGATTGCTGAGCCTCTTGCTGAGATATTTGTATCATCGATAGTCACAGATGAGGTGACGGAAGATTAGAGGTTGGCTAAGAAGGGTGGTAAGGACAAGCCAGGGATCTGTAGACCAGTGAGCCTTAATGTAGGTGGTGGGCAATTTGTTGGAGGGAATCCTGAGGGACAGGATGTACATGTATTTGGAAAGGCAAGGACTGATTAGGGAAATCATATCTCTCAAACTTGATTGAGTCTTTTGAGGAAGTAACAAAGAGAATTGATGAGGGCAGAGCGGTAGATGTGATCTGTATGGACTTCAGTAAGGAGTTTGACAAGGTTCCCCATGGGAGACTGATGAGCAAGGTTAGATCTCACGGAATACAGGGAAAACTAGCCATCTTGATACAGAACTGGCTCAAAGGTAGAAGACAGAGAGAGGGTGGTGGTGGAGGGTTGTTTTTCAGACTGGAGGCCTGTGACCAGTGGAATGCCACAAGGATCAATGCTGGGTCCTCAATTTTTTGTCATTTACATAAATGATTTGGATGTGAGCATAAGAGGTACAGTTAGTAAGTTTGCAGATGACACCAAAATTGGAGATGTAGTGGACAGCGAAGAGAGTTACCTCAGATTACGACAGGATCTTGACCAGATAGGCCAATGGGCTGAGACGTGGCAGATGGAGTTTAATTCAGATAAATGAGAGGTGCTGCATTTTGGGAAAGCAAATCTTAGCAGGGCTTGTACCCTTAATGGGAAGGTCCTATGGAGTGTTGCTGAACGAAGAGACCTTCGAGTGCAGGTGTATAGTTCCTTGAAAGTGGAGTCGCTGGTAGATAGGATAGTGAAGAAGGCATTTGGTATGCTTTCCTTTATTGGTCAGAGTAGTGAGTACAGGAGTTGGGAGGTCATGTTGTGGCTGTACATGACATTGGTTAGGCCACTGTTGGAATATTGTGTGCGATTCTGGTCTCCTTCCTATCGGAAAGATGTTGTGAAACTTGAAAGGGTTCAGAAAAGATTTACAAGGATGTTGCCAGGGTTGGAGGATTAGAGCTATAGGGAGAGGCTGAACAGGCTGGGGCTGTTTTCCCTGGAGCGTCGGAGGCTGAGGGGTGACCCTATAGATGTTTACAAAATTATGAGGGGCATGAATAGGGTAAGAAGGCAAAGTCTTTTCCCTGGGGTCGGGGAGTCCAGAACTAGAGGGCATAGGTTTAGGGTGAGAGGGGAAAGATATGAAAGAGACCTAAGGGGCAACTTTTTCGCACAGAGGGTGGTATGTGTACGGAATGAGCTGCCAGAGGAAGTGGTGGAGGCTGGTACAATTGCAACATTTTAAAGGCATCTGGATGAGGATAAGAATAGGAAGGGTTTGGAGGGATCTGGGCTGGGTGCTGGCAGGTGGGACTAGATTAGGTTGGGATATCTGGTCAGCATGGACAGGTTGGACTGAAGGGTCTGTTTCTATGCTGTACATCTCTATGACATGAAAATGAAAACTTAGACCATCTCAGCCTTTTAACAATCTCTAACCTTTAACAAAATGCTACTTCTCTGGGAGTTTCACCACCTAATCTTTTAGACCAAGGTATCTGAGCTCTCCCTGAAGTGTACTATGTTCATTTCTGAGAGGAACGTAAAAAAATAGCAACAGACAGGCTGCTCAGCCCATTGGGCTGCTCAGCCATTCAGTATTGTCCTGGCTGATCTTCCATCTTAATACCATACACTTGCTTATCTCCCTGTACCTCTTAAAATAATTAGCTGCTGGAAATATTTCTTACTTTGTTAAATATATTCAGTGACTTTGCTTCCAAAGCCTTCTGTGGTTGAGAACTCCACAGGAAGAAGAAAAACAGGTTTTATTTTTTAAACGGTGCATTTTGTAAGCAATTCGCATTTTAGAACAACATGACAGTTTCTCTCCTAGGATTCTATTTGGTTGTGACCACAGTCAGATCTGTCTGAAACGGTTTCTTGGATTTTCTCAGCTAAAGTCAACTCTTGATTATTATAAACCACCTTGACGCAATGTTTGCACTCACTGTCATTAAGCCCATAGTATAACAGTCTTTCAGTCATCTGCACCTTGACAGAGCTGAAAAATGTGTTGCTGGAAAAGCGCAGCAGGTCAGGCAGCATCCAAGGAGCAGGAGAATCGACGTTTTGGGCATAAGCCCTTCTTCAGGAATGACCACTCTCTCCGCGACTCCCTCGTCAGGTCCACACCCCCCACCAATCCACCTCCATTCCTGCAACCGCAAGAAATGCAAAACTTGTGCCCATACCTCCCCAATCACTTCTCTCCAAGACCCCAAGGGATTCTTTCATATCCGTCACAAATTCACCTGCACCTCCACACACACCATTTACTGCATCCGCTGCACCCGATGTGGCCTCCTCGATATTGGGGAGACAGGCCGCCTAGTTGTGGAACGTTTCAGAGAACACCTCTGGGACACCCGCACCAACCAACCCAACCACCCCATGGCTGAACACTTTAACTCCCCCTCCCACTCTGCCAAGGACATGCAGGTCCTTGGCCTCCTCCATCGCCAGACCATGGCAACACAATGCCTGGAGGAAGAGCACCTCATCTTCTGTTTAGGAACCCTCCAACCACAAGGGATGAATGCAGATTTCTCCAGCTTCCTCATTTCCCCTCCCCCCACCTTAT
>NC_057715.1:116445349-116472665 GCF_004010195.1 Chiloscyllium plagiosum | reverse complement strand
TTTGTGTCATCTGCAAACTTGCTGATCATACCAACAGTGCCCTCTTCCAGATCATTTATGTATATCACAAATAACAGTGACCCCGACACTGACCCTTGTAGAACACCACTGGTCACCTTTCTCCATTTCGAGAAACTCCCTTCAACTACTACTCTTTGTCTCCTGTTGCTCAACCAGTTCTTTAACCACTTCGCTAGAACACCCTGCACACCATGTGACTTCACTTTCCCCATTAGTCTACAGTGGGGAACCTTATCAAATGCCTTACTAAAGTCCATGTATATTTTCATCAACAGCTCTTCCTTCATCTAACACCTTGGTCACTTCCTCGAAGAACTCTATCAAGTTGGTAAGGCAAGATCTCCCCCGCACAAAACCATGTCGCCCATCACCGATGAGCTCATTCCTTTCCAAATATAAATAGATCTATCTCTTGGTATCCTCTCCAGCAACTTCCCCACCACCGCCGTCAGGCTCACTGCTCTGTAGTTACCCCGAATATCCCTACTACCCTTCTTGTATAGGGGGGCAACATGAGCAACCTTCCAGTTCTCTGGCACCTCACCTGTATTTAAGGATGCCACAAAGATATCTGTCGGGACCTTAGCTATTTTCTCTCTCGCCTCCCTCAACAACTTGGGATAGATCCCATCCAGTCCTGGGGATTTGTCCACATTAATAACCTCTAGCATACTCAACACATCTTCCCTGCTTATGCCAACATGATCCAGACGAATCAAACTTCTATCTCAATATTCATCATGTTCCTCTCCTCAGTGAACACTGATGCAAAGTAATGATTCAGAATCTGACCCATTCTCTCAGGTTCAGCACACAGCCTTCCTTCATTATCTTTGTGGATCAATCCTTTCTCTAGTTACCTGCTTGCTGCTTATATAAGAACAAAATGTTTTGGGATTTTCCTTAATTCCCTTCAAATAGCTGTGTCCAATCCCTATTTCCCAGCTCCTGCCTGATTTTGATATAATTGGCCATGGCCCAGTTTACACTCTTCCCTGAGGACCACTCTCCTCTTTATCTACCAGTATTATTAAGAAAAACATCACGTTGATTAAGTGTCTGAGTCAGGAGAAAATATCATCTGACCAGCAGTTTCAGAGGGTCCCCAATCTCACCAAGGACCCCAGGACAGCACTGTCCTAACCCACTCCCACCTCAAATCATTGAATCATACAGTCCAGAGGAGGCCCTTCGGCCCATCAAGTCTGCACTGACAAAGGCTCCTGTAAAACTACACCAGTCCCACTTGCCTGTGTTTGGCCCATAGCCTTGGATGTTGGGACATTTCAGGGGCTCATCCAAGACCTTTTTAAAGATTGTGAAATTTCCCACCTCAATACCGCACCCCCCCCCAACCACCACCCAGGCAGCACACTCCAGACCTGCATCACCCTCTGGGTGAAAAAATACATTTCCTGAAATACCTCTAAACTTCCACTCTTTGCCTTAAAATGTGTTCACTTGTTACTGATCCTTCGACTAGAGGGAACAGCTGCTCTCTATCGCCACTCTTGTACCCCTCGATCAGATCCCCCTCAGTATTCCCGAGCGTATCCAGCCTCACCCCATCACTGAAATGCTCCATCCCAGACAGTACCCTGGGGAATCCCCTCTGCAGCCCCTCCAGTACAATCCCATCCTTCCTATAATGCAGGGACCAGAACCACACACAGTTCTCCAGCTGGGGCCTCACCAAAGACCTGTCCAGCTCCAACACCACCTTCCTGCTCTTCGAATCTAGGCCTCAACTGATAAAGGCAAGTGACCCTTTTTCCTTCTTAACTTGCCGATCGACCCGTCCTATCACCTTCAGGGATCTGTGGACAACTCCCCAAGATCCCTCTGAGCTTCATTGTGCCCTGCCATTCTCTGAGTACTCCCTCATCTTGCTAATTCTTCCAAAATGCCTCACCTCACAATTATCAAGATTAAATCCTGTCCGCCACTGATCAGTCCGTCCGACCAACCCTCCTGTCACCTAACACCTTCCTCCAAACAGCCAGCCACCCAGATAATCTTTGTATCAGCCACAAACTTAATTATCATTCCCCCAATAAATTTTTGTTGACATCCTTTACGAATATCACAAACAGTAAGGAGCCCTGTGGTACACCACTGCACACATGCAGCCTTCTCCCACCACCCTCTGTCGCCTGTCACTAAGCTTTGCAATCCATTCTACAATGCGATGCCAGTGGATATGGGTTACAAAATCAAGTTGAAGTTGGGGGGTGGGGGAAGTTGGTGGACAGAGATGTTTCTAATCTGTTAGATGTATTATAACACACCTCTGGAGTAGTTGGGACTTGAGTCTCCACCTCGCTGCCTACTTGTTTTCTCTTCTGGTTCCCAGCCCCCTGCCACATTAGTTTAAAACCTCCCAAACATCAGTAGCAAAAACTCCCCCAAGGCCATTGGTTCCGGTCTGGTTCAGATGTAGACCGTCCCTTTTGTAATAGTCCCACCTTCCCCAGAACCGGTCCCAATGTCCAACAAATCTGAACCCCTCCCTTCTACACCATCTCTCAAGCCACGTGTTCATCCTGCCTATTTTTTCATTTCTACACTGGCTAGTATGTGGCACTGGTAGTAATCCTGAGATCACTACCTTTGAGGCCCTCCCCTTTAACTTCTCTCCTAGCTCCCTGAATGTTTCTTTCAGGACCTCATCTCGCTTTCTACTTATATCGTTGGTGCCTATATGTACCAAGGCAACTGGCTGTTCGCCTTCCCCTTTTAGAATGCTCGGCAGCCAATCAGTGATGCCCCTGACCCGAGCACCTGGGAGGCAACATCCCATCCAGGAGTCCTGTTTTCGGCCACAGAACCACCTATCTACTCCCCTCACAATAGAATCTCCTATGACTATGGCCCTACAAATCTTTTTACTGTCCTTCTGAACAGCAGTGCCCGCCCCGGTGCCATGATCTTGACAACTGCCGCCCTCCCCTGGTGAGCCATTTCCTCCAACAGTATCCAAAACAGTATACCTGTTTTGGAGGGCGATGACTGCAAGGGGCACCTGTATTGCCTTCCTACTCTTTTTCTGTCTTTTGGTCAGCCATTCACTGTCTCCCTCAGCAATCCTAACCTGCGGTTATGACCAGTTCACTAAATGTGCTATCCACGACCTCCTCAGCATCGCGGATGCTCCACAGTGAGTCCATCTGCAGCTCCAGAGCCATCATGCAGTCTGACAACAGCTGTAGCTGGACTCATTTCTTGCAAGTGTAAGAGTCAGGAATGTCAGTCACGTTCCGAAGCTCCCACATCAAGCAAGAGTCGTGTGCCACGGGTCTGAGGTCTCCTGCCATTGGAAGCTTAATTTTATATGATCTAACTAAAACCAAACAATGCACTTAAATAAATGAAAAAGAAAGATAAGAAATAAAAGCCTTACGTTACAGGATCCTTTTCTTCTGGTTAGAGGAGGGGGGCAGTAAACCCAGACCCAACCCCTACCCTATTACCCTGCTGTTCCACCTAGCCTGCATCCTGGACAGTATCGGGCAACTTGGCATGGCTAATCCACCTAACTGGCACACCTTTCGACTGTGGGAGGAAACCGGACTACCTGGAAGAAATCCACACAGATACAGGGAGAATGTGCAAACTGCACACAGTCACCTGAGGTTCAATTCCTGAGGGTGGAATTGAACCTGGGTCTTTGGCATTGTGAGGCAGCAGTGCTAACCACTGAGCCATCATGTCACCCCAGAAACCAATGGAGTGAAAACAGCAGAAGCTTTGCCCCAGATGGTCTTGAGCCACCAACCTTTCTGTTAACGGCCTAATGCGCTGACCAGTTGCGCCACAGAGACTGGCTTGTTCACTGTGTTCTTTTGGGAGGGAAATCTGCCATCCTTTTTAAAAATATTTTTATTGACAAATGTTTCTTTAGAAAGTTACAGAAACATGAAAATATAGCATCATAATATCAAAGACAACAATAAACAATAAACCAACTACTATACTACTCTACAAAAGAAATCAAAACTTATGCCTATTACAAATCAATCAAACAATAAATAACTCCACTCAGCGCAACAAGACCATAGTTCTCAACCTACAAGAGCAACAATTATTAAATCCACATTTGTTCGAAATTCTTCCCCTCATTGCCTTAGGTTTATCAGACCAAACCATCATGGTTAGACAAAAGCCTTAATCAAAATGGCAGACAGATCTGCTTCCAAGTAATTCGAAAAGGGCTGCCACGTCTTGTAACGTTGTTTGTTTTCTGGTGCACCATATTTGTGAGAAGGTCTAAAAGAATGTGTTCCATAATTAACTTATGCCACCCTGACCGACATGGGGTTTCTCAGACACCCAACACATCAGAATGGTCTTCCTCACACAAAAAGCAAGAATATTTAAAGCTTTTTCCCATGTACGTCGAAGTGAGGTAAATTCGGCAGACCCAGGAGCAGAGAGATCAGGTCCACCTTGACTTCAGACCCCAAGACACTCATTATTACTTCTGCCACAGAGCTTCAATATGCATGAGCCTGTGGCAGGACCACAAACAATGAGTGAGGGTACCCATGTTTATTTTACACTTAGGGCACATTGAAGACGCTCCCTACTTAAATTTTGCAAGACGATCTGGAGCCAGATGAGCCCTATAAAGAATCTTTAACTGCATAGCGTGGGTCCTATTACTTATCAAAATCCTCTTCACATTCTCACAGATGTCCTCCCATGTTTCCAAAGTGATCTCAACTCCTAACTCTCTCGTCCAGACCTCATGTAGACGCTCAATGTCATCTGAGGAATCTCCCCCCAACAAATGATAGTGTATTCACTGAAAGAGTGCTCGTAGCCTGAAGCACCTTCTCATCCGTATCAGATCTATAACACTCAGTCAACAGTGTGGTCTCGAATCTGCCATTCTTACAAGGCCTAGTCTATATGAACCTCATAGACCACACTAATATGGTTGATTACAGAATCCCAGAATTATTATACTATAGAAGGACGCCATTCAGCTCTATTGTCTAGTACTAATCCCATGCCTTTTCCTCATATCCCTGCCCACCAAAACTATCCAGAACATTCCAGTGCCCTCTTGTATGTCTCAATCAAACTGCCTCCACTACATTTTCATTTTCAGATAGTGCATTCCAGACTTAATTTCATCTGTGAAAGTTCTTTTCCTCCCATCTCACTTGTGTTATTTGCATGACAGTTACTGCCCTCTGAAATGGCCTAGAAATCGTTGGTAATAATCATAGTCAGAGTTTCTTGACCACAGGATATTTGGAAGTTCAGTAAGATGACTGGCTACTATTTTAAGAGTAATTGGAAATAGGCAATACATACTGCATTTGCAAGTTATGTCAACATCCCATAAGTGAAGAACCCTAATATTCCTGTGATGTTACCTGCAGAGATGGCTGATTTATGCGAAAATGTGAGCAATCAATGAAGTTGATTGGTAGTTTCAAGCTCATTTAATACAGTAGCTCTGAAATTATTTATAGGTGAGCAGCGAGACTTTTGCTTTCTTCGTCCTGGATTTGAATCCAAATTATAGAAAGAAAAATCAACATCCAGTCCACTGACATGCCTAGTTCCCAGTTTGTACGTAACCTAAAGATGTTTTATCAGCTGACACGTTTTTGAAAACCATTACAGTAAAAGATATCAATTTCACCTGCACTGCTACCTCCAATTGTCACTTAAGAGTTTGCATTTAAAAAAAGATAAATAGGACGAGGGTGGATTATCGAATCTCCCAAATTTATGTTCCAGCTCTATTTCTACATATCTTAGTTCCCTAACTATTGTCTGTTATAATGTACTCAATAACTGAGTATCTACAACCCTCTGGAGTAGCAAATTCCTTAGTTTTACAACCCAAGTGATGAAATTTCTCTTCATTTCAGTCCAAGATAACTGGCCTGTTATCCTAAGAATGTAATCCCAGACACTTCAGAGAAGACAATGATTTCTCAGAATGAACCCTTTCAAGCCCTCTATTCCAATATAATTAACTGGAAGAAGTAGAGCTCTTTCAGTCTTGACTGAACAAAACGAGGTTGAGCTTTGAATCAAAAGATTGAATCAGATCCATGTTAACTCAGTCATTAGTCCACAATAGAGGCATTGGAAGTGTACAACTCCTTTTGACTATTTTTGTTGGGCCAGGCCACAACTTTTCCTATTGTCTTGATTGTTCAGATCCACTCAGGAATGTTGTCTAGTTTCCTGCCGATGGACAATTGTGTAACTTATTAGTCTGCGTAATTGGTTCTTCCTTGACTTGAACTTCTGTTTCCTGAAATGGATTGTTTATGCAGTTAGTACTATATTTTGCTTTTGCTTTGTGGAGGGAGAATGTTTAATGTGACCCTGCACTTTCCCTCTTGAGGTCTGTAAGCTTGAAAGGCGCTCTTTCAGAGGCACCACACCATAGCACAGTTTTAAATTAAAATTTATATGAAAAGATATTGTTGAGCAACTGAAGTCTAGCTTGCTTGGCAGCAGCTTCTATTTTGGGTAGTTCTGCAGGGCAGTATTTACATACATATTTGCTTTCCTTTTGAACATAAGATATTTTTATATTTTAGTTAAAAAATAAAATAGCTACAAAATGGACTATTCTGAAAGGCCGACAAACTTCTACAAATGATTTTTTTTTCTTTCAGTGGATGTGTGCATCACAACTTGATTTGTTGCCCATCCAGCTCCTTTTTTGTTAATTTACTCAGAATGCAGCTGGGTCAGCATATGTTGCCCATACTTAGTTGCCCTTGAGAAGGCAAGGTGAGCTTCCTCTTTGAACTTTTGCAGTCGATGAGCTGCAGATAGACCCAGAATGCTGTTAAGGAGGAAGCTCCAGGATTTTAACCCAATGACACTTGTGGAACGATAATATGTTTTCACCTCAGGATGGCGACTAGCTTAGAAGGGAATTTGCAAGTGTATCTGTTCACGTGTATCTGCTACCCTAGTTCTTCTAGGTGGACACTGTTGTGATGTTGGAAGGAGTTGTTGAAGGAGCCTTGGTGAATTTCTGCAATGCATCTTGTAGATGTACATGCTACTGCTACTCAGTATTGCTGCTGGAGGGAGTGGGTGTGGTTCACATCAAGCAGCTGCTTTGTGCTGGATGCTGTCAAGCTTCTTGAGTGTTGTTAGAGCTGAAGTCATCCAGGCAAGTGGAGAGTATTCCCTCACACACTGGACTTGTGCATTGTACGTGGTGGATGGGTTTTAGGGAATCAGGAGAGTTGCTGAAGGAGACAGCCCCTGACCTGTTTTTGAAGCCACTGAATTATATGTCGAGCCCAGTTCAGTTTCTTGTTTATAGTAAATCCCAGCATATTGATATTGGGGTTTTGGTGATGCTAATACCAGTTAATGTCAAGGGATTATGGTTACATTCTGTCTTGTTGGAGATGGTCATTGCTTGGCATTTGTGTTGTATGAATGCTACTTGGCACTTTTCAACCCAAGCCAGGATATTGCCCGGGTATTGCTTCCATATCTGACAAATTGTGATTGGTGCTGAACATCTTGTGATCTCTGGCAAACATCCTATGTCTAATCTCGTGATGGAGGGGAGGTCATTGAAGCAGCTGAAGATGGTTGGACCTCGGAACTGCCCTGAGGAACTCTTGAAGAGATATGCTGGAGGTGAGATGACTGACCTTCAACAAACACAATGAACTTTCATTATTGCAGCTATGGCTCCAAACCCAGTGGAGACTCTTTTTCTCCCCCACCCCCATCCCAGGAATCCCATTGACCCCAGTTTTGCTAGAACTCTTTGCCACAGTCGCTCAAATGCAGCCTTGATGTCAAGGGCTGTTGCCCTCATCTTCTATCTGGAGTTCAACTGTTTATTTTTCCATGTTTGAGCCACGGCTGTAATGACATCAGGAACTGAGTGGCCCTGCCAGAATCCAAACAAAGTTTCAATGTGTAGATTATTGCTGAGCAGGTGTTTCTTGGTCACACTGCTAATGACATCTATCACTTTGAGAGTAGAGTGAGGTGGTGATTTGCTGGATTGGATTTGTCCTGATTTTTCTGTACAGGGCATGGCTGGGTAATTTTCACGTATGTAGATGCCAGTGTTGTTACTGTACTAGTACAACAAGTTCTAGTACTATTACTGGAATGTTATCATGGCTCATGGCTTTTGCATGATCCAGCTTCCAGCTGTTTCTTGATATAACGCGAGGTGTATTGATTTTGTTGAATACTGTAATCTGTGACGTTGGGGACCCCTGGAGGAGGCTGATATGGATCGTACATTCAGTACTTCTGGTTGAAAATTGTTGCAGATTCTTTTGCTTCATCTTTTACACTGATGTGCTGGGTCCCCCCATCATTGAGGATGGCAATATTCGTGGAGCCGCCTCCTAAAATTTATTTAATTGCCCACCACTATTCAGAACTTGATGTGAAAGAACTGCAGCGCTTAGATCATGTTGATATTTCCGGTGCCTTTAGTCAATGCCAGCTGGTCATCTGGTTTCATTTCATTTTTTTAAGACTTTCTGGTGATTAGAACATAACGTAAGAACTAGGAGTAGGCAATTTAGTCCCTCAACCCTGCTCTGCCATTTAATATGATCAGGGCTGATCTCCAATCTTCATTACCTTTCAACCCATTACTAATTAAAAATCTGTTTATTTCCTCCTCAAATTTACTCAGTGTCCCAGCAGGTTAGTGAATTTCAGAAATTTATTGCCCTTTGAGCAAAATAATTTCTTCTCTCCTCGGTTTTAATTCTGCTACTCCTTATCCTAAATCGACACCCTCCTGTTTTAGTTGCTACATCTGACTTGTTTGCAAGGCCATTTGAGGGTAGGTAAGAGTCAATCAAGTCTCACGTCATGTATTGGCTAGACCAGGTAAGGATGTCAGATTTCCTTCCCTAAAGAACATTAGTTTCCTGATCACACTTAGACTTTGAATTCAAGGTTTCTATTGAATTTAAATTCTGTCATTGGCTTTTGAGGGATTTGAAACTGAGAATTCATAATAAAGTGGCTGATTATCAAAGGATATGCAATATTTAGGAAGAGAAAATGAACTCAGTAGTGAGGAAGGATATTAGCTCCAGTGAAGTAAAATCTAAACATGTAGAGTTTAGAAGCACCTCGGGACAGAAAACAACAATATATATTGTATATTCAAGGTTTGTGTAAGGATTTGTAGTTCAAGTGCTGGTTGTCATGGTTGTGGGTATGTTCGCTGAGCTGGGAATTTGATTTGCACACACTTTGTCCCCTGTTTATGTGCCAACGTCAGTGCTTTGGAGCCTCCTGTGAAGCGCTGCTGAACTGTCTCTTCTAGAATTTATTTGGTATCGTTTCTGCTGTTTCTGGTTGTTCGTTGTAGTAACATACCAAATGAATTCCAGAAGAGACAGTACAACAGCGCTTCACAGGAGGCTCCAAAGCACTGAAGATGTCACCTTGGTAGGGGACGAAACATCGGCAAATCAACTTCTCAGTTTGGCGAACATAGCCACAACCACGACAGGCATTGTATATAGACCTCACACTGTAGTGGTAATGTTGAGAAAGGCATTAAACAGGAAATTAGAGACTCTAGCAATAAAGGTACTGCTGTAATTATGGGTGATTTTAATCTGCATATAGAGTGGGCAAATAAAATCAGATGCAATACTATCGAAGAGCAATTCCTGGAATGTAAGTGGGATGGTTTCTGGATTAATACATTGGCAATGCCAATGATAACCCAAACCAATTAGCACCCTTTTTACATGATACAAAATTTGCTGTCCCTTTTGCAAATCTGTTTCTTGCATCCTCGTCCCGATGAAAGCATGGTCAAATGTACTGACTTTGTGCCTTCTTTTCGCAATGGCTAAACTCTGTACAAGGTAATTATTTATAAATAAAGAATTATTAAGACTAGAACAAAGAAAGAGGTTATTACGAGACTGCAGGAGATCAATGCAAGGTTTGAGGGGACAACCAGCAACAACGTGTCTTTTTACAGCATCTCTCAGGTTCCAAGCACTTCACAGAAGTGCTGTCAAATAAAATGTTGGCACTGGCCAAATTGGATATACAACGGTTACAATCCAAGTTAACTTTTGGTCTTAGTTCTTAGATCAGGTGTCAATTTTGGTCAGGGTGTTGTCATAGAAGTTGAGAGATGTTGACAGTTTCCATGATCCTTATCTTTACCAATGACAAAAATGCATGCATGTATAAAGTCTTGTGCCTGCAAAACAGGGTGCTTTGTGTTAAAATACGATATATAGCTTCCAGCATGTGCAAATGCATCACACTGCACACGTGACACATAATTAGTTTCCAGTGTAATTCTTAGCAAAGACCAGACTATTTAATAAAGGCAAAATACTGTGGAAGCTGGAAATCTGATACAAACACAGAATGATGGAAAAAAAACTCAGCAGGCCTGGCAGCATCTATGGAGAGAGAAAGAGTATTAATGTTTCAGTCTGGTATGACTCCTCTTCAAAACTCCATGCTACTGCCTCTCTGGTGGTGAGGAATAGTATGTAAAATGCAGTTTGACTCAGCCATGTTGCTGTTTACTCACCATGAGCATATACTTCCAAACAAATTCTACTTGCCATGTTCCCTTCTCAGTGCTGTTTCCTTCACCCACCTATCCAGTCCAATCAATCCAGAAAGTTAACTTTGGTTATTTGGTATTTATAGAACTTAAATATTGCAGAAAAAAGACATGGTTTGTTGAAGCTTTTTGTTTTGCATTCACTTGTATAATTTGCAAGAATTCCAATTTAGAGTGAGTCAACACTTAGTCTGCGGGTACTGATTGATTGGCACGTGGACGCCAGAGATGTTGCAATGGTCAATGCGCCATTAATGCCAATTGGCTAATTTAGGGTTCTTAACTGTGCTTGCATTGTGGCATATTCGCATGTACTATAATTAAATATATTAGTACAAGGGTCCCTTTTCTTGCAAACAATAAATGTCGACATGTTGTGCTTGTTGCAACTCAACAAGGTAGGTCATGACCATTCACTGGTCCATGTCTCAAGACAATGATTTGACCACTGGCTAACCTGCCTGATTTGAAATGTTTAAAGTTCAGCTGTTAACTATCAATCATCATGAACTGGTCTGTTCTCTCTGGTAACACAGCTGAATCCACTTGCTAAACAATCAACACTTTTTTTCATGCAGCACAAATGTTGGTTTTCCCCTCTCAGGATGAGGACAGTGCTGGTTAGACCAGCATGCTTGCCTAATCTTCATTACCCGGGGGGCAATTAAGGGTCAACCACATTGATTTGGGTCTGGAATCACATGTAGGGCCAACCAGATAAAGATGGTAGGTTCTTTCCTTAAATGACATTTGTGACCAGATGGATTTTTTCAACAGTTGGCATGGGTATCATGTTTACCATTAGATTCTTAATTCCAGATTTTTATTGAATTCAAATTCTACCGTCTGCCAGGGTGGGTTTTGAACCTAGGTCTGTAGAACATTGCGTCTCTGGATTAACAGTACAACAGCAATGCCTTAGGCCATTGCCTCCCAAAGCAATTGTTCTTAAAAAGTGAGTACCTTTACGAATGACCTTACAGAATCTGAGGTTCATGTGGCTGTGATGCATGCTGCATTGCTGACTTTTAAATGCCTGCCACATTTAAGAGCTGGGTAATAAATCGGGCTTTGCCGCAACTGCCCATATCCTGAGAACAAATCTACAAATGTATATTTGATAACTTGGCTGATACATAATCAGTGATCTGGTGTGCTAGATTAACACCTTCATCTTATCTTGTTCTCTCATCTGAAACTTCCTGTCATAGTCACGCCTACACCTGTATACTTAAACTATCAGTGCTGTAGATGTCTACGTTTATTCTAACAGCATTAATATTCAGGATAATTTATGCTGGCATTTTTGTCAGCAATTTAAAGGGAGATTTGCTGGGGTATAACTTTACATTTCTTGTAAATCAAATCTGGTACATCTGAAGAAGGGTCACTGGACCTGAAACGTTAACTCTGCCCTCTTTCAACAGATGCTGCCAGACCTGAGTTTTTCCACCAATTTTTGATTTTGTTTCATTTCCAGCAACTGCAGTTCTTTGGGGTTTTTTTTGGACATTGATTCCAATTATGGACAAATCACTGAAGGACCAATGGTATAGAGGACACAACTTGAAAATACATAACACTGTGGTGTTGGAAATATGTTTGTCAACTTAGTAGTCAGCTGGTTGTAGGTCAAATTGTACTCCAGAAATTTGACTGTTAGAAAGTCTAACATTTCAGAATGATAGTGATTGAAGGACTGCTACACTGTTTGGGGTGTCGGTGTGGAACTGCAATGTTAAATCCATTTGTGTACTCTCATATGGATGTAAAAGATCCCAAGGTCACTACTTGGAGAAGGAACAACACTGTACCCTGATCAATAGTTGATATTTATTCCTCAGCCGACATTGCTGAAGCTATGTTGTGAGAGACTTTGTGCACAACTTTTGAGATTTCAATTATAACACAATAAAAGTAATTTCTTACCCTCAGGTGCTTTGTAGCATATTGAAAATTGTGAAAGTAGCTGTAGAAATAGTCTTTTCCCACTTTGTTGTTTTGTTTCCCAAACTTTGCACAACATTTTCTGTATCTGAGGCAAATATGGCAGCCATTTTGTTCCCAGAATTAAATAAAGGGCCAATTATATTTTTAGTGATTGATCTTGATTCAAGGAATGGAGTTTTGGTCCTGACATTGGAAGAATTTTCAACTTTTATTTGCATAGTGACATTGAACTTTGAAAGTGCACCTACACTACAGATACAGGTCCTCCATTAAATGTCATCTAGATGCTGGTTCTTCCAGTAGTGCTACACCTAAGTGAACATAAAATGTGCTGCAGTCTGGAAATGGGCCTTGAATCCACAAACCACCTGACTTCAAAATTTGTCTGTTACTCAAGTCGAGCTGACTCTTGGAGCAAAATGTCGAGGGCCCAGAGGATAATTATTTTGGCTGCTCTGACAATAGCAAACTTGAGATGAATGTTGTATAAAGTAATAGTTTGACATCTTTTGCAGAATTGCTGTTGCAATTTGCTGGAGTGTGATAGCTGCCTGCTTGGCCTCAGATACATCTGTTTTATGTTAAGTTTGCAAAGTATTTCTGGTTTTTGTTTCTCCAATGTTAGAGAATTGAATGGCTCATTTATTTTGGAGAATTGATGAAAGTTGTTGGATGGGAGACCATCACTTGAATAACACAAGAAATTTGACATTTCTGGGTGAAGATGCAGATAATGCAAGGGAATTGAGATTTGGGGCGTGTAAATTAGTCCATCTGCATCCTTAATTAGATTTAAAGTTATATTGGCCCTTTGTTCTGATTTTTAAAAAAATCAACTTGTTCAGAGATGTTATGACATACCTCTGGAGCAGTTAGGACTTGTACCTGGGCCTCTTGGCTCCAAGGTAGTGGCATACCACTCTACCACAAGTGGCCTAAGCTGCTTCAGCATTCTGGCCCTTTCCCCACCACACCCTCACTCTTTTCAAATATTCTTCCCATTCCAACTTTTATGTTGATTTCTGTTTATATTAATTAGTGAAACAAGCTTTTGTGGCATGAGACTTTGCTCGGTCAACATTCTGTTCCTGAACCATGCCTAATTGACCATACTTGTGAGCCAAGCTGGCCAATATTGTAGGCCCAAGTGTTGGAGATCACAAACGAGTCCTGCCATTCTCATAACAGCCATCGTATTGTTTAGTCTCCATTTGGAAATCATTATGTAGAAATAGATTTTATAAAAAATAAATCTTTGGAATTGAAGTTATTTTTCATTTTTAAATATTTCAAGGTATAAATGACTTTTAGTGAAAAGATTTTAGTCTTGAATCCTGCAAGCTTAATGGAAATGAACTGAGAAGATTACCCATCTGAAGTGAGGGTGGAGTTGAAGTTTGGGGTTTCAGGGCAGTGGTTTCTTCTGTAGAGAAACTGGAGGCTGTTGAACCTGTTATTGAGATAGCACTAAGGTTTGCTTGAATGGATGTGATGTTACCAAGTTGCAATGGTTGCAAAACAGCAGAAGATTTTGCTGAATGAACTTCCTTGGTAGTACCTGGGGGGGGAAAATAGTCTCTTTCATTCCTCAGCAGGAGAGTCAAAGACCCAGCAAATAAGCACCTTTCTGGGGTCTGACACGTCATCCTGATCTTTGGTGTTCTTGTGTGATTTTGATATTGCTGGGTTTTATATCTCTTTCTCTATTATTAGAAAAGATCTGAAACTAAAATAGTGAATGTTGAGCATACACAATTTCCTTTAAAATGTTCAAAAAACCCCAAAGCATGATGCGTAGTTCAGCATAACTATTAGGCAAATTAGTAGGAAGAGTTCAGGAGTTGTAATGATACTTTGTCAGGCAGCAGCCACATGAATTTTCACACCACGCAGTCTAACCTCATACAGTTGTAAAATTTCAGAAAGCCACTTGGGACAGGGTCAATCTTCACTTTGTCTACATTTATTTTTAAAGGGTAACATTACAAGCAAACACCTAACTTGAGGGACACTATCATTGTGCCAAAAGAGCCTTCCTTACATGCTCAAAGTATTTTCCTAATCAGCTTGTTTGGCGATGTTATGATACCCCCTGTTGAGGTTTATAAAATCATGAGGGGTGGAGATAAGGTGAATGACCAGGGTCTTTTTCCCTAGGGTTGGGGAGTTCAAAATTAGGGGACATATTTTTAAGGTGAGAGGAGAAAGATTTAAAAAGGACACAGGCAATTTTATTTTACACATTGTTCATATGTGGAATGAACTGCCAGAAGGAGTGGTGAATATGGGTACAGTTATAATGTTTAAAAGACATTTAGATAAGAATCATAGAATCCCTACATTCAGCCCATTGAGACCACACCAACCCTCTAAAGAATATCCCACCAAAACCCATGCTGCCCTGCTACCCTAGACCTGTAATCTGTATTTCCCATGGCTAATCGATCTAACCTGCACATCCCTGGACACTATGGGCAATTTACATAGCCAACCTGCCTAACCTGCACATTTTTGGACTGTGGGAGGAAAGCAGAGCACCTGGGGGAAACTCTTGCAGACAGAGGGAGAATGTGCAAACTCCACATAGATGATTGCCTGAGTATGGAATCGAACCCAGGTCCCTGGTATGAGGCAGCAATGCTAACCACTGAGCTACTGTGCCTCTCTAGTTCGTTAATAGGAAAGGTTTGGAGGGATATAGGCCAAGCACAGGCAAATGGGACTATTTAATTTGGCGTGGACTGGTTGGACTGAAGGATCTGTTTCCATGCTGTATGACTCTGACTCTATTTAGGGCAGGTGGAACATGAAGCTGGTCCTCTAGCCCAGAAGTAGGGACACTACTACTGTGCCACAAGAGCCCCAGTATATATTCTAGATATTTCGCTTCGGCGGGTCGGTGTGGACTTGTTGGGCCGAAGGGCCTGTTTCCACACTGTAATCTAATCTAAAAAAGTAGGGACACTACTACTGTGCCACAAGAGCCCCAGTATATATTCTAGATATTTTCTAATCGACCCCTTCAGCAATATTGCACACCTCTTGAGCAGGTGGCATGTAAGCCTGGTCTCTGACCCAGAGGCAGAAACACTCCCACTGCACCACTAATCTCCCACCTCTTGTGCTCAATGTTTATTTTTCTAGTAAGCTATTTCTAATCAGTGATGATATTGCACATCTCTGGACGTGAACCCAGGCTTCCTGGTTCAGAGATATAGACACTACTACTGTGCCACAAGAGCCCTCCACATGTCCTCCCCTTAGTTTTTTTAAAATTAGGCTTCCTCTTAGTGATATCTCAGTTACGACACTCCACGTCCATATCATTAAGCATAGTTGATACACAAATGCTTTTTGCTATAAATATGTCAGCTATTCTGATTAAACAGATTTGAACGTGACAATTAGTTGAATTTTTATCTTTTCCCTTCGAATTCTTTTAATTTTCTTTCAGCTTGTAATTTTCATAGCAACTCATTGTCCCTCAGATTTGTTCAGTACTGATCAATTATTTGAATGTCTCAATGTCAGGGCAGTCTGTGCTTAAACATCCTAAAGTTGTCTCCTATGACCAGGTGAATTATACTTTGTTAGCCATTGATCTTATCGACAACCAGTATGTGAATATTCTTTTGCTGAAAAAACTTTGCACCTTGTCTCATTAATTCTTGAGTTTTATTCCAATAACATTGGATCATCTAATCTGAAATGCGGAATGTTGAAGTTGATGTGAAATGACCAGTCCTAGCTGATGATAAAATGACAGGAAAGCAAGTTGGGAGGAGGATACAGAGAGACTGCCAAGCATAGTAGATAGGTTAAATAGTGGACAAATATTTGGTATATGGAGTATATTGTGGAAATTGAGATTGGCTGGAAGAATACAAAAGTAGAATATGATTCAACTGAAGAGAAATTGCAAAATGCTGCAATTGAAGGAATCTAGTAATCCTCGTACATGAATCACGAAAGGTTAGAGTGCAGGTACAGCACATAATTAGCAATGTTGACCTTGAGTGTAAAGGGAATGTCATAAACGTGATGATGTCTTGCTATAATTGTTTAAAACATTGGTACCACATTGGATGCCACATATGATTGTACACTTCTTAATATTGTTTCATCCTGTTCCTAACAACAGGAATGCTCCATTAACTAAAATTTCTGGATTTTGACTGCTTGTCGTTTCTCCTTTTTTTAAAAAAAAAATCTATTCCTTTGGGACTGTTTGTGCATGCTCTGCTTCATAACAGGAAGCAAATCAAAATTATAAAATTGGGCTATTTGGAAAAGTTATCTTTTAAGATTAATGAGTGAACTGTGCAGATAAATTACATGACCAAGCAGGCACTGAGAGGAAGTAGTAGGGTTATAAGCAACCCTTCCATGAGGCTGTTTAATTCTCAGTATGTCCCAGCTAACACAGATTGTGGTCCGGTTGCATTAGGCGCAGATCTGAGTGAGTTCATGATGTTGGTTCCTGGTATAAAGGAGTTGTGTTATGAGAAATATTGGATAACTTTGATCAGTATTCATTGGAGTTTAGATGAATGAGTTGTAATTTTGATGAAACACATCTGCTTTGAGGAGTCTTTACAGGCTGGGTACTGAGATGATTCCCTTCTTGGGGACATCTCAAATTAGAAGACACAATTTTTTTTTTGTAAAAAAAGGTCTCCCATTTAAGACTGAGATGATAAAACATTTTTTGAGGATGGTAGATCATTTGATTTATCTTCCCCAGAAGGCCAAGGAGTCTGGATCATTAGATATATTCAAGTTTGAATTTTGATCTGCAGGAGACTTAACGATTATTTGGGGTGGGGACAGGAAAGAGGAGCAAATGCCATAAATCAGTCACAATATTACTGAATGGTTCCTAGGACCAAATGAACTATTTCGACTTCTAATGCTTATCATCTTAGCTCACCTATTGAGCACTTATTTGTTCACTATTCTATTTCCTTATTTAAAACCAAATCTTTTTCCCTTGTCCCCTTGTGCAACCCACGCCAAGTAATGACCCAGCACAGGTCTGGTTTCATGGGAACCAACTATTTTCCAGTATTTCATATGTGTTCTCTCTCCTACAGGTATGTGCATGTCTAAAAGTCATCCATAAATACAATATTCTTCAGTCATCAGATGCTGGTGACAGGGCTTCTGATTTCACATCATTGCTGTCTTCTGGAAGATAACAGTGCACTTTTTTTCTCTATTGCTATGACATGTTTCAAAAATAGTTGGCCATGGACTGTTTGGGACTGCTTCAAGTCATCAAAAATGTCATCAAATAAATTTTCAGAAAAAGTAAGTTACAAAATTGTACATAAAATACATTTTTGATGACTTGATGTACAATTTTGTAACTTACTTTTTCTAACAGTGCACTTTTTTTCTCTATTGCTATGACATGTTTCAAAAATAGTTGGCCATGGACTGTTTGGGACTGCTTCAAGTCATTAAAAATGTATTTTATGTACAATTTTGTAACTTACTTTTTCTGGAAATTTATTTGTTGATGTTTAATGAAAGGGGATTCTTTCCCTGCGCATAGAATCACAGAATAATACAGCATGGAAACAGACCCTTTGGTCTAACCTGTCTGTGCTGTTTCCCAAACTAAACTAGTCCCTTTTTGGCCCATATCCTTCTAACCTTTCCTATTGTACCTGTCCAAATGTCTTTTAAATGTTGTGATTACACCTGCATATACCACTTCCTCAGGCAGTTCATTCCACATACCTCTGTGTGCAAACGTTGCCCCTCTCAGGTCCTTTTTAAATCTGCTCTCACATTAAATTTATGTCCTCTTCTTTTGAATTTCCCTACCCTAGAGAAGAGACCTTTTCTATTCACCTTATCTATGCCCCTCAACCTCCTGTGCTCCAGTGAAAAGTTTGTCTTTCCTTAAACTCAAACCGTCCAGTCCCAGTAACATCCTTGTAGATCTTTTATGCACCCTCTCCAATTTAATAATATCCTTCCTTTAGCAGGGAGACTGGAACTGGTATGCAGTACTCCAAAAGTGACCTTACCAGTGTTCTGTACAACAGCAACATGATGTCCCAATTTCTGTACTCAAAGGTCTGAACAATGAAGGCAAATGAGCCAAATGCTTTCCCTACCACCCTATCTATGATGCAACTTTCAGTGAACTATGTACCTGAACTCATCAGTCTCTCCTGATGAAGGGCTTTTGCCTGAAACGTCGATTTCGCTGCTCTTTGGATGCTGCCTGAACTGCTGTTCTCTTCCAGCACACTAATCCAGAATCTGGTTTCCAGCATCTGCAGTCATTGTTTTTACCTTTTTAACACTCCCCAGGGCCTTGCTGTTAACTGTAAGTCTGCCCTCATTCATTTTACCAAATTGCAACACTTTGCATTTATCTGAATTAAACCTCATGTGCCACTCCTCAGCCCATTGATCCAATTGATCAAGATCCCATTATAATCCTACATGACCTTCCTAATTGTCTACTAAACCACCAAGTTTGGTGTCATCCGCAAAATTATTAACCATGCTTCCTATATTGTCATCCAAATTGTTCGTATAATTGACAAACAACAGTGGATCCAGCACTGATCCTCGTAGAACACTGCTGGTCACAGCCCTCTAGTTCAAAAAGCAATCCTCCTCCACCACCACCACCCTCTGTCTCCTAACATCAAGCCAAGTTTGGATTCAATTTGTCCCTGAATCCAATGTGACCTAACTTTACTACCATTCAAAACCTTTTCAAAGGCCTTACTAAAGTCCATGTTAGACAATCCCTACCGCTCTGCCCTCATCTATCTATCTTGGTCATATCCTCAAAAAGATTTAGTCAATTTTGTGAGGCATGATTTCCCATGCATAAAGCCATGCTGACTGTCCCTAATCAGTCCTGGCTTTTCCATATGCATATAAATCCTGTCTCTCAGAATCCCCTTCAACAACTTACCCACCACTGACAGGGTATTGTACAAGTTTAACAACACTTCCGAATTTTATTGAGAAATAAATCCCAGTTACTGCTGAGATTTCCTGTATTGCCATTAATAATGACAGCAAAATTGTTTCAGATTTCCAACATCTGCACTATCAGATTTGGTAGCAGGTCTTGCAGCATCTGTCGAGAGAGAAAATAGTCAACAGTTTGAGTCCAATACTGAGTTCTGAAAAATAGTCATCGTGGACTCAATGGTAACACAACGATTCTTGTTTAACACTAAGAATTTTAAATTCTGTCATAACTGGAATAGATGATCAATGCACTTTGACTGTTGAGTCCTGGCAATATCCTTGTAAATTTATTCTGCACTCTTTCCAGTTTAATAACATCCTTCCCATAACAAGGTGACCAAAACTGAACACACTGTTCCAAGTGCAGCCTCACCAATGTCCTGTACAACTGCAGCATAACTTCCTAACTTGTATACTCATGCCCTGACTGATGAAGACCAGTGTGCCAAAAGCCACCTTCAAGCAGTCAATTAATCACTTGCCATTTCCAAGGTTCACTTCATATCCCTAAATAGCTACACAATTACTACTGCACGATCCCTCATCAAACCAAGTTTTCTGTTCACATTGTGTGTTGTACTTCCTACTCCACCCTTCTAAATCCTTCATCATTATTGATTTTGATATTTCTCACACAGAACTTACGAACTCTGATTCCTGATATCAGTGTCTCAATTCATGTCACCCTTATGTTTGCTCTGTCAGCCATGCTTATCTATTGATAAAGATGACAACAGTGCAAGGCTTGACTTGT
This sequence comes from Chiloscyllium plagiosum, assembly GCF_004010195.1. Lineage (NCBI taxonomy): Eukaryota > Metazoa > Chordata > Chondrichthyes > Orectolobiformes > Hemiscylliidae > Chiloscyllium > Chiloscyllium plagiosum. Next base: position 116,452,341 of record NC_057715.1, on the reverse strand, counting down.
GCTCCTCATTTGGGAAATTCTTTGAGGGCTTCTCGCTGCTGAATAGCTTAGAGAGAAAAGAGACTTAGAGATACAAGTGAACAAATCAGTAAAAGCACCATTTCAAGTCAGCACAACAATTGAGAAATGCTGATAAAGCACTGGGATTTGATTTTGAGGATAGACTCCAGAAGTAAGTACAGCCGTGTTAATCATGTATAGGACCCTGGTCAGACTGTACCTGGGCAACCGTGCAAGTTTTCACACTGTCAAAAAGATGCAACTATATTAGGTAAAGTGCAGAAAAAGGATTTCAAAGATGCTACCAGACTAAGAGATTACAGCAGTCAGGAAATATTGAACAGGTTGGAGCCTTATCTTTGGAAAACAGATATCTCAGAGTAGAACTTAATGAAACATTTAAATTTATGAATGAGTTGTAAAGAATGCTCCTTTTTGTGGGAGAATCTGCAATCTTCCCATTTTGGGGCAGTGTAATAGTATGGTAGAGATCGGGGATGCTGCCTGACCTGCTGCGCTTTTCCAGCAACACATTTTTAAGCTCTGATCCCCAGCATCTGCAGTCCTCACTTTCTCCTAGAGATAGGGGATTTCAATTTCTCCAATATGAACTGGGGTAGTCCTTATTTGAAAGGTTTCGAGGCATGGAATTCTTAAAATTCATCCAGGACAGCTTTTTAAGCCAGTACATAGAAGCCCAACAGAGAAGGCGTGGTCTTAATTTCATGTAATGAAGCTGGGCAAGTGCTTGAAGAATCATAGAGTCAGAGTCCTAGAGTACAGAGGCAGGTCCTTTGGCCCAAACTGGTCCATGCCAGCCTAAATGTCCATTCACTCTAAACCCATTTCCCTGCACTTGGCCCATATCCTTCTAAATCTTTCCTATCCATATATTTGTCCAAATGCCTTTTAAATTTTGTTAATATACCTGCTCAACCACTTCTGGCAGCTCATTCCATGTGCAGCCCACCCTCTGAGTAAAAAAAAAAGTTGCCTCTCAGGTTCTCTTTTATTCTTTTCTGTCTAACCTTAACCTGATGCCCTCTCGTCCTTGATTCCCCAACCCTGGGATAAGGACTGAGAGCATTCACCCTATCCATGCCTCTCATGATCATACACACCTCTATAAGATTCCCCTCCCCCCTCAGTCTCCTATGCTCTAAAGAAAAAAAAGTCCTAGCTTGTCCAACCTCTCCCTATAACTCAGACTGTTGAGCCCTGGCAATATCATTGTAAATTTCTTGTGCAGTCTTTCCAGTTTAAAAACATCCTTCCTGTAACAAGGTGACCAAAATTGAACAATACTCCCAAGTGCGACCTCACCAACGTCCTGTACAACCACAACATAACTTCCCAATTTCTATACTCGATGCCCTGACTGATGAAGGCCAATGTGCCAAAAGCCGCCTTCGTTGCCCTGTCTACCTGTGACTACTTTCAGAGAACCATGCACCTGAACTCCAAGGTTCCTCTGTTCCACTTTACTCGTTAAAGTCTTACCATTCACCATGAAACTCCTACCTTGATTTGACTTTCCAGAATGCAAAACCTCACTTATGTATATTAGACTCCATTTGCTGTTTCTCAGTCCAGTTCCCAGTTGATCAAGTCCTGCTGCAATTTCTGATAACCTTCCTCACTATGCATAATATTGCCTATTTTAGTCTCATCTGCAAACATACTACACATACCTTGTATATTCTCATGCAAATCATTGATATAGATGTCAAACAGCAATGGACCCAGCACCAACTCCAAGGCACCCGACTAGTCACAGGCCTCCAGTCCGACAGGCATCCTTCCACTATTACCCTCTGCTTCCTTCCATCAGGACAATTGTGCATCCAATTTGCTGGCTCCCTCTGGATTCCATGCGATCTAACCTTCCAGAACAGCCTCCCATGTGGAACCTTATCAAAGGTCTTACTAAAATCCATATAGACTATGTCTACCGCCCTGCAGTGATCAATCTTCCTGGTCACTTCATCAAAGAACTCTGACAAATTTGTGAGGCATAATCTCCCACGCACAAAGTCATGCTGACTACTCCTAATAAGCTCTTGTCTTTCCAAATGCATATATATCTTATCTCTCAGAATCTTCTCAAGTAACTTACCTAAACTTCCAGGTTTTTCTTTGCAGTACTCTTGAATAATGGCACAACATTTGCTACCCTCCAGTTTTCCCGGACCTCACCCGTGGCTAATGCTGATGCAAAAATATCAGCTAGGGTCCCCACAATTTCTTCTTTCGCCTTTTGCAGTGTTCTTGGATATATCTGGTCAGGACCAGCAGATTTATCCACCTTTGTAAATTGTAATACATATAACAACACCTCTGTCATGTGGACTGTCCTCAAGATATGGCCAATAACTTCCCCAAGTTCCCAGGTCTTCACATCTTTCTCCATAGTAAACACAGAAGAGAAATATTCATTGAGGACCTCGCCCCATCTTCTGCGGTTCTGCACCTACATATCCACTTCAGTCCTTGACGGGTCCTATTCTGTCTTTAGTTATTCTTTTTCCTTTTAATATACTTGAAGAGCCCCTTTGTATTCAACCTAATCTTCTCAGCCAAAGCGATCTAGTGTTTTCTTTTCGCCCTCCTGATTTCCTCCTCAAGTAAACTTCTATCCCTATATATCTCCAGGGATTCCCTTGATCCCAGCTGCCTGTACCTGAGCCATAGCACCACCACCTTTTCTGGTCAAAGCCTCATTACCTCTCATCATCCAGTATTCCCTATTCCTGTCAACCTTGCTTTTCACTCTCACAGGAATATATCGACCTTGAAGGCAAAAGTGAGGACAGCAGATCCTGGAGATTAGAGTCAAGTGCATGCAGCTGGAAAAGCACAGCAGGTCAGGCTAGAGGAGCAGGAGAATCGACGTTTCAGGAAATGCCCTTTGTTAGGAATTAACTCTTGGCTCTATGTAGACCTTGAACTCTACCTTTTTCAGTTTTAAAGGCTTCCCAATTGCTGGAGGTCTCTATCCCTGCAAACAAATGCTGCATGCTCCTGTTTAATTCTATCAAAATTTGCCTGGTCCCAATTTAGCAATTGAACCAGTAGACCAGTTTTGTCCCTCTCCAATAACTATTTTAAAATTAATAGAACTATGGTCACTGGTCCCAAAGTGCTCCCCCACATCATCTCAGTCACCTGTCCTGTCCTATTTCCCAAGTGTAGGTTGAGTTTTACCCCTTCCCCAGTATGACTGTCTACGTACTGCTTGAGGAAACTTTCCTGAATGCACTTAACAAATTCCACCCCATCTAAGCTCTTTGTGTCATGGCAGTCCCAGCCTGTGTTCAGAAAATTAAAATCCCCTATTATGACAACCCTATTGCTCCTGCAAGTCTCCCTGCATATTTGTTCCTCGAATTCCCGTTGACTGTTTGGGAGTCTATAGTACAACCCCAATAATATCATCATCGCCTTCTTATTTCTTAGTTCCACCTACTAAGCCTCACTGGATGATTTTTCAATTATTTCATCTCTGATTACTGCTATGATACTCATCTGCATCAAAAATTCAACTCCCCGTCCCCTCTTTCCACCACTTTTGTCCTGCCTAAAGCACCTGTACCCTGGCACATTCAGCTGCCAATCCTGTCCGTCCCTTAGTTAATCAGTGGGGAACATTTTGCAGGCAACGATCATAACTCTGTTAGATTCAAGATTGATTTCAGGCCTATCCTTGTCCTTTTCCAAAACAAAGTTCCCAACTGGAGTAGGCTGATTTTAATATGATTAGATATGATTGGGCCAGAGTGGCCTGCGTGCAGATATTTTCAGGTAAATCTGTCTCAGAACAGTGGGATGCATTCAAGAAGGAAATATGGAGAGTACAGACTTGTGACAGATGAAATTACTCTAGAAATCAGGGATAAGCTCTGTGATATAATTAAAGCAATTAGTATATGCAGAGAGGAGATTGAGAAGTTTGGTAGGCTGAAAAGTAGATAAGTCTCCACGGTGATAAAATGGTACCCAGATTGTTAAGGGAGGCAAGGAGGAAATCGGGAGCTGACAGCTTTCGATTTCTGTCTGACTACTGGAGAGATGATAGAGGATTGCCAATACAGTACCATTATTCAAGAAGGGAACAAGGGATAAAACCAGCAAACTATAGTCAGTCTAATCTTGGTAGACGGGAAACTATTGAAAGCAATTCTGCATTGGAAGCCATCTGCATTTAGAGAGACAGGAATTAATCAAGGACAGCTGGCATGGATTAGTTAAGGGGAGGGCAATGGTTTTGATGTTATGTATTTAGGGGGACTGAATAGCAAAAGTAAGGCCCATTGGATTCAAGGAAACTGTGTCCAAAATTGGCTGAGTGGCAAGAAGGAAATGGTTGAGAGGTGTTTTGTCCAGTAGAGTCCCACAGTGTTCACTGGAACCCTTGCTGTTTGTGGTTTATATACATGATTTAAGCTGGAATGTAGGAAGGTTGATCAATAGGTTGGCAGATGATACAAAAAGTTTAGAGATAAATAGAGTAGGATAACCATAAACTAGAAGAACATATAGACTAGTCAGATGACCTTATTGGAAATGGAATTAAATTTGGATAACTGAGGTAATGCACTTGTATAGGACAAATAACATGATGAACAGGGAGGATCCTGGGAAGCATCAAGGATCGGAGGGACCTTGGTGTGCATGTACACGAGTCCCTGAAAGTATCAGGACAGGAGGATTTAGTAGTCAAGAAAATGTATGGTATGTTTTTATTAGTCATGACACACAGTTTAAGAACAGGATGGTTATGCTGGAACTGTATAAAATGTTGGTTAGCTCACAACTAGAGTATTGTATGCAGCTCTGAAATCTACACGAAAGGAGGGCATTGATAGCACTGGAGAGGATGCAGAGAATATTTACCAGGATTTTTCCTGGACTGAAGACTCTGTTTTGAAGAGAGATTGGACAGACTGGGGATGTTTTCCTTGGAGCAGAGAAGATTGCGAGAGGGCATGATTGACATGCATACAGTTATGAGGTGCTTAGATAGAGTCGACAGGAAGAAATTATCCCTCTTCATGGAAGGACCAATGATCGAAAGGGCAGAGACTGAAGGTAAAGGGGCAGAAGGTAAAGAGGAGACATGAGGAATAGCTTTTTCACCCATAGGGTGTGAGAGGCAGAAACATTAATGACATTTAAGAAATATGTAGGTGTGCACTTGCTTGGCCACACCATATAGGGCAATGGGCCAAGTGCTGAAAAATGGGATTAGAATAGTTAGGTAGTTGTTTTTGACTAGCACAAGCACGATGGGCTACAGGGCCTTTTTCAGCATTGTAGATCCCTATGATTGTGATGCTCACTAAAACCAAGAGCTAGAAATAGGAGAAAATTGCTTATAAATCCATTGGGGAAATTAAGGAACAATTTCTTTACTCAGAGTGGCTACAGAGCAAAATTGACTGGAGGCACTTGAGGCAAATAGCTGAATACACTAAACTAGGAAAAGAACAAAGATTTAAAAGATGTTTGTGATTAAGCAGATAGTCTGGGATCTGTTACAAGTTACTTTTACATCTGCTTGCACCATATTTCTGGCAGCATATGACAGATCACAAGAACTTGGTGTGTTTAACATAAAAAGTTCCTTTATTAGTTATCTTTAACCTGTCTCATTTCAACAATTAAACATCTTACTACTAATCACTTTTGCAGCATGATCATGAAGGTCTCATCAAATCTCATTTTGGTGCCACTTGTTACTTTTCCAACTCTGACCACATTTATCTGGGTTTCAGTTGTGGCTGAATGTGTAACTTTCTTGCTTCTAGGTTCTGGGTTCAAGTCCACCTGCAGGGTTTGAGTACAAAAATAAAGGTTGCTACTCCTGAAGCAATACTGAGGGAGAGCTGTACTGTCGAGCTAGTGTCTTTTCGAGGAGATATTGAGCTGAGTCACTGTCTGCTTCATGCGGAGGCCAACATACCACGTTTGCCAGCAATCAAGGCACTAATGACTTGAAGCCAGCCCCACCAGGTGGGACATGCTGTTTGCGTGCTTGACACCAAATTCTTGAAGCAGCTGCTTTTCTTGGAACTTCCATACTCAGGAAAAATACTTTCAGGATCCCTGAAGCGGTTAAACACGCCTGATTCATGAGGAAACCCTGGCTTTAGAATGACTACAGTGGTGAAAGTTCTTCAGGGAAGCCTTCAAACACTTCAGGAAACTTTGCCTGGAATGCATGAAGTTTGGACCAAGCTTTTAGACCGTGTTCATAAAATACAAAGCACCTCAGGTTCCAACTGTTCTGGCACCACCACCTCCAAATATGATGCAGCCTGTGTATCTCATGTTATACTTATCAACTATCTTGCAATGCATCAAACAGAGTAGATGACCCCGATCCAAAGGGAGAGAAAATAAAAGGTCATATGATTGCTATTCAAAACAGCAAGAAGAGTTCTCCCTGATGTCCTGGTCATTTGTACCTCAATTAGCAGCATTGAAACTGATTATCAGGTCATTATCATTGCTGATTTGTGGGATTAGCATTTTCAGCATTAAGTAATGACCACACTTCAGTGGTTTCTGTAGCTTTGAGTTATTCTGAGGTAATTGAGGACCTATACAAATAAACATTGTTTATATTCTTGGTTTCACTATGTGACCTCCTGTCAAGCACCGCTCACCACCACATGGCTGTTTTTGGTCACCCTTAAGATTTGCAAGTCTTATTCTTTCAACCCATTGGTGATTAGGGCTTCCATATTGATAGAGTGCAGCTAGTGCTGTTTTTACTGCTGTGCCTTTGAGGCACAGTCACCTAACAGATCACCTGTAGTGGTTCTTCTTCAAAGACTGCAATTTCCCCCCAGATGTGATCGACGATGCTCTCCACTGCATCTCCTCCACTTCCCACTCCTCCGCCCTTGAGCCCCACCCCTCCAATCGCCACCAGGACAGAACCCCACTGGTCCTTACCTACCACCCCACCAACCTCCTTTTACATCGTA
>NC_057715.1:116431942-116444926 GCF_004010195.1 Chiloscyllium plagiosum | reverse complement strand
GGAGGAAAAGCGCCTCATCTTCTGCCTAGGAACCCTCCAACCACAAGGGATGAACTCAGATTTCTACAGTTTCCTCATTTCCCCTCCTCCCACCTTGTCTCAGTCCCAACCCTCGAATTCAGCACCACCTTCCTAACCTGCAATCTTCTTCCTGACCTCTCCGCGCCCACCCCAGTCTGACCTATCACCCTCACCTTGACCTCTTCCCACCTATCGCATTTCCAACGCCTCTCCCCCAAGTCCCTCCTCCCTACCTTTTATCTTAGCCTGCTGGGCACACTTTCCTCATTCCTGAAGAAGGGCTCATGCCCGAAACGTCGATTCTCCTGCTCCTTGGATGCTGCCTGACCTGCGCTTTTTCAGCAACACATTTTCAGCTCTGATCTCCAGCATCTGCAGTTCTCACTTTCTCCCAAATCACCTGTAGTGTCAGTTAACAGCTGCAGTCAGCATGTAGGTGGTGGCTGCAGGTGCTGCTATTTTGTGTAGCTGTTCAGTTATCGTGTGTTGACTTACTAAGGCTAATAAGGACATACTAAACAGTTTTTCTGTTGTGTATTCATATCAATCAGTGATGTTTAGTAAATTAAATATTTTGTTCCACTACACATTTTCCATTTTTAGATCTTTTCTATTAATCTATTCAGAAATGTTATTACACACCTTTGGAACAGATGGGATTTCATCCCAGGCCTCCTGGGTCACAGGCAAGAACATTAACACTACCACGAGCACCTATTTCCCATCTTTATATTTGTCTCTTTCCCTCTGTTGTTGTCTTTTTGTTCCAGAATGAGTCTTTATGTAGGGTTATTTGATTCTAGTTAGTAACCTCATCTAAGGATGTTTGCTCTTATGGTGTGGCTGACTTCATATTTATTGCCTCTCATTAGTTACACTGAAATTAGTGATGTAGACTGATCCAGCCTCGAGTAGTATATTGAAATCACTGTCTCAACTTGTCATGATGGCTTGCAATCCCTGCGTTGTTAATCAAATGCCATGCCCCCTCATCAAGATACATCTAGGATTGGGTTGGGACCTTTTTCTCACTGCATTCTCTCCATCTATCTTTCTTGTTGCACAAATTCTCCTCTCTCGTCAGGAAAATACCTGATCTCTTCTCACCAGTCAGTATGCTCATGCTGTTTGATTTGTAATAGTTGACACTGCAGCCATTGTACATTGATAATGAATGGACTAAGTGTTTAACATGGTGGTTGGGATACCAGTTGATCTGTTTTGGAATGTTATACATTTCCTTGTAATGTTGGAGCTGTGCTGATCCAGGCAAGTGGGGCGTATTCCATCACACTCCTGACTTGAGCTGGCTTGAAAGAAGATTTGAGGTCTGGGGCAGATCAGCCATGATCTTCGAGAATGACAGGGCAGGCTTGAGGGGCTGAATATCCTTACTCCTATTTCTTAAATTTGTGTTCTTTTGAGTTCAACTTGCAAACAATGTGTTATGAATTTTTAGTTAGACCTTTTGTCTACATCTCAAGGAGAAGACACTAAAACCTGTGAATAGGTGAATCAATTTGTTTTCAGGCTGCAAATTTTTTTTTTCTTGACTGCTGGTTAGTCCTTTTGTCAGGGTTTCTGATTGATAGTTTAACCAGTCTAATTGGGCAATGAGAGGAACTAGTGCTCCTGTGGCATAGTGGTGGTGTCCCTGTCTTTGAGCCAGGAGACCTGGGTTCAAGTCCCACCTCTCCAGATATGTGTAATCTCTGAACAGGTTGATTGGAAAATGTTAGCCAGTCTAGTTTGGACATGACAAGAATTGAGACAAGGAGTCTTGTGGCACAATGGTGATTCTTTACTTCTGAATAAGAAGCCCACCTGCTCCAGATAAGTGTCATCACATGTCTGAACAGGTTGATTCAAAAATATCGAGAACTAGTTTAAGAATGAGATCTCCCTTTTATGAAGGAGAAAGAATGCTTTTCTGTGTTACTGTAGTGTGACATTATTTTGCCTTGACAGCATTGGAAGCTGGTTCATTAAATTTATTCAAGGCTGATTTAGATTTTTGATAGAAACGTACAAGGATAATGGGATAGCAGAAAGGAAAGTGGAGCAAAGAAAGGAATAAGGTCACTCAAGATTGTATCAAATGTTGGAGGAAATTCAAAAGGCTTATTTGTCTGCTCTTGCTTGAAAGTTCCTGTTTCAGCTTGGTATCCTCATCAAACTTTGAATGTCTTCAGGTCTTAAAATTTACAAATTTGAGCCAGTACCAACTAATACAGGAAGTTGGAAAACAAATCTGTTGGCATATTTTCCAATGTTAATATTCTGTTCATGACCAATAAAATGATCCACTGGGGCTTTGGACCTGATCAGTGGTAATATTAACCCTTGATTGTGGTTAAGATTGGACAAATAATTAATTTTGCTTTTTCTTTGAAAACATTTTTTGCAAATCTTTCTTGAAGCGCCAAGGCCTAAGTGTGGGATATCATCAAAGCTCAAAATCTGAGGCAAGAAGCAGTGGTTTGTGTTATTGTTCTTGGATTTTAAAAGGCAGCGAGTTCATTTTAAAAAGGAGAGATGTAGGAGGTGATGATTCATGGTTCTTCAAGAATGAGGTGGAATTTTTGATTGAGTCCCAAGTCTGCAGGATTCCCTTTTAAGATTTTGAAAGGGTTTTCATGGGTTGATGTGCAGAAGATGTTGCCACCTGTGAAGGAGAGTTAAAACCGTGACTGTAATCTAAGGTAGTCACAATTCATTTCATTAGGGAATCAGGAGAAAACTCTTTATCCAGAGTGTGGTAAGATTGTAGACTTCAGTACCACATGCAGTGGTTGATGTAATTTGCAAAGATTTTGTGAAGATGGATAAACAAAGGAGCAAGAGTTATAGGGGGCTCCAAAGCTCTGGACAAATAGCACAAAATGGACCTGAACATGACAGCTGTGTAGAAGAACCAGCACAGGTATGAGGGGCTGAATGAGATTCTTCATTGCTGAGAATTTCTTATTTCAATGTTTATGATAGGCAGACAGTAAGAGGATGCTTTGTATTTCAGTAGAGCTGAGAGGTTTTTATCTGTGCTGATGGCAGAGTGATGTCTGTGGTACTTTGGAGAAATGGGTACAATTGAAGAAAGCAAATAATCATTATAGTATCAGTATAAAATAAATTGAAGTGCTGGAAAAGTGCAGCAGGTCAGGCAGCATCTGAGGAGTAGGAAAATCGATGTTTCAGGCAAAAGCCCTTTGTGAGGAAACGTCGATTTTTCCTGCTTCTCAGATGCTGCCTGACCTACTGTGCTTTTCCAGCACCACTCTAATCTAGACTCTGATCTCCAGCATCTGCAGTCCTCACTTTTGCCTATAAAATAAATTAAGAATAGAGATTTGTATTTATACATAGCATAAATATACATATTTGTACCTGTATGTATTATTATCTGTAATATACAGTGTGTATCCACAAACAATTCTCAGCAAGTTTCCAGTTTGAGCCACTTGATGTGCCTGAGAATTTAATGACCAGCTGCTTCCGTCTTATTAGCAAACACAGCAAAGCTTGTGCACTGAAATAAAGGCCAGTATGTACACCAATACTGTTCTCAGTTCTTGATCTCCCAAGTTTCTATTGTTGCTCAGTTCCAAAGGCTCTGACTGTCTTTACATTAACCTCAGTGAACGTCCTCTCATGCAACAGGTTTGCTAGGGGAGGAAGTAAAATCTTACAAACCATGTCAAAGGTTGACTTGGGTATTTTTGACTTAGTATTTGATGCATAATGCTAATCTTGATCAACCTCACCAATATAGGAAGCAGGTATTAATGTATTTAAAAGGAAACTTAAGTCAAACAGCCACCTCCCTTGATCAATCATAATTAACAGGACATTTATGGCACTCATTTTTTTTTTAACCTATATTATCAAATGCCTTGTGTTTTAAAATCCCACAATGCTTCACCCACAGTTACTTTATATGAATTTGTTCTCAGAAGTTCTGGAATTTCCTCCCTCAAGCCTCCTGGCTTTTCTCTTCTTTAATATTCCCCATAAAATTGACTCTTTTGATGAACCATTTAGTTGTTTCCACAACTTCCTGCTCCATATCAGTTTTGCTCCAAATATGTCCTTGCGAAGCCTTATGGAAGGTGTTGTATATTAAAGGTTCAAAATAAAAGTAGATTTCTCTCCTGAACAACATAGTGTACTTACGTTCCAAGGATTAGAGATCAAGAAGACAGCTCACCATCAGTTCTCTGGGGCAGCTAACGGTGGTCAATAAATGTTGGCTTAGCCAGTGTTGCCCACATCCATGAAAGAATAAAAAGAACCTTTTAGTTGATTTTGACTTTTGAGTGTTGTAATTAAATTTGTCTATATGGAATTTTATGGTAAACAGCCTCTATCCGGATATTCCTGATGAAAATGGAACTCGCATGTATTGCAACCAGACAAGTCACTGACCAAACCTGCAATGTGTCTGGCGTGGTAAATGGAACCAGGTTGCTTCCAGTAGTCAAAGGTCAAGAGTGAGGGATCATGCATTTAAGATTAAATATTATAGATTTGGAACAGGGCATGGGAAACAACGCCATTCCAATAGTGAGGTTGTAAGTGGGTTTCAAGCCTTCGGTTAGAGATTGAAGGAGAAAATTATCTATGAATAAGATTAGTTTGAAATGTACTTGAAAGTTCACTGTGGACATTGGAAATTTTTATTTTAACAAGTCTTCTGAAAAATCACATCACTGACAACTGCTTCCTTTGCTGTAGATCTTTTTGGAATTGCTTTGAATTGTGACTGGCTTAGAGGTTTTTGTGGCATTTGGTGGAATTGGAGGTAAACCTGCTAAGAATAAGCTGGATTTGAGGGAAGCTTATTCAGAACAAGCTGAACAGCTAATCTTTCCCATTTCTAAAAGAAAACTTTACATTGGTTTGCAGTGAGACCTATTGACCTTCTTTGAAAGTGTGATTTTAGGAATATCTCAAGATTGTATTTTCTGAGCAAGCTATGTCTGCAAGACTTGAGACAGATGTAACCAGAGATTGGTTACTTTGACCATTTAAAAAAAAAGAAACAGGCCCCTCAAGCCTGCTCCAGTGTTCAGAAGGATCATGGCTGATCTGACTCACTCCCCACATCCACTTTCCTGTCTTTTCCCTATAACCTTTGATTCCCTACTGATCAAGAATCTACCTAGCTCGGCCTTAAATATACACAAGGACTCTGCTCCCACACCCCTCTGTGGCAAGGAATTCCAAAGATACTTATTCCTCTGACAAAATAAATTCTTTCTAACAAAATAAGTTCTTTCTCCCCCTATTCTTAAATTGGTGCCTCTTTATTCTGAGACGATGCCCTATGGTCCTAAACTCTTTGTATGAGAGAAAACATTCTGTGAGCATTTACGCTTCATGATTAGATTGATTTTCCAAATGTTGTGCTATTACTTCTTAATAAATAATTCCAATACTTTTGAACAGTAGATTTTAGGCCAATCGGCCTATAGTTACCTGGTTTTGCCTCCCCCTCCTTTTTGAATAGAGTGTCACGTTGGCAGTTTTGCTGTCCTCTGTGAATCAAAAGAATTTTTGGAAAATTACAACCAATGCTGTCACTACGGCTACCTCTTTTAGGTTCCTAGAATGCATGCCATCACGGCCAGGAACCTTATTTACTCTTGGCTCTATTATTTTGTCTAATGCTGCTACTTTAGTGATGGTAGTGATACTTAATTCCTCTCCCATATACTTTAGTGTTAACAGGATATTAGAAGTATCTTCTACCATAAAGACTGATGTATAATATCTATTTAACTCCTCTGCCATCTCCTTGTTCGCCACAACCATCTCCCCAGATTAATTTCAAAGTGGCCTATGTTCACTTTGACCTCTCTTAACCATGTGAAGGCACAACAGACTCCTGAACATTCTAGCAGAGATTTCTTTTCTCTGTACTTCTGAAGAATTTGCATTTGTCTTTTGAGAATAGTTAGAAGATGAAATGCATTTGTACTTCTACCTTACTCTCTCGGTGGTGGAGGCTGGTTCTTAAGTTTGAATATTCAAGCCCATTTAAAATATTTAATAAATGCAACCATTTGATCCTGAACTAAAAGACTTGCAAAATCACATACTATATTTTGGTACTCTCAGATAGTTTAATGCTGGGTTTGTTGGATGGTTGCGAAATACAACGCAGTGAGCCTTTTGACTGTGTGCGAGTTCTTCACACCTACTCTTGAGTTGGGTTCACAAAAGGCTTAATGGTAAATCTCATGGTGGTGTTGCAAAGGTGAGCAGATGGGGAAGGAAAGATCATGTGCTGAAGCAGTGTGTAACGGAAATGGATTTGATGATTTAAACACTGTTGAGCAAAAGATCAAATAGACTAAGCCACTGAATTTCCTGTTGAGCAATGCAAATGTCAGGAGTTAATTTGCAGCCCTGGAATGGTGTTCAGAATGTTTGGTCAAAATATGAAACTGCTGGCATGTTTCCGGGACTGGAAGACTGCTGCATCAGGCATAATCTCCTTTAAGCTTTCATTGTATTTTAAAATTCTCGTTCTTGTTTTCAAATCCCTCTGTTAGTTTATGCTGACACACGCAGACACCACTCCCCCAAAATCTCCTTCCCCCAAATCTCTGCAATTTCTCTAGACCAGTATCCAATACTCTGCATTCCTCAAAGCTTGGCATTTTGCCCAACGCCAATTTTTTTTGCTTTGACTGTGCTATTTTTCCTTTCAGCTTATCTGGCCCAAAGATCTGGAATTTCGTGCTTGAACCTCTTCACCTTTGCCTCTTACTTTAATAGACACTGTGCAAAACCTACCTTATTTATTAAGCTTATGTTTACCTGTCTATCTTTCACGCATGTATCTGTCTCAATTTGGCTTGATTAGGACACCTATGAAGCACCTTGGAACATTTTGTTCTGTGAAAGATGCTTTACAAATGCAAGTTGTTGCCTAATGGATTACTTCCCTCCTGAAGACCCATATTGAATAGAGTTCAATACTTCAATGAAAGTGATCCTGGAAATGAAACAATAACCAAGTGTTGGGAATTTATCCGCTTTACGTCATCTGAAGTTGTCAAGGTTATGGGTGTGGATGCTTCGCTCAGTTTGGTAAAGTTTGCAGATAAAGAATGGAGTTTCTTCCTCAGGACTTTATTCTCAGCTACCTCCAAAGTAATAAGGAAATAAAAGTTCGGTTCGACCAGTGTTCTGGCTTGGATCCAGCAAGACTGTTCAGTTCTGAATTAAATTTGTTCCCAGTGGTGGTGTTTCCCGTTATTGAGTAGCATGTTAGTTTGAGTCAGAAAGTTGTGCTCAAGCCTTAGTGCAGAGATTTGAATACAGTCCGGGCAGACTCTTCAATCGCAATAAAGATATTTCCCTCTTAAACTCTGTTCCAATGGTGTGTTTCTATTATACTGGTAAGTCTAGTAACGTTGCCTCAATGTTTGGCTTTATGCAGTTAATTTTCTTTTTGCAAGAAAAGGTATACAGTATTGGCATTGGAGACATTCCAGAGAAGGTTGTCTAGGTTGATCTCGATACGGAGGAATTTTGTTATGAGATGAGTAGGTTGGGCTTGGAGTTTAGAAGAATGAGACAACACCTCATAGGAGACAGGGTAAATGCAGAGACATTGTTTCTCCTTGTAGGCGAGTTAACGATCAGTGGGCAAAATTTCAGAGAAATTAATTGACCATTTCAGATGGAGGGGAGGAATTTCTTCTCAGTGGTGAATTGTGGAATTCTTGACTTAAAGACGGCCTGTACACTACATTCAAGGCTGAGATACAGACTTTTAATCAGCAAGGGATTTGAGGATAAGGCAGGAAAATGGAATTAAGGATTATCAAATCCAACATGCATCGAAAAGGATGAGGACAGAAAATACATGGAAATAAAACTACCTTCAAATTCCACTCCAAGCCACTCAACTTTCTGACTTGGAAATATATTGCTGTTGCTGGGTCAAAATCCTAGAATACTCTCTCTGACAATATTGTTCGAGCAGGCAGCTCATGACCACCACTTCAAGGGTAACTATAGGCAGGTAGTAAATACTGGCCCAGCCAAAGATGCCTATATCCTCCATCCATGGGCCAATTAGAAAATCTTCTAGGAGAAAGTGAGGACTGCAGATGCTGGAGATCAGAGCTGAAAATGTGTTGCTGGAAAAGCGCAGCAGGTCAGGCAGCATCCAAGGAGCAGGAGAATCGACGTTTCGGGCATTAGCCCTTCTTCAGCCCTTCCTGAAGAAGGGCTCATGCCCAAAACGTCGATTCTCCTGCTCCTTGGATGCTGCCTGACCTGCTGCGCTTTTCCAGCAACACATTTTCAGCCAATTAGAAAATATCAATTTCAATCAAAGTCTCATTGGTGGAGCAGACTTGATGGGCTAAATGGCCTACCTGCTTCTATATTTTATGGTCTTGTGAGCATGCTCAATCTTTTTAAAAAATAAACGATCACTTTTTGGTTTCTGTTTACCATCTGTCTTGCTTTCTTGGTTACTTTGTTCCCTCTTGCCGGCCCCCCCTCAAACCCTCACTCACTACGAGCGTCTGGAAAAGAGAAAGAGCAAGCAGGAGAGATGGTTTGATGGCAATTGAAGAATTGAAGTTTTGGGAAAAGAGTGAGTGGAACAGTCAGAGGAAAGGACAGGGCATGCAAAGCAGTTGGGGAGGGGAAAGGGGCAAGCAGGTTGAGTAGAGGGAGTGGGTGGTGTGGAGAGTCAGGGTGAAGTTTCGTGAGGAGATAAATTGTGTGTTGTAAGATGAATGTTGGACAGCTTGGATTCATGACAATGAATAGATTTTAAATGTAAAAATTACAAGTCAGAAATATAACTCCCCTTGATTATCTGGCCTCTTCCGAGAAAGTGATTTTTATGTAGCTCTCTGAGGAGCTAAGAGAGGGGTAGCAGTGCTGAGGGGCTGCACTGTTGGAGCTGCTGTCCTTCAGACGAGCTTTACGTGGTAATGACTGGAATTTAAGATCCAGATCTATTGGAAGGGAAGTGGAGCTCTCTGGTGTCCTGGTCAACATTCAACAAACAACACTTTTTGAAAACTGATCATCACATCAATTACCTAATTGATGTTTGTGGGAGCCTGTTATGTGGAAACTGGTAACTGTGTTTCCTATTTTTTTTAAAAATGACAACTTTTCAAAACTACTGCACCGGCTGTGAAGCACTTCAGAAAATCCTAAGGTTGTGCAATATGCTATATG
This sequence comes from Chiloscyllium plagiosum, assembly GCF_004010195.1. Lineage (NCBI taxonomy): Eukaryota > Metazoa > Chordata > Chondrichthyes > Orectolobiformes > Hemiscylliidae > Chiloscyllium > Chiloscyllium plagiosum. Next base: position 116,435,689 of record NC_057715.1, on the reverse strand, counting down.
AAGCAAGTCTTTCTTCCTTGTCAGTACAAGGCTAAAGCAAGTTGATTACTCATAAAGCCACTGGAGCAGTTTGTTTTTAAATTGAAGATTGTAGGCATAGCTTGAAGCCATTTCAGAAATTAGATAGCCACCAGGATTGTGAATTGTAAGGTTCTGGCATCCATAATTTTAAAAGAAAGCAGTAGCCATTAGCAATCTGAGTTGTATAAATTGGATCAGATTTGAAGCCTAGTTTCGTTCAACAGGATCTAACAGATGGATATGTGTCAAAAGTATTTTTGAGCAAACACTGTGCTGCACCGAGACACGGAGTGTTCGCTGTTTAAAGAATTAAAATGCCAAATGCATGCTCTGATTGAGCATCCCTTTCGCCCCTTCCCCATGTCACATGACCTGATTCACTCTATCTGCTTTTAAAATTTAACTCTATTTAAACACACTGGCTGTATATGCAAATCAACTCCAGCGCTATGATGCTGATTTTCCTTTTGTCTAAAGCTGCTGATTTGTGGCAGATTGAGTGACTCCTGAGTATTGTTCATGTTCCAGTCTTAATGGGTCTGTGTGTATTGATAAATTCAAGGTGCAATGCAAATTCAACTTTCTTTTGAAAGCAAAAGATGGTGCACTTAACCAAAGAGACTGTTGCAATGATTTTTGTTGAGGGTCATCCTGAGCACCTCTGTGATGCAGGACTCTAATCTGTATGGGCTGTTCCTGGGATGCACTCAGAGACTGACGTTGATTGTACTTGGAAGACCATCAACTTGGTGAAAGACGCTCTTTGGTCTTCCCACAATGTTTGGTCTCAGAGTAAAAGGTTGACCTTGACAAGTGTTGCAGACTGGTGGATTCCAAGGTCCAGATCTATGTGCTAAGCGACGCACTAAAGCTTGGGCAATTGCTGCCAAGGCGCAATGGGGAAAGACCAACGTCTAAGGTTTTTCTGCCAAAGTGTAATGGGGGTCCTTTCAGTTATCAGGCCCTCTTGTTCCCTCGCTGTATACCAGTTCAAACCTGCATGATAAGAAATGCCTTTGTTTTTTGCAATTAGAGGGAATGTAAAATTCCAATGTTGTTTTTCCTTGATTTGCAAAGACCATACAGAACTACCTTGGTACTTGCAGATGTCGATGCGTTTTTATGAATAATGTATATTTTTGCAATTAAAGAAAGAGACTGTCACTCCTCTCCTTCTGGAATGTGTCTTTGCACAGAAGGTCCTGAGCAGCACTCGGGACTTCTGTGCAAAGGCATATTCCAAAAGGAGAGGAGTGACAGTGTCTTGTGCCTTATTGCTGGTTACCTGATACATGACGAGAAACATTGGTTAGTCCTTCAGGCACATCATCTCAGTGAAAGGCCCGCTTTGACTGCCAGAATCTTTTTGATCTTTGGTTCTCAGACCCTATCAGGGCATTAATATGAAGTGAAAATGCTTTATATTTGTGCATCTTTGGAGAACCTCTGAGGAGTGTAGCATTCCAATTTTTTGTTTGGATTTTTTTCTCTGCAAAGTCTGTACAGATGTAAATTAGAACCTTTGTATGCATTTATAGATGATTTTCATGAATAAAGTATATCTTGAAATAAAAAAGTTAAGCTTGTGCTCTTCACCTGACAGCATTTGAGACAGGAATAACTATTCCATCTAGGGGTTTTCAGATTGACTTACTGTTTCCTCCCACAACTTCCCTTTCAAATTCATGTTATAGAGTTAGCAGTAATGCTCAATGTCATGAACACATTAACAGGATGAGGCCTCCAGCTGTTAACGTTATCCGTCAGACCATAGCTTAACTCTTTGTTAACTCCATCCAACTGCTTTTGTCCTATAATCATAATACCCTTTCCGACCAAAAATCTGTTGACCTTTGATTATTTTATAGGCTGTGCTCATTACTGGCAAGTTGCCTATTGCCTTTAAGAAGGTAGGGGTGAGCTGTCATCTTAAACCATTGCAGCTGACTGCTTTCTGTGGCACTTGGGTATGCGGGCTGGAGGCAGCTAAGAGTAAAGTATCTTGCTGTGGGTCTGTTGTGATATGTGGTCCAGGCAGGTATGACCAGGATGAGATTTCCTTCCCTAAACTGCACTAAGCTAGATGGGTTTTTATGACAAATTAATAGTTTCATGGGACCATTACAGAGTCCAGCCTTGTATTCCTGATTTATTATTTCATTTTAGTATGATTTCATGGTATGATTTGAACCTTTCTTGCCTGGGTATTAGTCTGAGTCTCTGGTTTACTAGTTCAGTTATATTACCACTACACCACTGTCTGCCCTGCATAGCTATTTTGGGGTCTTGGGTGACTTGGTGGAGGCCAGTCTTCTGTTCTGTATGCTCCATTCCACCTAACGTAATGTGTTTACTCAAACAATTGGAGGAACTCCGACGCATGTCTTTCAGTGGATGCATTCTGGCACTTTACACTGCTGCTTAACTTGAGTGGAACTGGATTATTTTTATTTGAACTTTGATTTTCAACAGTCCAGCTGTTCAGGCTGAGTATTTATATGGTTCAAAGAGGACTCTAGGACATTGACTTAACAGCATTGCATAAATGTATTGAGCAAGCTGCAGGAACCTTGATGGTCATCTTCACCTCCTGGTTAGTTGGCTGAAATTGAACATTGACAAGGTTGCTGAGTTTATGTTGGCCTTTAACTAATAGGACACCATTCAGTCCTATAGTCTATCCTGCTGTTGTTTGATAGTTGCTTATCTATATTCTAACTCTAGTTTTCTTTCTTGGGCTTGTTTTCCTTACAAATCAAGAATCCTCAGCCTCAACAGCATTATAAGGAGGAGAGTTCCAGATGCTCTGTCCTTTTGTGTGAAGAAGTGCTTTCTAACTGAATTCCTTAATGGCCTGACTCTAATATTAAAGGTTATTGCTGGGGACAAAACATGTTCTTAAAGCTTTTGTCTTACACTCATCAGTCAAAAGCTTTATAGACAATAGGTGCAGGAGTAGGACATTCAGCCCTTCGAGCCTGCACAGCCATTCAATATGATCATGGCTGATCATTCCTAATCAGTATCCTGTTCCTGCCTTATCTCCATAACCCTTGATTCCATGATCTTTGAGAGCTCTATCCAACTCTTTCTTAAATTAATCCAGAGACTGGGCCTCCACTGCCCTCTGGGGCAGAACATTCCACACAGCAACCACTCTCTGGGTGAAGATGTTTCTCCTCATCTCTGTTCTAAATGGTCTACCCCGTATTTTTAAGCTGTGTCCTCTGGTTCGGCACTCACCCATCAGAGGAAACATGTTTCCTGCTGCCAGAGTGTCCAATCCTTTCATAATCCTATATGTCTCAATCAGATCCCCTTTCAGTCTTCTAAACTCAAGGGTATACAAGCCCATTCGCTCCAGTCTTTCAGTGTAAGGTAATCCCGCTATTCCAGGACTTGACCTCGTGAAGCTACGCTGCACTCCCTCAATAGGCATAATGTCTTTCCTCAAATTTGGAGACCAGAACTGCACACAGTACTCCAGGTGTGGCCTCACCAGGGCCCTGTACAGTTGCAGGAGAACCTCTTTGCTTCTATACTCAATCCCTCTTGTTATGAAGGCCAGCATGCTATTAGCCTTCTTCACTACCTGCTGTACCTGCATGCTTACCTTCATTGACTGGTGTACAAGAACACCCAGATCTCTCTGTACTGCACCTTTATCTAAATTGATTCCATTTAGGTAGTAATCTGCCTCCCTGTCCTTGCCACCAAAGTGGATAA
>NC_057715.1:116422694-116431162 GCF_004010195.1 Chiloscyllium plagiosum | reverse complement strand
ACTACTATCCAGATGTGCCGTAATTTCATCCTTTATAATAGACTCCAGCATCTTTCCCACCACTGAGGTCAGACTAACTGCTTTCTCTCTCCCACCTTTCTTGAAAAGTGGTATAACATTAGCCACCCTCCAGTCCTCAGGAACCGACCCTGAATTAATTGATGTTTTTCTTTTTTCTCAGCAATACTCAGTCTGTACTGCCAAATCACAATTAATATTAATGTTTTTCCCTGTCTTTGTTTACTCCACACAACAGTAGCTACGTTCTTAATTGATTTTCAACAGAATACAAAGTCTCTGCAAACTTTCTTCATAATTGAGTGTTTTGAGCCCCAGTGTCAATACAGTGAATCTATGATGCATTTCCTTGAAGATTAACATAACCAGATTCCAAACTGTGACTAAACCCCTTGGACTTCAGTAGAGTACTGTGTACATTTGCTGTTGGGAGACTGAAAATATATGAGGCACTCTTCATGGATTGTTTCTATATGATAAGGCATTAACTTGACTAAAAGAGTTTCCTCTTGTAGTAATAAAAATGCTAACAGTTGCATTCATACAGCATCTGTTAACCATCTTGCTGTCTCAAATCCTGATGTGGTTTTTTCACAATTCTTGGTTTTAATTCATTCATCACGGGATGTGGGTGTCAGTGGCTAGGCCAGCATTTATTGCCCAGAGGGCAGTTAAGAATCAAACCCGTGGCTGTGGGTCTGGAGTCACAGGTAAACCGACAGGAACAGCAGTTCCTTCCTTGAATGGTCATTAGCAAACCAGTTGGGTGTTTCAAACAATTGGCAACAGTTTCATGGTCATCGTTAGACTCAGATTCCATATCTACCATGAGATATCCACTTGGAATTTGAACTCAAGTTCCAAGGACATTACCTGAGTCTCTGGATCACCTCACCCGCTGGGAGCACCTAGAAACATTCTTTGTTTTAATCATGGAATCACAGAGTCATACAACATGGAAATGGATCCTTTTGTCCAACTCGTCCATGCCAACCAAATTTTCCAAATTAAACTTGTGCTACTTGCCTGCATTTGGCCTATATCCCTCTAAACATTCCCTATTCTTGTACTGTCCAAACGTCTTTTAAATGTTTAACTGTATCTGCACCTACCACTTGCTCTGGTGGTTTTGTTCCATTCGCAAGTCACCCTCTTGGAAAATGTTGGCCCTCGGATCTTTTTTAAATCATCTTCTCTCTCCTTAAAATTATGCCTTTCAGTTTTGAATTCCCCTGGCCTAGAGAAAAGATCTTTGCTATTTACCTTATCTATGCCCCTCATGATTTCATAAACCTTTTCAGGTCACTCCTCAATCTCTTGTGCTCCAGTGAAAAAAGGTTCCAGCCTGTCCATCCTTTCCTGATAGCTCAAACCCTTCAGTCCCAGTAACGTCCTTGTAAATCTTTTCTGCAACCTCTCTGATTTAATAATGTCCTTCCTACAGCAGGGAGACTAGAACTGTACTGAATAACAATTTGTGCATAGCAAGCTTCCACAAACAGCAATATGATATAATGTTGATCCTCCTGATAATGAGCAATCATGTTTGCACAAGCTACGGTAATTAATTGTTGGGTGAGCAGGATTCATTTCAATGAGTTGGAGCCTAATTGTGTTTGGTGCTGTGCTGACCTGTCTTGCCTGTATTTGTCGGAGATGCATCAGATAGAGATGCCTGGTTTATGAGGAATATTTGATTCCTTCTTTCCATCTAGACTTTTCCGTTATTCCAGAGGTTGGAAAAGCACTTGAGGCCACAAAAGACTTGTAAAATCCAGCTAGGTAAAGGGCTGCAGAATAAAAACGCAATGTAAAGAAATCTGTTGCAAATACTCCTACTGTAATTAAACCTTTAGCAATAATTGTGTATTTCTGCTAATTGTTACACCAGTGAAAACAGTTGTCTGTTTCGAAATGCAGTCTTTTATTTTCCTGTCTAGTCTGTCTAAAATAAGACTTGCATTTATTTAGTGCATCTTTTCAACTTCAGGCTGCCCAAAGTGCTGTGTGACCATTGCAATATTTTTGAAATGCATCCATTGTTGCATTGTGGACTAGTGTTGCATGTGGTAATACTTAACAGCTGGAGAGGAAGTATCTGTAGCTGCAGCAAAATTTTGATGACTTGAAATAACACGTTCCCCTTTCCCTCTTATTGTAGCTAAATACACAACTGCCATCCCACAGCATCAGTATCTACTTGTATAGGACTTTTTAAAAAAACTCATCTGTGGGATGTGAGCATCATTGGCTAGGCCAGCATTTATTTCTTATTTCTAATCGCCAGAAGGCAATTAACAGTCAACCACCTTGCAGTGGTATAGTGTCACTCACAAATGGACCATACTGGATAAAGATTATCTTCTCTACAGGACATTAGTGAAATAGATGGGTTTTTACACTGGTTTCATATTTGTCATTAGGCTAGTTTTCTATTGTAGATTTTCCTGAATTCAAATTTTATCATCTGCCATGATTGAGTTGAAACCTGTGTCCTCAGAATTTGCTTGGGCTTCTGGTTTTGTAGTGAAGCAAACAATAGCTGGGAAGCTTTGACTGGCTAGATAAGGAACAGCAATGTGTATGGTATATCATTGGATAAGATTGCGAGGGGTTCTGTAGCCCATGGATCAGAGGCTGAAAAATATTTTAAAAGAAATTGCTGTTGGTGGAGTGGAAACCGCTCTGACTAAACTTCAGTAGCAGCAGAGGCTGCCCTCCATCCCGACAGCCTCATCGTTGCTTGAAAATATATTTTCCATCCTCCACTCCCATCACTACTTCAGCATTGGGCTGCTGGTGGTGGTCACCTGCTTTTAGCTGATGGACTTCCCCATGAGGCTGGGGAACTGAACTTCTGGTAAAACACCGATGGCCTTGACAAAATGATCCTTAGCAATGCCTTTGCAGATTTCCATTTCCATATGTCAGGAAGCCTTTTAAGTTCCATTCCCGACTTGGCAAGATGGCAGTGATTCTGTAGAACTGCTGTGGACAGCTCTGCCTAACATACTGGTGTTTTTTGCCATCCCTGGCCAACTTATGTGGTGGAATTATTAGTTTAAAACCTTACAGAAAACACATTTGTTAATATTTGGAAGTGGGAAGGATGCCAAAGGGAAATGGAACAAGCACACAGCAGCAAGGAGGACACTCCCCTGCAGCACCTACAACAAAGAGACTGCAGCAGCAGCCTCTCTTGACCCCTTCTGGGGACCTGACAGACTCACAGGAATTGGCTGCGGCGATGGAGGGACTTACCTTGAAAGTTTGGGGCTGTGATTGAGGAGATCCGTGGGGAGATTTGTGCCCAGGTCCAACCTATTGCATCCATGCTGCAGAAGCATGAGCAGGAGATCCAGGGCCTCTGGGAGATGAGGGAGGAGGTGGAGGGTCGAACTAAGGCCTCGGAAGCTGCAATGGAGTCTTCATCCAGTCAAATCCAGGTGCGGGCCTTGTGAGACAATATCGATGACCTCGAAAATCGAGAGCGGAGAATAAATCTCTGAATTGTTGTGCTCCCGGAAGGTGAGCAGCCAGTGAGCTTCTTTGAAAACAGGCTGCCGAAGTTTTTGGGCCTTTACATCCAGTCCAGCAGGCTACAGATTGAAAGGGCTTATCGGGTTACAGTGCACAGGTCAGGGCTGGTGCAGCACCCCCAGTCCTAGTGCATTTCCATTCATATAAGGGCAAGCAAAACATCATAGAAGCTTTCAGATCCCTAAAAAAAGATCCGCAAGCACTACTGTACAAAAAATCAAAAATCATGTTTGTGAGATGTTTTTCCAGGATTTCTCTGCAGCTGTAATTCGAAAGAGGAAGCCCTTCGATGAAGTTAAAAAGAGGCTGAGGAACCTGGGCATCCAGCACTCCATGAAATACCCCGCAGTGCTCCATTTCAGCACGAGGACTCAGTTTGTAAAATTGACTCAGCGGATAAAGCTAAAAACTTTGTAGACACTTTAAAATAGACAGATTGGCCTGAAGAATATGGTTTAATGTTTGTTCTCTTTTCTATCTTTCCCCATGTTTTCCCTTCCTTTTTTTAAAATTCCTTTTTTTCTCCCTAATAATTTCCTTTTTGGAAAGAGGGGAAAAGACCTTGGAATAAGTTCCTTTTTTTTTAATAACTGGATTTTCTGATGAGAAATTTTATGGATGTCCTTTGTTATCTCTCTCCTTTTTTTATTTGTTCTGTTTCCCTTTTAGTCACAAGTTGGGGTGACATGAAACCAGGGATGGGTGGAGTGCTCATCCTGACTTGGTCTTTTTTCTGTTGATTTAAGGATCATCTCCTTGGTTTTTTTTATGGCCTAAGGCTGGGGCACAGTCCTGGTTTGAAGGAACTGTAAAGGAGGGGATGGGTTGGGTGAGTTCAACCTATGCGCAGGGGGAAGAGTCTTCCATTCAAGGTTTTATCGTTGCTTTTTATTTTGTAGTTTTTTGGTAGTAATAGTTGTTTATAGTTATGATAGAGTAGTTTTTGTATATATAGTTCCTCGAATCTGAGTCTTTATTTACTTATGCTCGGCGCTTTGTAAGCAGAGTTCTCCCTCCCAAGGGGTTCAAAGGTCTCTGAAAGGGGATATGGCTAAGTGTCTTATTAAATGGTGCACCTGGAACATTAAGGGAAGTCATTCGCCTGTTAAAAGGAAAAAAAGTGCTTTCTAGTCTTAAGAGGGAAAGGGTTGATATCGCTTTGTTGCAGGAAACCCATTTTGATGATGGGGAACACCTGAAATTACAACAGGGGGGTTATGACCAGGTATTCTTTTCATGCTTTACTACTAAAAGTAGGGGAGTTGCGGTACTTATCCAGAAAAATCTTCCGTTCATATTATTAGAGCAGGTAAAAGATGAGAATGGACGGCTTGTGATACTTAAAGCCCTGATACATGGGGAGGAATATGGCATTTTAAATGTCTACTGTCCTCCGGTGCATCCCCTTAAATTTCTGATTAGTGCTTTCTCTAAGTTGAGTGCTTTTGGAACATGGCACATTATTATAGCAGGGAGGGATTTTAATTGTCTTTTGGATCTGACCATGGACAGGATGCCTTGTGGGCCCCCAACTATTTCTTCGCAGGCCAAGCAGGTGATTGATTTATGCAAGGAGTTGGGGTTGGTGGATATTTGGAAATGTCTTCATCCTACCGGCAGGGATTTCACGTTTTTTTCAAACCCACATAAATGTCACACAAGGATTGACCTCTTTCTGGCTTCCTTGGCCCTTCTGGATTAGATTATGGGTTGTAAAATTGGGAATATAGCTATCTCTGATCATGCAGCAGTGTATTTGGAGGTTAAGGCCAAGAGTGAGGGGCTAAGTTTGCGGCACTGGCATTTGGACCCTTTTCTCCTTAAGGATTCCAAATTTGTGGAATACTTTTTGAAGGAGTTTCAGGAATTCTTAACTATCAACTCAGGCACGGCTAGTAGTCCATCTATGCAATGGGAGATTGCTAAGGCCTTTGCTAGGGGATTAGCTATTTCCTATTTGGCTAGCCGGAAGCGACAGAAGGAGGAACAGCAGTGTCTACTTGAGATGTCGTTGAAAGCCGCCGAGGCGGCACATTGTGTGCGGCCTTCAATGACCAAGCTACAGCGGATCACGGCCCTCTGGGCTGTCTTGAATTCAATACTGACACAAAACGCAGAGAAAGAACTTGCTTTTGCTAGACCAAGGATGTTTGAATATGGGGATAAGGCAGGGAAATATTTAGTGTACCTGACTAGGAAAAAGCGTGCTCCCCAATCCATTACTGACATTAGAGACAGCGCCGGGGTCCTTACGTACAATGCTAAAAAGATTAATGAGGCTTTTCAGAGCTTTTACTCTGAATTGTATTGGTCTGAAGGTTGCCAGGAGAGGAGGGCTAAAATGGAGACCTTTTTTAAGAACCTGGACCTCCCAGAGGTAACCTTGGAACAGGCTTCTCTCCTTAATGCCCCCTTGACAGTTCAGGAAATACAGGAGGCAGCTCGGCAACTTCAGAGTGGGAAAGCGCCTGGCCCTGATGGTCTTCTGGGTGAGTTTTATAAGGATTTTATAGGGATTCTGTCAGGGCTGATATTGGAGATGTACAATCACTCCTATATGCATGAATCCCTACCACCATCTTTGAGAGAAGCTAATATTTCCCTAATTCTTAAGAAGGGGAAGGTTCCTGAGTATTGTGCCTCATACAGGCCATCTCTCTACTAAATTCAGATTTCAAGATTCTGTCCAAGATCCTGGCGCATGAGATTGGGAAGGGTGTTGCCCCATATTATTAAAGAGGACCAGACAGGCTTTATAAAGGGCCATAGGTCCTCTAATAATATTAGAAGGTTGCTGAATATGGTCCAAGCTTGTCAGCAACGATCGATTCAGGGATTGGTGATTTCCTTAGATGCAGAGAAAGCATTTGACCGGGTGGAATGGCCATATCTTTTTTATGTCTTAGAACAGTTTGGTTTGGGTGGAGTCTTTGCTAGGTGGATAGAGGTTTTATATCGCCATCCCCTGGCCATGGTCATCACCAATGGGGTGAAGTCTGGGAATTTTAGGATTGGTAGGGTTAGTCGGCAAGGCTGCCCCCTTTCACCGCTGTTGTTTATGTTGGTGACAGAGCCGCTGGCAGAGGCCATTCATCAGAACGTCCACATAACCGCTCCGGAAGTGGGATCAAGGGCACACAAGTTTACACTGTATGCGAATGATGTCCTTCTGTTTTTATCAAACCTGATGACCTCCATACCCCATTTGATACAATGTATCAATTAATTTGGGGCTATTTCAGGATATAAGATTAACTTTGCAAATTCGGAAGCTATGCCTTTGGGGAACCTTAAGGATGTACCAGAAGTTGAAGGTGGCCCTAAGTTCCCTTTTAAGTGGTCACGGGCAGGGTTCTGATACCTAGGCATTTTTATGACCCCCAAGTTTGATCTGTTATTTCGGACTAACTTTGCTCATTTACTCGACAATATTAGGCGAGATCTCCAGAAATGGGAGGCTCTTCCAATTTCATGGCTAGGCTGAATATCTCTCATTAAGATGAATGTTCTTCCTTGTTTGCTTTATCCTATGTGTATGCTCCCTATAATGTTTCCCAGGTCAACGCTGCGGAAGCTTATGGGGTGGTTTGGTTCCTTTGTCTGGCATCGTGGGCGGCCCCTCATCAAACTTACTAAATTACAGTTGCCTCATGGAGGGGGAGGAGTTGATTTCCCAGGCATCAGGAGGTACCAATTGAGTTCCCTGCTGTCCTTTGTCTGTGAGTGGTTAGGTAACGATCCAAACTCAATACGGCTGGATATCGAGGTCTCCCAGGCAAAGTGCCCTCTTACTAACCTGTTGTTCATGGATAAGATGAGGGCAGTTATGGACCATTGCCGGAACCCCATTGCCATTAGTACAATCAAGGCATGGATGGCGATGTGTCAGAGTGAGGGTTGTTTATTCAAGACTTCGCGACTTACACCTATAGTTGGCATGCCAGGGTTCCGACCAGGGATGATGGACTCAGGGTTCAAATTATGGGCAGCAAGAGGAGTTTCTAGTTTGGGAGACTTGTTTGGAGCATTGACAGTTGATTGGAAGTGCATTTTGGTCGATAAAACAGGGAATGAAGAATGGGAGAATTTCGAAGGAGAGATGAATAGGTGCATACCCATGCGAAACAGAAGAATGATCGCCATATATATTAATGTGCAGTTTAGTATTTTGAGATATATTATATTTATTTGATTTATCCAATATTTAAATATCATTTTATTTGATGCGACATTGCAGGTTATAGTCTGTTTTGGTTATGCCGTTGAGTTATTTTTAACGTTTCAAATTTTGTCAACAATTACTGGATGTTGAATGGTCACAATAACAATCAAGAAAGATTTTGTAATAGTACAGAAGAGGTAGGAAAATTTCAAATTCGTAATCTTATTCCATGTGAAGCATTCTGAACAGTCAAATCCATGTAAGAGTCTATCTTACAAGGCAGATTGAAAATGTAAATGATTTGCTGCACTTCTCCCTGTCTCTTCCTTCTTTCTCGAGTGAAACATTGCTGTGGCTTTAAGAAGTGTGCTTAATTTGGTTTCTTTGAGAGAGAGAGATTGGGGTAACAGGAGCCAAGTAGTCTGAGAAAATAAATGACTTGTGAGGCTTGGGGAATTAAAAAATTGAAACGATAGAAGCAGCCCAAGTGGGTGTGGATCAGCACTCAGATACAGGACTTTTAGGTTGCTTTCAGCCATTGTCACTGGGATCTGAACAGGGTTGGAAGGCAGTGAATCTCTTCCAGTTGCTATTCTCCCTCTCTTGCACGTTTTCTCCCTCTCTGGTGCGTGCTCTCTTCCCCCCCCTCCCCCTTTGGCGTGTGCACCCCACCCCTCCCCAACTCAGTATGTGCCCTCTTACCCTCCCCAACCTCAGCAGACCCCTCCCCCCAACGTTCATCTTCTCA
>NC_057715.1:116410368-116420603 GCF_004010195.1 Chiloscyllium plagiosum | reverse complement strand
CACCCTAACCCGCACTCTCCTCCCCTCGGCACGCACTCTCTTCCCCTCGGCGCGCACTCTCTTCCCCTCTGAGGTTTTCTCTGTTCTCAATCATAATTCAATCTGTTTCAGTTCCTTATGTCTCTCTTTTGCCTCTAATTCAAGCTGGTTCATTTGCATTTGAATTTTAGCAATTTCCACCCACCCTAACCCGCACTCTCCTCCCCTCGGCACGCACTCTCTTCCCCTCGGCGCGCACTCTCTTCCCCTCTGAGGTTTTCTCTGTTCTCAATCATAATTCAATCTGTTTCAGTTCCTTATGTCTCTCTTTTGCCTCTAATTCAAGCTGGTTCATTTGCATTTGAATTTTAGCAATTTCCAAAGTTTGTGATGGCATTTCCAACAATCATAAATGTTGAGCTGTTGTTGCTATTACCTCACCTTTTTTGCACAGACAAAGGCAACCCTGACTCCAGCTGGTCTTTCAATTTTGAAAACCTTTGCCCTGCTCACTTACTATAAAACTCCCAAATTGATTTTTTCCACCCTCAGGAAATTCCTACTGACTGAAAGAACCATTTTTACAAAAAGCACACTGTGTCTTAACAAGCGAATTCAACACCCGAAACAAAGGACACTAACACCGCATGCTGCCTTTGAGTCCAATAATCCTAAATCCACTCCTGAATTTTGATCCTGACAAGAGCCCCCAATTTGTAATGGACCAGAGCAGACCCCCTCAAATTATATTAAGAAGGTAGCCTAGATCCAGAGTGAGAGATGGATGTTGCTGGCTGACCATCTTGAACTGCTGCAGTCCATGTGCTGTATGTAGACTTACAATGCCCTTAAGGAAGGGATTACAGGGCTTTGAACCAGTGACAGAGAAGGAATGATGATATATTCCCCAGTCAGGATGGTCAGTGGCTTGGAGGGGAACCTGCAGAGAGTGGTGTCTCCATGCATCTGATGCCCTTGCTCTTCTAGATGGAGGTGGTTGTAAGTTTAGAGGGTGGTGTCTAAGTATCTTTGGTGAATTTCTGCAGTGCATCTTGTAGATAGTACACACAGCTGCGACTAAGCATTGCTTGTGGATGTGGTGCCAATCAAGTGGGCAGCTTTGTCCTGGATGTCAGATTTCTCGAGTGTTGTTGGAGCTGTATCAATCCTGGCAGGTGGGAACTATTGCACCACACTCTTGATATGTGCCTTGTAAATGATGGATAAGTTTTGGGAGACAGGTGGTGAGTTACTAGAGCAGAATTCCCAGTCTCTGACCTTCTCCCATAGCCACAAGTATATATGGTGAGTCTGGTTCTGGTCAACAGTAACTCCCAGGATGTTGATAGGGCATTAAGCAATGATAATGCCATCAAACATCATTGATGTTGATGGTTATTAGCATCTGTGTAGCATTAATGCTGCTTGCCATTTGTCAGTCCAAACCTGGATATTGTCCTGATCTGTCAGACTGGATGTGTGGTTAGTCAGGGAGCTTTGCACCTGAGTGCTACATTGTTCGAGCTTATTGCCTTTTGCACAGGGTATGAAACCAATACGTGTTTATTGGTTTGTTAGTTTTAGACCTACATATTAACAGTGACTACACTTCAAAAATAGTTAATTGGCTGTGAACCGCTTCGTATGGTTGTGTGAATTTCTTTCGAAATGCAAATTTTAGCTCAAAAGAATGGGCTGAACATGTGACTGCAGGGATCGTGCAGGCGGGAAGGTTTCAGGTATATGGATAATTGGGGCTCATCCAGGGAAGGTGGGACCTTGACAAACAGGACGGTCTTCACATGAACCAGAGGGGTACTAATATCCTGAGTGGGATTTGCTGGTGCTATTTGGGTAGGTTTAAACTAGCTTAGTAGGGGGATGGGAACCTGTGGTGTAGTTGCAGTGCACAGGAGGATGAGAGTAGGGAGGACATGGACAGCATTTCACAGCCACAGGAATGTGCTGACAGACAGCAAGCTGGTTTGAAGTGCGTCTACTTCAAGGCCAGGAGTATCTAGAATAAGGTAGGTGAGCTTGCAGCATGGATAGGTACCTGGGACTTCGATGTTGTGATCATTTCAGAGACATGGATAGAGCAGGGTCAAGAATGGATGTGGCAGGTTCCAGGGTTTAGATCTTTTATTAAGATCAATGCTGGTGGTTAAAAAAGGGGAGGTGTGGCTTTGTTAGTCAAGGACAGTATAATGGTGGCTGAAAGAACTTTTGACGGGAACTCGTCTACTGAGTTAGTATGAGCTGAGGTTAGAAACAGGAAAGGCGAGGTCACACTGCTGGGATTTGTTTAAAGGTCTCCGCAACGTTCCAGGGATGTGGAGGAGAGGATTGGCGAAATCATTCTGGGTAGGAGTGAAAGGAACAGGGTGGTCACTATAGGAGACTTTATCTTGCCCTGCATTGACTGGAAATGCTACGTCGGATGGATCAGTTTTTGTCCAATGTGTGCAGGAGGGTTTCCTGACACGGTATGTCGAAGGGCTGGCAAGAGGGGAGACCACACTGGATCTGGTACTTGGTAATGAACAGGCCAGGTGTTTGATTTAGTGGCAGGTGAGCACTTTGGAGAGAGTGACAATAATTTGGTTACATTTAGTTTAATGATGGAAAGGGATAGGTACATACCACAGGGCATGAGTTACAGACAGGGGAAGAGCAATTATAATGCAATTAGGCAGGACTTAGGAGGCAGAGAATGGGGCAGCAAAATGCAGGGTTTAAGGAACAGATACTGCATGTCCTTGGTAGGTATGTTCCTGTCAGGCAGGGAGGAAGTGATCAGGTAAAGGAACCATGGTTTACTAAAGAAATTGTATCTCTTGTTAAGCGGAAGAGGGAAGCTTATGTGACGTTGAGACAAGATGGTTCAGATGAGGCGATGGAGAGTTACAGATTAACTAGGAAGGATTTAAAGAGAGAGTTAAGAAGAGCAAGGAAGGGACATGAGTAGTCTTTGGCAGGTAGACTAAAGGAGAACCCTAAAACTTTCCTTAGGTATGTTAGGAATAAAAAGATGACTAGGGTAGGAATAGGGCCAGTCAGAGATAGAAGTGGGAAGTTGTGTGTGGACCTTGTGAAAATCAGAGAGGTACTAAACGAATATTTCTCATCTGTTTTCACTCAGGAGAAGGAGAATATTGTAAAGGAGAAGACTGAGATACAGAGATACAGGCTATTAGACTAGAAAGGATTGAGGTTAGTAAAGTGGTGGTGTTATCAATTCTAGAATGTGTGAAAGTAAATAAGTCCCCTGGGCTGGATGAGATTTATCCAAGGATTCTCTGGGAAGCTAGAGAGGAGATGGTGGAGCCTCTGGCCATGATCTTTGATTCATCATTGTCTATAGGTTTAGTACAAGAGGACTGGGGAATTGCAAATGTGCCCTTGTTCAAGAAGGGCAGTAGAGATGACCCAGGTAATTATAGACCAGTGAGCCTTCCTTCTGTTTTAGGAAAAGCTTTGGAAAGGATTATAAGAGATAAGATTTATAATCATCTAGCAAGCAGCAACTTGATTGGAGATAGTCAACATGATTTTGTCAAGGGCAGGTCGTGTCTCACAAACCTCATTGAGTTTTTTGAGAAGGTGACCAAGCATGTAGATGAGGGTAGGGCAGTTGATGTGGTGGTTGATGTGGTGTATATGGACTCTAGTAAAGCCTTTGATAAAGTTCCAAATGGTAGGCTTTTGGAGAAAATGCGGAGGCATGGGACTGAGAGTGATTTAGCAGTTTGGATTAGAAACTGGCTTTCTGTAAGGAGGCAGCGAGTGGTGGTTCATGGAAAATATTCAGCCTGGAGTCCAGTTACTAGTGATGTGCCACAAAGATCTGTTTTGGGACACTGCTGTTTGTCATTTTGATAAATGACTTGGACGCAGGCATAGGTGGATGGGTTAGTAAGTTTGCAGATGATACTAAAGTTGGTGGAGTAGTGGACAGTTTGGAAGAATGTTACAGGTTCAGGGGGACTTGGAAAAACTACAGGATTGGGCTGAGAGGTCACAAATGGAGTTCAATCCAACTAAATGTGAGGTGATTCACTTTGGGAAGAATAACAGGAAGGCAGAATACTGGGTCAATGGAAAGATTCTTGGTAGTGTGGATGTTCAGAGGGATCTTGGTGTCCATGTGCATAGGCCCCTGAAAGTTGCCACCCAAGTTGATAGTGCTGTTCAGAAGGCATACGGTATGTTAGGTTTTATTGGTAGAAGGATTGAATTCCAGAGCTGTGATGTCATGCTGCAACTGTACAAAACGCTAGTGCAGCCTCACTTGGAATACTGTGTGCAGTTCTGGTCGCCCCATTACAGGAAGGATGTGGAAGCATTGGAAAAGGTTCAAAGGAGATTTACCAGGATGTTGCCTGGTCTCGAGGGAAGGTCTTATGAGGGAAAGGCTGAGACATTTGGGTTTGTTCTCATTGGAGAGAAGGTGGCCAAAGGGATTTAATAGAGACATAGAAGCTGATCAGAGGATTAGATAGGGTGGACAGTGAGAATCTTTTTCCTAGGATGATGACGTCAGCTTGTACGAGGGGGCATAGCTGCAAACTGAGGGGTGATAGATTTAAGACAGATGTCAGAGGCAGGTTCTTTACTTAGAGAATGATAAGGGTGTGGAATGCCCTGCCTGCCAATGTAGTTAACTCAGCCACATTAGGGGCATTTAAACAGTCCTTGGATAAGCACATGGATGACGATGGGATAGTGTTGGGGGATGGGCTTAGATTAGTTCGCAGGTCGATGCAACATCGAGGTTCTGAGCTGTTATGTTCTATGTTAGTTACCGTTCTACAAAGTTAGTGGACAGTTTTCTCCAGTACAGGTTTATTTTTACCCCTCCAACAATGTCTTTCAAGTGGATTGTTTGGTAATTATTGCATTACCTTTTGTGAGAGC
Source organism: Chiloscyllium plagiosum (assembly GCF_004010195.1). Taxonomy (NCBI): domain Eukaryota; kingdom Metazoa; phylum Chordata; class Chondrichthyes; order Orectolobiformes; family Hemiscylliidae; genus Chiloscyllium; species Chiloscyllium plagiosum. The sequence goes on along the minus strand of NC_057715.1, from coordinate 116,415,707 downwards.
TTGCTGTGCAAATTGGCTGCCATGTTTCTTACAGTGTAACTGCAACTAGACTTCAGTTTTGTCTAATTGGCTATGAACTGCTTTGAGAGTTAGTGAAAGGCCCCATGTGAATGCAACTCACATTTGTTTGGACCATTTTCTCTTTTAAATCATTGTACTTTATTGCTGGCATTATGATACTGTCTCTTAATGTTCCAAGCCTTTCATCCTTCCCTGTTCCTGTTGGAAGGAATATTTCATTGTGAATCTGACCCAGTTACAGCTAGTTTTCAACTACCATGGTGTTTTTCATGTATTTCGGTAAATGATTCTGGATTCCAAAATTTATTTCCTCACGCACATTTCAAATCATGAAAGAACTTAAGTTTATGCAGTGTCTTCAATTTTGACTTTGGAAACCATTTTAGTACCTTTAACAGTTTATTATCATGTCCTAAAATCAAGTACAGGGATCCAGGAGTACAGTGAAATGTTTACAAAGTAGCCATTCTACCTTAGGTACAAAGGCAAAGAGGTACAAAATCTTCGATACAAAGTAGAAAATTAATGAAATAAGGTAAAAATTAAACCTCACAGTCCTTAGTATCATGTCAAAAAAAAACTGTCCTCCTTTAGCCATGAGTCTGCAGAAGCTCCATGCTGGGCTTCCTCACGAGGGCTGGATCTCTTCTGTACAGTGCTCAGTCCCCTGGGTGCGTGCTCTTCTGCGATGCTGTCTTACTGTTGACTGCAAGAGTCCAGTCCACTTTGCCAGACATCTTGCCACTGACTGTCATCCATGCTCTTTAGCCACCTTGCTGCAGATAGCCAGAATCCTGACTTGGTACAACACCGAGCCCCTAAGCTGCTTCCAAACTCTGGACTTTGAAGAAGGCTGCGGTAGCATTGCATTAGCTGCCTTGTGCCAAATACCCACCCTGGGCCCACAGCCACAGCTGTCCCTGCTGCTTCCATGACTGAGCTCCCCCCAGAAGGTGAGGTGAAAAAAAAATGAAAAAATGATTAAAAAAAGCAACAAAAGAGGTCAGAGCAGATAAGTTATGGCCCAAGACTCCTACTCCGTTGTCATCTTGGAAGAAAAATCAGCAAAGTTGTCCCAGCCTAACATGTACCCATTTATACCTACTCTGTTTTCCACCTTTCAGCCAACTTGCAATTTATGATGCCAAGGGCCTATCAATCTCAAACATTTCTAATATCACTTTGTCAGCGTAGTTCTTATTGCCTATATCTAATTGCTCTTAAGAGATAGTCAGTGAACTGCTATTTTGAAAGACTGCTGGGAAATTGCTAGCTTGTAAGGAAAGTTGAACCACTGATGATGAAGGAGCGATGGTGTCCATCTAAGCTATGATAATGTGTGATTTTAGAGAGGATTTGGCATCATTATGCAATAATTTATGAAAAGTGACAGGGAAGCAGGTTTCGTCATATTGGACTGCCTACAGCAAAACTGAGCTTTTGGGGAAATTTATTGTGTCCCTCAATTTGAAACTTGGTGAAAATATCCCTGCTGTAAATAAGCAAATAACCAGGAACACAGAATTACAATTGTTACATGGTATAAGGAGGCCAATAGGCACGTTGTGTACTGATCCACAACATGACACTGCAACTGTACTATCATTGAACTTGACCAACTTGCATTAAAAAAAAAACAAATTAACTGATCTCTTTTTCTCTCCTAGGTATCAGAAGCATGTACATACTTACAGGATCTTACCCGATGAAGATGATTTTCTGGCAGTACAGGTGAGAGAAGCAGACTGAGGCTGATTGGCACTTTAGTTCTGTGTTTCTGTGCTGTCAATAATGTAATGTTATTAGCCACACATGGCCAACTGGGAATCCAGATGTAGCTAATTGAATTTCTTCATGAGTTGATGAGTCAGATTCTGTTGAACATGTGATCAGAGTATTCCATATTTGTATGGCATATGCATGCTATCTGTAACCCTTTTTATTGGTTGGCAAAGTACCAACATATGAAGCATGTTTTGTTTCGCAAGAACTAGATATGACCATTGTGTAAGAGAATTATAGGCATACAACTTGATAGTCACCATTGGACAAAAGTTGGATTGGATTGAAAAAAAATCATGAATGGGATGTGGGTGTTGCTGGTTGGACCAGCATTTATTTTCCATCATTATATGCTGTTGAGAAGATGGTGGTGAACGTCCTTCTTGAATTACTGCAGTTTATTTGGTGCAAGTTGACCTACAATGCTATTAGGGAAGAAGTTCCTGGATTTTGACCCAGTGGCAGTGAAAGAACAGATATCTTCCCAAATCAGGATGGTGGGTGACTTGGAGGGATATTTGCTAATGGTGGTGTATCCATGAATCTAATGTTTGTGTCCTTCTAGGTGGTAGAGGTTGTAGATGGTGGCTGAAAGAGCATAACAAATATGAACAAGAGTGGACCATATGATCTGTTGAACCTGGTCCATCATTCAATCTGATCATGGCCGGACAAGAGCTCCACATTCCTGCTAACTCCTCATATCCTGTGATTGCCTAAGAGACCAAATATTTGACTACCTCAACATTGAATATATTCAAATGATGGAACTCTTTGGGGTAATGATTTCCAAAGATGAACACGAGTGAAGATTAGTTTTCCTGATTTCAGTTCTTGAATGAACAGCTGCTTATACTGAGACTCTGTCCCTGTGTTCTAGATTTTCCTGTTGGGGAAACAATTTGGTTATCACGTCCTGTCACAACTTTTAATATTTTTTTCATGGAATACTAATGTCACTAGCAAGGCTGGTAATTTTTGTTCATCTCTAATTCATTTGAGAAGCTGGTGATGAATTACTGCCTTGATGTGCTGTGTTCATGTGATGTAAGTAGATATTAATTTGGAGTAGAATATGGAGGCTCAGGCATTGATGATGATCTTGTGTTTTTCATTAAAACAGACTTCTCAAGGCGTGCAGGTGAGACGCTTCAAAACACTGACTGAACTTATCACGTCCTACCTCCAGCCAAACCAGGGCCTGGTCAGTACACTGCTGTATCCTGTAGAGAGGGAGGACAAGAAGGAGACAGCCGAGGACAAGGACTACTCAGGTATTTTTTTTTGTTTGGAAGGGCTGACTTATTACAAGCACTGACTAGTTTCGTCAGCTCAATGGGAGCTGATGTTTCAAGACTAATGACCATTTATTCATTTGTAACCCTGAGCCCCAACATTATTTTCATAGCTTCTTCATTGTCTATCCTTTTCCTCTGCTGGTCCACCATGAGCTGTCTTCAATCACACCTCACCAGTGACATTGACTCCTTTCTCCTGGGCTTAAATTGCGAACTTTTCACCTTCCCTTCCTGCTGCCTCCACAAATTAACACATGGTTCCCTTTCCTCAAGCTTTCGGAACTGCTATCATCATTCCTCCAAATAAACAAGCCACTACAACTCCTTTCTAACAGATGCCCTTAGTCAACACATTGAATGGAATTGTTGACCTAATTTTTTTTAAACTTTTTTTTAAATTTGAGGTTACAAAGTTTCTCCTCATCTTGCTGGTAATTTAGTAAATCCCTTGATGGATTGGTGGATTTGAACTTGACTTAATTATTGCTGTGGAGAGAAAGTGAGGTCTGCAGATGCTGGAGATCAGAGCTGGAAATGTGTTGCTGGAAAAGCGCAGCAGGTCAGGCAGCATCCAGGGAACAGGAGAATCGACGTTTCGGGCATAAGCCCTTCTTCAGGAATTATTGCTGTATTTTGCTCATCCATTTCTCATAATGCTGATAAGGCAGTTAACATAACACTGGATTCCTTCTGTATCCCTGTGCAGCCAATTCTGCTTCAACACCACTCTAAATCTTGCCGCAGTTGTTGAATTACCACATTGCTTTCCAACATCAAGTCTAGGTCACCGATAATTGCCTCAAACTAAATATGGGGAAGACCAAAGCCACTGTTTCAGTCCCTGCCATGAACTTGATTCCCTTGCCCCAAGCTACACCCCTCAACCTAACAATTGTCAGAAGCCAAATCGGACTGTTCACATCTTTGGCTTTATGCTTGACCTTGTCCTTCCAAACATGCATTCACTTTATCAAGACCATCTATTTCTATCTCAGTAATGTGGCCAGCATCTGGCCTTCCGTCAGCTCACTGCCGCTGAAATCGATGCCTTTGTTCCCTTTTAGTCTTGCCTGAGTGTTCACTAGGCTGACCCCCTTAATCTTAAATTCATTAAAAACCCTTCTGTCTGTGCTCAAATTGGCATTAAGATCCACGCACCCATCACCCACTGTGCTTGCTTATCTGCACTGGCTGGGGAATCAATTTTAAAACGTTCATAGTTGTTTTCAAATCTGTTTGTAGTCGTGTCCCTTCTTATTTCTGCAATCTCCTTAAAGCTTCACAACCTTCCAAGATCTCTCCGTTCCTCCAATTCTGCCATCATCTGTATTCCTATTTTTAACGACTCCACCATTGGCCCTTGCTCAGCTGCCTAGGACTTGAGCTTTGAATTCGCCTTGTAAATCTCTCTGCTTCACTTCCCCTCTTTCCAATGAGGCATGTGGTAGCTCCATCTTCTTAATGAGGACTGAAAACTTTCTACCTCTTCCCACTATTTGCATGGAGCAAATTGTAGATTTTAATTTTTTTAAATCTTTTTGTAGATGGTGAAGATGAGAAGCCACCTTTACCCCCTCGCTCTGCTTCTACCAGTTTCAGTGGCAGTGCTGGCACTTGCCTTAGTCCGGTCGCGCAAGATGGAGCAGCAGACAGGTAAATTGAAGTCAAGGAGTACAAGACATCATACTAGTAAGAACGCCAGTGGAGTTAGTTTCTTCAATGGATGTTTAATAAGGCATGCCATGGGAACAGCTCTTTTCTTGAAATGTTTGATGGAATTTAGGCATTGCTGGCAAGGCCAGCATTTGTTGCCTGTCCTTAATTGCACCCTTGAAATTACCACGTCAGGGTTGGAGAATATGTCCTTAACAACATTAAAGTAGAGTTGAAGTCGCATGGAGGCTAGACCAGTAACGTTGGTAAATTTCATTCCCAATGTGAGTTAGATCATTTTTGCATGATGGTCAGTTGTCATGACAATACTGTTCATCATCATCGAGATAATTTTATATTTCCAGTTGTATTAATTAAATTTAAATTTCCCTGGCTGCTGTCGTGGGAGTCATAGAGATGTACAGCATGGAAACAGACCCTTCGGTCCAACCTGTCCATGTTGACCAGATATCCCAACCCAATCTAGTCCACCCTCCAGCACCCGGCCCATATCCCTCCAAACCCTTCCTATTCATATACCCATCCAAATGCCTCTTAAATGTTGCAATTGTACCAGCCTCCACC
>NC_057715.1:116405571-116407586 GCF_004010195.1 Chiloscyllium plagiosum | reverse complement strand
TCCTGTAGCATTTGTATCCTGGAACATTAAGCTGCCAGTCCTGCCCAAACCTGAGCCATGTTTCTGTAATTGCTATGATATTCCAGTCCCATGTTCCTATCCATGCCCTAAGTTCATCTGCCTTCTCTGTTAGGCCCCTTGCATTGAAATAAATGCAGTATAATTTATTTGTCCTATCTTGTCCATACCTGCCCTTACTGTTTGATTCACTTCTGTTCTCAACTGTACCAGTCTCAGATTGATCTCTTTCCTCACTATCTCCCTGGGTCCCACCCCTCCACCTTACTAGTTTAAATCCTCCCAAGCAGTTCTAGCAAATTTCCCTGCCAGTAAATTAGTCCCCTTCCAATTTAGGTGCAATGCGTCCTTCTTGTACAAGTCACTTCTATCCCAAAAGAGATTCCAATGATCCAAAAATGTGAATCCTTCTCCCATAAACCAGCTCCTCAGCCACGCATTCATCTCAATCCTCCTATTCCTACCCTCACTAGCTCGTGATTTGGACTTAAATCCCCAGAATGTTAGCGTGGTCATAGGAAAATGTAGGGATGCATCAGTGGGATTTGGACAAGTTGAATGGGCAAATGCATAGTAGATAAAGTTAAATGTGGGATTATCCACTTTGTATAGGATAAAACAGGAAAACACTGGATTAGGAAATAGGGAGTTGCAACGAGGTATGGGTGATCTTGTACACAAGCTAATGAAAGTAAGTATTGCAAATGCAGCAGGTGGTGAAAAATGAATGGCGGAGCAGGCTGTAGAGGCTTCTGTTCCTATTTCTTATGGTCTTAAGAAGGCAAATGGTATGTTGGCCCTCATAGCAAAGTGGATTTGAGTGCAGGAGCAGGATGTCTTGCTGTAGTTTAACAGGAGCTTGGTGAGGCCACACCTGGAGTATTTGCAGTTTTGGGCTCCTTTTCTGAGGACGGTCTCCTTAATCTAAGTACAAAGAATGTTCACTAGACTGATTCCTGGGATGACTAGACTGATATATGGAGCAAATTTGGAATGATTAGGATTATATTCACTGGAGTACAGAAGAGTGAGAAGGGGATCTCATAGAAACCAATAAAATCCTAATAGGTCTAGATAGAATAAATGCAGGAACGATGTTCCCTATGATTGAGGAGTCCAGAACTGGGGGTCACAGTCTAAGAGTACGGGTTAGGCTATTTAGGACAGAGATGAAAAATTTCATCACCCAGAGGGTGGTGAGCCTGTGGAATTCTCAGGCTGCTATTGAGTCAGTCTACATTTCCTACTGCCTTGGGAAATAAGCCAACATAATCGAAGAACCTAGTTATACTCTCTTCCACCTTTTTTCATTGGGCAGAAAACATATATCAACAGATTCAAGAACAGCTTTTTCCCCGTTGTTATCAGACTTATGAATGGACCTGTCATATACTGGAGCTGATCTTTCTCTGCATCTTCTTTGTAGCTGCAACACTATATTTTACATTCTGTTCTATTGCTCTGAGGTACTTGTGTAAGGTACAATTTGTCTGGTTAACACGCAACACAAAAGTTTTCACTGTCTTGGTATGTGTGACAATAATAATAAAGTAATTCACAGAAATCAGTTGAGGCCAAAATATTAAAATTTTTCAATAACGAGTTAGACATAGTTCTCAGGGCCAAAGAGATCAAAGAATATGGACGAAAGCGGGGACAGGGTACTGAGTTGGATGATCAGCCTTGATCATATTGAATGGCAGAGCAGACTCGAAGGGCTGAGTAGCCAAGTCCTCCTATTTTCTCTATTTCTATTCCTTTCTCTGTGCCATATTCATTTGGCTGTCACGCAAATGCACTGAGCTTGTATTGTCAAGGTGCAACCTGTATTCAGAAATGCCATGCAGATTCTAAAGTTAAAAGGAGGAGAGCAATACTGAGTCTGCTCTGCAAGTTACAGATTTAGCTGTAAAAATAATTGTATCTTATTGCACCAGTATCTTCAGTAAGCCCCTAAAACATGCTGAAATGAAGTCATCCAACTTCATGGGTGACTT
>NC_057715.1:116404725-116405071 GCF_004010195.1 Chiloscyllium plagiosum | reverse complement strand
TTTGTTTTTACGCGTGAGTAGAGTCAAAGGCCATGGCCCTGCTCTCTCGTTAGCGAGAGATGACGAGGAGTGGTTTAATCAAAAGGTCATCACGCATCAGGCAAGGGGAAGGTTGAGAAGGAGAGTCCCTCATGGTGACCTCAGTTGGTGCAGGAATTAAACCCACACCGTTAATGTTATTCACTGGCCATCCAGCCAACTGAGCTAACCTGACCCTCGTTTGGTTTAAGAGTGCACTACCTGGAAACGTGTCAGAGGCATGTTGAGCTGATGTGTTCAAGGCGGGGGGGGGAGGGGCACTGACCCGCCGACAGTGCGGCCCCCCCCCAGCAACTGCCCTCCAACA
>NC_057715.1:116396884-116403571 GCF_004010195.1 Chiloscyllium plagiosum | reverse complement strand
TCCCTCAGCACTGACCCTCCGACAGTGCGGCACTCCCTCAGCACTGACCCTCCGACAGTGCGGCACTCCCTCAGCACTGACCCTGTGACAGTGCGGCGCTCCCTCAGCACTGACCCTCCGACAGTACAGGCCTCAGTCCCAGTCTGGGATGACGGTCAGAGTGTAAGTGCCGTGGGACATGCAGAGGTTTCCTTACCTTGAGGTGGTACATCATCATTTCATTTGCCAGGTGACTCCTGTACTGGGCTTCATGAACCTTTTTGTACAATAACGACTGCGGGGAGAGACAGAAATGTTTGGAAAATCAGCATCACACTTGGTAATGACAAAGGTAACGATACAGTTCATCATCTCAGATAGCGTGTACCTTTCCATCACTAATCTTGCTGACTGAAGTGGTTCCCACAGTCCTTCCTTCACCTTTTCAAAACCCAGCCCTCCCAGTGGCTGTGTTCAAATGTACAACCTTAGAATCTTAAAGCTCACTCAAAGGCCATTCAGCCTCTCGTATCTGTTCTAGCTTTTTGTAAGTGCCAGGGAATTAGTCCCACTTTCCTCTGCTCCCTTCCCAGTTTCGTTTGGTTTCATTTTCAAACACTTCTGTTGTTCCCCCTGGACCCAGGCTGGGGGATTGCTGGCACAGGGGAGGTTGGTTAACCTGCCACAAGCTGGAAACCCAGCCCAATGCCCGCATGTGGGAGTTCATGTGTCCTACTGCCACTGGTGCCCAGTTGGAACTGCCCAATTAAGACTCTGTGGGGATGGGAGTTCAATCCAATGCCTCTGTGGTCAGATTATGATATCCCAAGGACAGCAGGTACATAGGAACACCACCCCCTGCAAAGGTTCTGGGGAGAAGGCAGCAGAATGGGGTTGAGAAACATATCAGCCACGATTGGGGGATCAGACTTGATTGGCTGAATGGTCTAATTCGGCTTCTATATTTTATGGTCTCGCAGTCTTATGCATGTTTCCCTCTGACCCATCCTGACTTGGAAATATATCGCCGTTCCTTCACTGTTGCTGGGTCACAATCCTGGAATCCCCTCCCCAAGGGACATTGTGGGTCTACCTACAGCACACGGACTGCAGCGGTTCAAGGAGGCAACTCACCCCCACCTTCTCAAGGGGCAACTAGGGACGGGCAATAAATGCTGGGCCCACATTCCATGAGCAAATAAAACAAAAGTCTCCTCCTACTCACTTGCTGTGGCTGCGTACTAACCAGAACACCCAGATCCTTCTGTAGCTCAGAGTCCTGTTGTCTCTCTACATTGAAATAATATAATGCTTTCCCTGCTGATGTGGACGGGTTCACCGTTTCCCACGCTACATGTTATTATCCACATCACTTTGCCCATCCCATGTGACCTGGCAGTCTCCCTATGCCCCCTGTCCAAGTACTTTCCTACTTTCAGGGAATTTAACTACCATTCATTTGGTCTGCTGTGGTTCTGTTTGCCGAGCTGGAAGTTTTTGTTGCAAACGTTTCGTCTCCTGTCTAGGTGACATCCTCAGAGCTTGGGAGCCTCCTGTGAAGCGCTTCTTTGATGTTTCCTCCGGTGTTTATAGTGGTCTGTCCCTGCCGCTTCCGGTTGTCAGTTTCAGCTGTCCGCTGTAGTGGTTGGTATATTGGGTCCAGGTCGATGTGTTTGTTGATGGAGTTTGTGGATGAATGCCATGACTCTAGGAATTCCCTGGCTGTTCTCTGCCTGGCTTGCCCTATGATAGTAGTGTTGTCCCAGTCAAATTCACACACACGCAGACAACAAGCAACATGAAATCGACTGGGACAACACTACTATCATAGAGCAAGCCAGACAGAGAACAGCCAGGGAATTCCTAGAGGCATGGCATTCATCCACAAACTCCATCAACAAACACATCGACCTGGACCCAATATACCAACCACTACAGCGGACAGCTGAAACTGACAACCGGAAGCGGCAGGGACAGACCACTATAAAACCAGAGGAAACATCAAAGAAGCGCTTCACAGGAGGCTCCCAAGCACTGAGGACCCCACACCTTATCCCAGATCCAACCCTCCAACTCAGCACCACCCTCTTGAGCTGTCCATCTTCCTTCCCACCTATTCACTCCATCCTATCACCTTCTCCCCAACCTCCATCAACCAATCGTACTCTCAGCTACCTTCCCCCAACCCCCCCAACCTCCTCAGCTCACAGCTTCATTCCTGATGAAGAGCTTATGCCTGAAACATCAATTCTCCTGCTCCTCGGATGCTGCCTGACCTGCTGTGCTTTTCCAGCACCACCCTCTTGACTCTGGTCTCCAACACCTGCAGTCCTCACTTTCTCCTTGTTATGTTTTGCCAACCTGGAAATGATTCATTTATGCCACGTCTTTGTCACTGACCAACCCCATATTCACATTAACGTGTTAACCTTCTTATTTTATGCAGGGCCATTTGATGTGGCAATGTATCCAACGCCTTCTGGAAATCTGGCACCAATAGTTCCCTTTTACCCATCTTGCTTGTTACTTGCTCAAAGAACTCTGACAGATTGGTTACACACAACCTCCCTTTCACAAAACCATGGTGACTCTGCCTGGTAGCACTGAATGGTGAGGTCCTCTCCACCTCTGGCCAGTGTAGACTGACCCTTGCCCAGGACTTGCCAGAGTGGGATAGTCTGTAATTATGGAAGACGCTGGGGAAATCATGGGGGAGAAGAGAGCGAGGGGTCAGCAGTGTTCACAGCCCCCTGCAACACTGGGGAGTGATGGGATTCTGAACCTATCTTAGTGCTGCCTCTGGTGCTGTGATATTATCCCAGAGGCAGCCCCTTCCCCAGCTTCATTATGACACTCACCAGAATAGTGTTGGCAGCATGAGGTAAGGCCAGTGTATTCTATGCCAGCATCAACTTACCCAGCCTGCATTCAAATTGTCCCCTCTCCATCTCCAACTCCACCCGTCTAACATTTGACAAGTACGGTCTAATTAATATTCCACTCCCCCAGTCAGGAATCCTGCTGCTGAGTCTGACATTCCACTCCATAGTCCAACACCCCACTCCCCAAGTTTGACATCCCAAGCCTCCCCTTCAAAGATCCACCTACACCTACAATCTTGTAAAAATCCAGCTTTGCTGATAAATGTTGACAGAGTCAGAGTCACAGAGTCCTACAGCAGTGACACAGGCCACTTGGCCAAAACTGGTCCATGCTGACCAAAATGTCCATCCACGCTCACCCCATTTCCTTCTAACCCTTTCCTATCCGTGTATTTGTCCAAATGCCTTTTAAATGTTGTTAATGTACCCGCCTCAACCACTTCCGCTTGACAGCTCATTCCATATGTGTACCGCTCTCAGTGTAAAAAAAGTTGCCCCTCAGGTTCCCTTTTATTCTTTCCCCTCTAACCTTAAACTAATGCCCTCTAGTCCTCGATTCCCCAACCCTGGGAAAAAGATATGGAAAAAGACATGGTCAGCACTGCTGCCTCCCAGCGCCAGGGACACGGGTTTGATTCCACCCTCGGGTACTGTCTGTGTGGAGTTTGCACATTCTCCCCGTGGTGGTGTGGATTTCCTCCGGGTGCTCCGGTTTCCTCCCACTGTCCAACAATGTACAGATCAGGTTAATTGGCTGTGCTGAATTGCCCATACCGTTCAGGGATGTGTAGGTTGGGTGAATTAGTCAGGGGTAAATGTACAGTAGTAGGGTAGGGGAATGGGTTTGGGTGGGTTACTCTTCAGAGAGTCGGTGTGGACTTGTTGGGCCAAATGGCCTGTTTGCACATTGGAGCATTCTAATCACTGAAAGACCGAGTGCATTCACCCTTTCCATGCCTCTCTTGATATAAATGCATTAGAAGCAGTTCAGGTCAGGCTCCCTGCACTGCACCCTGGGTTGTGGGGTTGTCTTATGAGAAAGAGTTCAAAAGGCTGAGCCTACAAGTTTGGAAGAACGTGAGATGATCAAACTGAGACATCAAAGATTCGGAGGGGACTGGGGAAGGTTGGTGACTCCCCTTGTGGGAAAGACTACCACCAGGGCACACAGGTGGGTCTCCTGCTTTATTTCAGGGACCAGGAGGGATAGTCTTCTCATGGTGTACCCTGAGTCTTCGGAGCTCTCATCCCCCCGAGACCAATGGAGATAGGGTCATGGAGTGTTTATAAGGAGGAAGGATTGCCGACGAGAAAGAAAGACAAAGGTTATGGGAAAAGGTGGGAAAGTGAACCTGAGGCCACAATCAGATCGACCATTATCACATAGAATGGCAGAGCAGGCTTGAGGGGCTGAATGGCCTCCTCCTGCTCTAAATGCAGCTAGTGTTAATAACCTGGCATGTTTGAAAGGGTTGGGTGTCTCTGTTGGAGATGGCACCATCCACCAGTACTCACATGGGCAATGCTGATCCCACAGTAGATAGAGAAGGCCAGAGCTAAATCTTCATCAAACTTGGTAAACCAGGGTCCGTTTATTTTGTTACATAGCTCTGCAACTCCGACAATCTCTGCGTAAAGGAAGGGAAAGAGGAGAACAACAGGTGTCAGAACACAAGCACAACTTGTTGTTGGGAAGATGCCACCTGACAGCTAAGCATTCAGGCCACTCCACAATGTTTACTGTCATACCCGACTGCTAGGGACTGGTATAACCCTGGAAATGTGGCTACCAATTTACACACAGCAAACTCCCACAAAGGTAAAGGGTAAGGTCACCATCATCTTGGGGAACCTTAAGCTCATTAGGGAGAGAGAGAGAGACAGAGACAGAGACAGAGACAGAGACAGAGAGAGAGAGACAGGGACAGAGAGAGAGAGAGATAGAGAACTGGTGGTGGTTTAACCTGAGGGTTACCACACCACATGGGAGGGGAGGTATTGAGCAGGAGAGTCCTGCATGGTAACCTCAGCCAGTACAGGAATTGAACCCATTCTGTTGGTGTTACCCTGCATTGCAATCCAGCCAACTGAGCTAACTGCCTCCCTCCTAGACCAGCACAGTGATGAGAATGGGATAATCTGTTTTTGTGATGTTGATCTAAGGACACTGGTGAGATCACCTTCTATCTTTCATGTCAACCGATGCAGCTATGATAGACCAAATGGCCTCCCCTGCACCATTATCATTCTGTAATTCAGTGAAATCATGCCCCATTAACGTTACACTCGAGGACAGAGGAGGCCTCCATTTACATTTTCCGTGAGCAAGTGGCTTATTATGACAATCCACAAATGACGGATATTCATTTCTGTTTGGGTTCTAAAATGATGGAATGATACATGGCTTTGATTCGTGTTTCTATATTTCGCGTGTGTTAAGAAGTGCAGAGGACAAGATTTTTAGTTTCAGTTTAGAATATTCTGTGAGTGATAAGGGAGATTTTTTTTAAACATACATTTCAATGAGGTCCTTAAAACCCTTGAAGTAAAGAGTTCAGTGCATTAGAGAAAAAAAATCTGATGTTGCCTAGCAACAGGAGTCCGGTGTCACAGAACATGAGAATAGTCTAGAATTTAGAGATTTGTTCAGAGAGAAAATGTGTTCAACAAAAAAAAAACAAGTGCTCTTAGTTTAGTAGTCAGGATTCGGGGGACAAAGTCATGAATTGTTCGGAAGAAAATTCTCAAAGCAGAAGGCTGCAGGAGACATGTGGAAGGAACCCATGTTAAATAATAAGTGAGCTATGTTAGCAATTTATTGTTAGGATCTCAGGATAAGGCATTAACTAAAGAAAATAGCATTGAGTGAATGCAGATATGTTCTCAAAAGATTTACACTCACAGCATCTGAATAAGGAGCTTTAAAGTGGTCCTTCACTGAGGTTTAAGTATCTGCAAGATTGTGCTGAGGGTAAAAGAGATGCAAATGGATATTGTAATAAGATTGTTTTCAAATTTTTTTTTAAGCATTATACTTTTTTTTCTTTTGTATAGTAAACCTTCTTTTGTTAAACATTTGTTGACAGCCTCTTTGGAATATGTTCAATGATTGGCCATCAAAATAAACCAAAAGGGAAAAGAAATAAGGACAATTATGTTTTTATTTTATGGCAGGTCTCACTTTGCAATCTGATTCATCCAAGATCACCATCAGGTGGGATCAGGACGTACGTTAACAAATTTGAAATGATCAGATTTTACTGAGTTCGATGTTGGGGCTCGGTGAGTTAAATACGGGTGGTGGCTATTTAGTCCTTCAACTGATTCACCATTCACTTAGTTCATGGCCAAATTATAATCAAAGCTCAGTTAGTGGGACTCAAAAATCTTATACTGCCATGGTCATCTGAGAATAAATAAAGTGACATTCACTTAGTACAAAGCCTGAAAAGGCATGTCAGCAAAGCTTTACCTCTGCACTCATCAGGACACTAGCAGGAATGCCAAATGTCAAGCACAGGAATATATAAACAATTGTTTTTCACACTGGAAACCTGTGACTAGCAGTGTTCCTTAGAGATCAGTGTTGTGTCCACTGTTTTTTGTCATTTATATAAACAACTGGCAGGTGAATTTAGGAAGCATGGTTAGTAAGCTTGTGGATAACACAAAAATTGGTGCTGTACTGAACAGTGAAGAAGTTGAAAAGTGTGGTGCTGGAAAAACACAGCAGGCCAGGCAGCATCCGAGGAGCAGGAGAATCGACGTTTCGGGCATAAGCCCTTCTTCAGGAATGAGGCTGGTGTGCCAAGCAGGCTGAGATAAA
>NC_057715.1:116388897-116395509 GCF_004010195.1 Chiloscyllium plagiosum | reverse complement strand
TATCTCAGCCCGCTTGGCACACCAGCCTCATTCCTGAAGAAGGGCTTATGCCCAAAACGTCGATTCTCCTGCTCCTCGGATGCTGCCTGGCCTGCTGTGTTTTCGCAGCACCACTTTTTTCAACTCTGGTCTCCAGCATCTGCAGTCCCCACTTTCTCCTAGCTGAACAATGAAGAAGGTTATCTAAGATTACAAAGGGATCTTGATCAATTGGTTCGATGGGATGTGGTGTGGCAGATGAAGGTTAATTTGGATAAATGTGAGGTGCTACATTTTGGTAAAACAGACAAGGGCAGGATTGATACAGTTAATGGTAGGACCCTGGAGAGACCTCGGGGCCCAATTACATAATTCTTGGATAGTTGCATCACAGGTAGACAGGGTGGTTAAGAAGCCATTTAGCATGCTTGTCTTCATTGCTCAGACCATTGAGTATGGGAGCTAGGACATCATGTTGTGGTGAAGCTTGTTTTGGAATACTGTGTCCAGTTCTGGTTGCCCTGCTGCTATAAGAAGGATTGGAGAGGGTTCAGAAGAGATTCACTAGATTGTTGCTAGTATTGGAGGGTTTGATTTATAAGGAGTGCTGGAAAGGCTGGGACTTTTTTTTCACTGGAGTGTAAGAGGTTGAGAGGTGACTTTATAAAAGTTATAAAATCATGAGGGGCAGAGGTAAGGTGAATGGTAAAGGTCTTTTCCACAGGTGATTGTGATGAAGGAGCGACGTTCCGAAAGCTAGTGCCTCCGATTAAACCTGATGGGACTATAACCTGGTGTTGTGTGATTTTTAACTCTGCTAACATTTCGAGTTCGCTGACCCTTCTTCAGGAGCAGCTGAGAGAAGGTGGCATTTATGCTGATGACAGGGAAAAGGAGTAAATGGATTGGTGGAGATGGAGCAGAGAGACAGAGAAACAACGGATAGGCAAAGGGACTAGGCAAAAGGGAGGACTGCAGACACTGGAGATCAAAGTCTGGATTAGAGTGGTGCTGGAAAAGCACACCAGGTCAGGCAGCATCCGAGGAGCAGGAAAATCGACGTTTCGGGCAAAAGCCCTTCATCAGGAATGAAGGCAGGGATTGCTGACAGTAAACCCAGGGAAGATGAGAAACTAGAGAGGTGATAGTGGGGTGTAGAAGTGGACGACAATGCGCTGGCTGTACTGAAGGCAACCCATTCCATCTCAGAATCTGGGATGTGGGGCTAGTTGTAGACAGTGAAGGAGGTTTTGTGCTGTAGAATTGTTAAACACTCTTAATTGTCCTCTTTTTTGGTTTAGTTTTTACACTTTTGCACGTCCCATGTTAGGCACTGCTCTGTCCCTCTAGCCTGGAACGTTTTCTCTCTGTGCTTTGGGAAAGATGGTGCAACGCTGGGATCTTGCTGTGTACTCACGGTTGTTGTCATCGATGATGGGGAAGCACAGGATGTTCCGCGTGCGGAAACCCGTACTGTCGTCCACGCCCCGGTAAAAGAGAGGGTGAGAGTAGGCATCCTTGATGTTGAGGATTTTGCCTGTTGTGGCAACGTGCCCAGCAATGCCCTGGTCAGCCGGCATCCGGAATTCGGCGGACTGGAACGAGACAGGGAAAAGAACGCTCTTAACGCTGACTCAACAGTGGCAACGACAGAGGGACGGGAGAGTGAGGGAGCAGACAGGAGGGAGGGAGTGAAAGAGTGAGGTTGAGGGGAATGAGCTGGGGGCTCAGGGGACGGGTGGGAATATAAGAAGGGAAGGGAGGACCGCACGAAATAGAGGCAGAAGTCATGGAGTCGTACACTCATACAGCACAGAAGCAGACCCTTCGGTCCAACTTATCCATGCCCACCAGGTTTCCCAAACTAAACTAGTCCCATTTTCTGCTCCTGGCACATATCTTTTGAAACCTTTCCTATCCACGTACTTATCCAAGTGCTTTTTGAATGTTATAACTGTACCTGTGTCTACCCCAATTCCTCTGGCAGGTTTTTTTTCCATACTTCTGCATGAAAATGGTGCTCCTCAAGTCCCTGTTAAATCTTTCCCCTTTCACCTTAAACCTATGCCCTCCAAGTTTGGACTCCCCTACCCTGGGGAAAATATCTTGGGTATTCACCCTGTTCAAAGTTTGTGCGAAGATTTGTAGCTCGGGTGCTCGTTGTTGTGGTTCTGTTCGCCGAGCTGGAAGTTTTTGTTGCAAACGTTTCGTCCCCTGGCTAGGCAACATCATCAGTGCTTGGGAGCCTCCTGCGAAGCACTTCTTTGATGTTTCCTCCGGTGTTTATAGTGGTCTGTCCCTGCCGCTTCCGGTTGTCAGTTTCAGCTGTCCGCTGTAGTGGTTGGTATATTGGGTCCAGGTCGATGTGTTTGTTGATGGAGTTTGTGGATGAATGCCATGCCTCTAGGAATTCCCTGGCTGTTCTCTGTCTGGCTTTCCCTATGATAGTAGTGTTGTCCCAGTCAAATTCATGTTGCTTGTTGTCTGCGTGTGTGGCTACTAAGGATAGCTGGTCATGTCGTTTCGTGGCTAGTTGATGTTCATGTATGTTGATTGTTAGCTGTCTTCCTGTTTGTCCTATATAGTGTTTAGTGCAGTCCTTGCATGGTATTTTGTACACTACATTAGTTTTGCTCATGTTGGGTATCGGGTCCTTCGTTCTGGTGAGTTGTTGTCTGAGCGTGGCTGTTGGTTTGTGTGCCGTTCATTCACCCTGTTCATGCCCCTCATGATTTTATAAACCTCTTTAAGATCAGCCCCCAGTCTCCTATGGTCCAGGGAAAACAGCCCCAGCCTATCCAGCCTCTGTTTATAACTCAAACCCTCCAGTCCCAGCAACATCCTGGTAAACCAGTGGACCATTCAGCCTCCTTACTATCCTAGCTGACCTTAAGGTTCAAATCCACTTCACCCCCACCTCCCCTCCTGTGGCTCTGTTCCCTGAGAGACCAAACATCGATCTGTTACAGCCTTCAATAAACTCAACAATGGAGTATCCGCAAGACTCTGGGTAGAGGATTCCAAACTCCCCTGACAGGAGAAATGTCTCCTCATCTCAATCATAAATCTTCCCGAGAGTGTGTCTGTGTTCTCGAAGTATCGGGATTCAATATTAGAACATAGAACAGTACAGCACAGTACAGGCCCTTCAGCCCTTGATGTTGTGCCAACCGTTTATACTCTAAGATCAAAGGAACTTAGATATCCTTCAATTTACTATCATCCAATACCCTCCTCACATCACACTGGGCAGACCCACACAATAACCGGGGGAGGGGTCTGTTTAGGGCACAGAGTAAATCTTTTAGATCAGAGGGACATTTCTCCTGGCTGGAGGTGGTTAATGTTTGGAACTCTCTGCCCCTGACAGCTGTGGAAGATCTGACATTGGATATACTCGAGGCTGGAAAAGGCAGAGAGATCGCTGATCGACCAGGGCAGCCAGTGTTCTGGGGCACAGGCAGGAAAATGGATTCAAATCACTGGGTCATCCACATTTGTATTCAACAGCAGAGCAGACTGAGAAGCTGAATGGTCTATATTCATAACTCTAATGTGTACAATTAACATCAGCCACAATTCCAGCATTGTCCCCACGTCCTTTCATTTTCACAGAGTCCCTAAATCTATCAATCTGTGGCTGGAACAGAGCAGCCAGTAAACAGTGGGCCCAGAGTGGAGAGACCAGTGAACTGGAGCCAGTGTGGTCAATAGACTGGAGGCAGGTGCAGTCAGTGCTGTCAGTGAAATGGGAGCTGGTGCGGTGTGGTCAGTGTACTGGGGGTTGGAGTGGTGTGGTCAGTGTACTGGGGACTGGAGTAGTGTGGTCAGTGTACTGGGGGCCGGAGCGGTGTGGTCAGTGTACTGGGGACTGGAGTGGTGTGGTCAGTGTACTGGGGGCCGGAGCGGTGTGGTCAGTGTATTGTGGGCTGGAGCGGTGTGGTCAGTATACCGGGGTTGGAGCGGTGTGGTCAATATACCAGGGACTGGAGCGGTCAGCCTGTCATGGATGCAGAGGCTGGTCGTGTGGACAAAGGGAGACTACGTGCGGGAAGCCCCCAGCTTGGAGAGACTGCAGGCTGTAGAAAGACGGTAACCTTTACCATTGAACTTTATTTCTTTATCTTTCTAACTTACACTGTGAAGAACAGTAATGGAGAACCATTAGCTTTTCTCTTTATTTCTCTACTTTTATATCGGATCTATGTTAGTCTGTAAGATTTATAACGAGGTAGTTTGTACCTACAATGGCACTGTGTGTGTGGTGATACTGTACACACTCACCATAGTCCTGTAATTCCGTACACATGACCATAAACCTAATTCTAATTCTGATCGTAATTCGGAAAGTACCTTATGACTGAGTGTTCCACAGACTGTGAGGGAGAGAAGTGTAAAGATTCACATCTCCTAGGGAAGAGATGCCTCCTGATCTCGGTGCTGACGGTGGGCCCAGTTATCCTGACGATAATGGGCTCTCAACTCCTGGATCAGCAGAACCGATCTCTCAGCATCACACCCTTCCTGTCCATCCTGATCGCAAGTATTCTCATTTCAATGGACCCCAGATCGTGATGGAGAGAGAGAGCGAGAGAGCGAGGGAGAGAGGGAGAGAGGGAGTGAAGAAGCGTGAGGGTAGGAAGGGAAAAAGCAAGGGGAAAAGGAACGAGGAAAGCAAAGACAGGGTACAAATGGAAGAAAAGAGCAAATGGAAAGATAAAGAGAGAGGCTGGATGTGCCTCATATCTTCCAGAAAGGAAGAGCACAACACCACACTCATAATCCCAGCCGGATTCCTCACCACGTAGCAGAGCTCATGGTGACTATAGTTCGAATGAGCAGGTTTATTAAGTTCAGAAAGTGAGTTAGACCGAAAGATCATAAAACAATGGAGCAGGACTAGGCCATTCAGCCCATCGAGTCTGCTCCCCCACTCATGGCCAATCTGATAATCCTCAACTCCACTTTTTCTGCCTTTTCCCCATAGCCCTCGACTCATTTCCGGATCAAAAATCTCAGCCTTGGATATGACCCAGCCTCGACAGCTCTCTGTGGTAAAGAATTCCACAGATTCAGTCCCCTCTGGGAGAAGAAATTCCTCCTCATCTCTCTCTTCGATGGGTGACTCCTTGTTCTGAGGTGATGCCCCTCTGGGTCCCAGACTGTCCCACAGGAGGAACAACCTCTCCACATCGCCCTCTGTCAAGTCCCTGAGAATCTTACATGCTTCAATCAAATCACCTCTCATTGTTCTAAAGTCCAGTGAGCACAGGCTCAACCTGTCTTAAAAGAAAAAACAGCCCCCCAAACCTGGGATCAGTCAGGGGGACCTTCTCTGGACTGCATCCAATGCCAGTGTATCTTTCCTTATGGCACAAAATGGCGGGGGCTATGGATGAGGTTCTAATGGCAATTTAAACAAAGGTGAGGCAACGTCGATGCCGTGTTGGAAGAGTCCTCCTCAGCGTTACAGCCAGAAAGTGTTACAGCTTGGAAGGACACCAATGGGCGCGCCATATTAGTGCGGACCCTGCATCTATTCTCAGATGGCAATCCGCGGTGAGAACGCGGCATGGAGGCAAACGGAGATCAAGCCCAGTGAGGGAGAAAGATTGAGCCCACATGAGGAAAGGCCAGCGTGGATTGACTGCAGGTCCATGGCTAAAGGAGGAGTGTAATTTCTAACGCTTAACTTTATTTATTATTCTCTGCTTTATTTTTCCACTTTTTTCCTAAGATTTTGTTACTAACATGGCACTGTGAATGGCGATATTGTAAACTTTTCACTGTGCGCCTGTATCCCTGTACTTGCACACATGTGACAACAAAACTTAATCACTAAATAAATAATAAAGGGCCCCAGACTGTCCACACTCTCCCGGCTGTGGTCTGACCAGTGCCCTTTACAGTTTGAACAAAACCTTCCTTTTGTTCAACTCCATTCCCTTTGAAATACAGCCAGCGTTCCATTTGCCCTCCTCATGACCCATTGTATTTGGAAGCTAGCTTTCTGTGCTGCATGGATGGGGATCAGCAAATCCCTCTGAAGTTGCGGCTTTCTGCAGTATTTCTCCATTTAAATAATACTCAACTCGACTATTCTTCCTGCCAAAGCGCATGACCTCACATTGCATTCCATCTGCCAGGTTTTCACCCACTCACTCAACCCGTCCCTATCCCTCAATCATTGTCCTCACCTACCTTCCCATTTATTTTTGTATCATCCATTAACTTCGTAACTTTACATTGTAGGCTTCATCTCGTACACTTAAAGTGGCACTTCTGTTCATTTTTATAATACATATTGTTTATCCTTCTAGTTTATTTTCACTCTCTCATTATTCTGGTGAGTTAGAACATAGAACATAGAACATACAACAATACAGCACAGAACAGGCCCTTCGGCCCACGATGTTGTGCCGAACATTTGTCTTAGCTTAAGCACCCATCCATGTACCTATCCAATTGCTGCTTAAAGGTCACCAAAAATTCTGACACTACCACTCCCACAGGCAGGGCATTCCATGCCCCCACCACTCTCTGGGTAAAGAACCCACCCCTGACATCTCCCCTATACCTTCCACCCTTCACCGTAAATTTATGTCCCCTTGTAACACTCTGATGTACCCGGGG
>NC_057715.1:116381598-116387476 GCF_004010195.1 Chiloscyllium plagiosum | reverse complement strand
GGCCTGTAATTCCCGGGGTTATCTCTATTCCCTTTTTTGAACAGGGGCACAACATTCGCTACTCTCCAGTCCCCTGGTACCACCCCCGTTGACAGTGAAGATGAAAAGATCATTGCCAACGGTACTGCAATTTCCTCTCTTGCTTCCCACATAATCCTAGGATATATCCCGTCAGGCCCGGGGGACTTGTCTATCCTCAAGAGTTGTTGGCTTTTAAAACTTTCTCAATCCTCCAGCCATCATTGTATGTGTTTTCCTTCAGTTTGATTCCGTCCTTAATTACGTGTAGAATCCCCACAGTGTGGAAACAAGCCATTTGGCCCAAGTCCACACTGACCCTCTGAAGAACATCCCACCAGGCCCATTCCCCTACCCTCTCACCTTGCTTTTCCCATGGCTAATGCCCCTAACCTGCACATCCCTCGAGACTATGGATAATTTAGCACGGCCAATCCATCCTAACCTGCACATCTTTGGACTGTGGGAGGAAAGCAGAGCATCCGGAGGAAACCCATACAGGCACGAACTCCACACAGACAGTCGCCCGAGGCTGGAATTGAACCCGGGTCCCTGACGCTGTGAGGCAGCAGTGCTAACCACTGAGCCACCGTGCCGCCCCTTCGCTGGTTAAACATGGCCGGTTTATTCTGCTTCAGAAATCCTTCTTTTTCACGGGATTATGTCCTCGATGTGAGTAATGAACTTTTCTCGAACAGTTGCCATCATTTCTCCACTGTCTTTGCTATTAAACCCCTTTCCCAGCCCACTCTAGCTCACTCTGCCCTCATTCCTTTGTAATTACCCTGATTTAAGTTTAGCATAGTTTCTCACCAAAATTTCTCACTGTCAAACTGAATTCTACATTTTACCATGTTATGGTCGCTATTTCCTTTTACTCTGACATCACTGATTAGATCTGCCTCATTAGACATCACCAGACCTAAAGTAGCCTGATCCCTGGTTGAATCCATGGCATTTTGTTCCAGAAAACCATTCTGAATATATTCAGGGAATTCTTCATTGTTGCTACTCCTGCCGACCCGACTGTCCCAATCTACATGAAAAGTACAGTTATCCAGAATTAATGTGGGGGGGTGTTGTTGGCTAGGCCAACCCCAGTTACCCAGAGGGCAATGGTTACAGATTTTTATTGAATTCAAGTTTCCCCATCAGGCACGGTGGGTTTCGAACCCGTATCACTAGAACACTGGCCTTGCATTCCAGATTACCTGTCCAGTGATATTAGCACATAGTAGCCATATAATCACTGTGATAAAAACTCAGGTGGTTCACTAATGTCCTTTAGGGAAGGAAATCTGGTCTGGCCTACATGTGACTCCAGACCCGCAGCAATCTGGTTGACCCTTAAATGCCCTCGGGCAATTAGGAACAGGCTATAAATGCCGGCCTGACCACATCCCATGAGCAAACTTGTCAAACATCATTAAAATCATGACCCCGCGTCTGACCTAGATCTTTTGGAGAGGTGACCATTTCCAACCCAGGGGCCACACTCGGTCATGGTGCGTGGATTCTGAAACCCTCAGCCACTGCCCAGTTAGAGCACCCGGTCTCACCTCGTCAGCTACAAAGCCGCCATCGAATACCTTCGCAACCAACTCCTTATTGTTCTGTTCCAGGAGAAACACAGAACAGCTAGGGTCAGGGGAGTGAGGTAAAAGAGAGAGAAAAGAAATTTATTAAACATTCCAGCTTCAAATATACAAATTATAGAGACAGCAAAGGGTGACTCCCCTTTAAAACGGGTCCCTAATCCTGAGGGTCTCTGATAGTGAAGCATCCTCTGGACCATAACAATGTAAGAACCAGGAGCAGGAGTAGTCCATTTGGCCCATCGAACCTGCTCCACCATTCAAGATGACCAAGGCTGACCTCTTCAGCTCTGCTGACGCCCTCGCTCCAAAACCCTTACTTCCTTTACTGTTCAAAAATCTATCCAACTTTGCCTGAAAAACATTCAGCGAGGAAGCCTCAACTGTTTCTCTGGGCAGGGAATTCCACAGATTCACAACCCTCTGGGTGAAGACGTTCCTCCTCAACTCCGTCCGAAATCTGCTCCCCCTTATTTTGAGGCTACGCCCCTAGTTTCATCTTCCAGTGGAAACAGCCCTCCTCTTTCTAACTTATCTGTTCCTTTCTTAATTGTACATGTTTCTCTCAGATTCCCCTCATTCTTTTAAATTCCAATGAGTGTAATCCCAGTCTACTCCAACCAGAGTCTCTGACAGTGAGAACTTCAACAAAAACACCTTGCGTTTAGTTTCATGTAGCAAGACGCCACGAGGATTTTTATAGAAATATTATTTCACAAATTAAGTCGCTGTTAACTCATGAGGCACTTTGAGAATAGATGCCCCAAAACATGGAGAAAGTGAGGACTGCAGATGCTGGAGAGTTGATAAAGTGTGGCGCTGGAAAAGCTCAGCAGGCCAGGGAACATCCGAGGAGCAGGAGAGTCGATGTTTCAGGCATTAGCCCTTCCTCAGGAATGAGTTATGCCCAAAACATTGACTCCTGTTCCTCAGATGCTACCTGACCTGCTGAGCTTTTTCTAGAGCACTGCCCCAAAACCAAGTCAAAAAGAGTGTTTCAGAATCGGTGATTTAGAATCCTGATTAAGAGTTGGGAGCCCGCCGATTCTGAAGCAACAAACCCAAACAAGAAGACACAACATGCCCAGAGACTCTAGCCATACTACCATACATCAAAGACATCTCAGAGATCATTACCAGACTCTCCGACCCCTTGGCATCATGGTAGCCCACAAACTGACCAACATAGTGAAACAGCTACTGATGAACCTAAAGGACCCTGTACCAACAACCAGTGAAACGAATGTCATTTACAAAATACCCTGCAAGGACTGCAACAAACACTACATTGGATAGACACAGGAAAATAGCCACCAGTATACACGAACACCAATTAACCATCAAAAGGCAACACCAGTTATCACTAGTATTCTTACTCATAGACGAAGGAGGACACCACTTTGACTGGGACAACACACCCATCCTAGGACAGGTTAAACAGAGACACGCACAGGAATTCCTCGAGGCCTGGCATTCAAACTGGAATTCCATCAATAAACACATCGAGTTGGACCCCATTTATCAACCTTAGAAAAAGGACCGGAAATGATATCACCCACCTTAACACATAAATAGAAAGTGGGTCACTACCACTAGTGCTTCACTGGAGGCTCACTGATGATGTTACCCAGCATGGTGATGAAACATCTGAGAGCAAACCTACCAACTCAGCGAGCTAACTTACAACATGAACCTCAACCTGAGCGACAAATCTTCTCAAAAATCGTAGGTAGTTAGTTTTTCCAGGATCAACCCAGTTATTGGATTCTTAGCTCCTGAGGATTTCTAATCTTTTCTCAGCCTGGTAACTTGCAATCTTAGAAAGGTTTTCCCAGAGAGGGTTTCCTGTCCCAGCAACTCTCCCACTCTCTCAAACTGGGTAACTCTCCCAGGGTTTGGTCTTTTTAATTGCAACATGCGTTATCACCCATATTACCGCAGAGCAAAGACTATTTTTGTCAACAAGCTCTCCCCTCTATCCTATGCCAGGAAAACCTGCAAACAGATTTCGTTTCAATGGTTTCCTCTGTATCCTTTCCTATCCCAGTTTGAACCACGTGGGCCATGTATCTATTAGAAAGCAACCTTCAAGGGCCTAATTCTCTTCCATCTTGGAACCAAATGGGAAGGTTCAAGCATTACTCCTAAAAAAACCAACATTCTCAACACTCTTCTGGGACTTTGGAGACTCCACTGTTAATATACATTCTCAAAGCTGCCATTATCTTCCAGTAACAACACCCTGGACCTTCTTATCAATAAAGGAGTCTGAACCTCCCATTAATCTCAGGTTTTGTTAGGGGAGACTTCACATAAACATTTTCATTTTACCTTAAGTTTAAAATTACCCTTAGAGAGTTTTGAGAAGATTTGTAGCTCAGCTTGAGGTTCTGGACGTAGGTTTGCTCGCTGAGCTGGAAGGTTCACTTCCAGACGTTTCATCACCATACTAGGTAACATCTTCAGTGGGCCTCCGGGCAAAGTACTGCTGATGACTCCTGCTTTTTATTTATGTATTTGGGTCTCTTTGGCTTGGTGATGTCTAAGATTACTCTTCCAAGCTAACCTCAGCACTGTACCTTCCCCAGAGGAGGAAAGCAATGTGACAAAAGGAGAACTTTAGGGAGGGGATTCCAGAGCTTGGGAGCCAGGTAGCTGAAGGCCTGATAGAGTGATTGAAGTGGAGTATGCTTGAGAGTTCATTAGTTCATAAGATACAGGAGCAGAATTAGACCATTCGGCCCATCGAATCTGCTCCGCCATTCGATCATGGCTGATATGCTCCTCACTCCCATTTTCCTGTCTTTTCTCCATATCCCTTCAACCAGTTACCAATTAAAAATCTGTCTAACTCCTCCTTAAATTTACTTACTGTCCCAGCATCCACTACACTTCGGGGTCGGGAATTCCACAGATTCACAACTCTTTGGGAGTAGTAGTTCCTCATTAACTCTGTTTTAAATTTGCTACCCCTTATCCTAAGACTATGATCTCCCATCCTAGAATGCCCCACAACAGGAAGCACCAGCTCCACGTCTATTTTATACACACCTTTTATCATCTTGAATACCTCAACTTGATCTCCCCTCAATCTAAATTCCAGAGAGTTTAGGCCTAAACTGTTTGATCTCTCTTCATACGACAAACCCCTCAATTCTGGGATCAATCAAGTGAACCACTACACCTTTCCTCAAATAGGGGGAGAGGCTAAATGAGACGCTAACTCAGAGGGTGACTAGACAGGAGTTTCCTCTCTCAGACGATGGTGAATCTGAGGAATTTGTGACCGCAGAGACCTGTGGAAGCTCAGTATGTTCAAGAGCGGAATGGATTTCTGGAGGTTAATGATGTTAATCTTGATTTCGCATGTTGGAGCAGACCTGATGGGCTTAATGGCTGTATTCTTTGTTCCAGTGAGACTGGAGGATAATTAGGCCATTTGGCCCATTAGACTGCTCCGCCATTCCATCATGGCTGATAGGCTCCTCACCCCCATTTCCGGAGATTGGGAAGGAGGGACTCAGTAGCATGGTTGGGGATTTTCAACCGGGTTGGGGGCGGGGGGGACTAGGGGGGGGAATGCGCTGGTCAGTGAGTGCTGAGATGATGGGTGAATGGGGCTTGGTTTAAAGTATGACCCTGAAGCAGAGTTTTGTTTGTTCGGGCAGAGTTTACTCCTGCTCTTGGTTTCCGTCTCTGTCAGTCTGAGATCTCCTGGAGCGGCACTTGGACTCACAACCCCTCAATCCAGAGACCTGCAGGGTTGTTCCCTCGATACTGGATGACATTGTGATGAAAAACACCAAGGGAGTGAGACCCACCTCTCTGCGTTGGTAAGGGTCCGTGCTTCCTGTATGATCTCTTGCAGCAGGACTGAAACGTTATCTGCAAAAGACAGAGAGAATATCTCAGAGAAACCTTATCCCAGAATTGTCAGAGGGGAAACAGTTCCCATGGGACAGGGCCATGTTCTGCAGCTCCCTAATGGGCAGAGGAACAGCTCCACAGATACCAAAGACCCCCAACGCCATTGTGTCATATCACTTCACATTTGGAGAATAGCCAAATAGAACAATGGCTAACATCAAGCCCAATATCCAACTTGGGATTCAGAGCTAACCAGCCAACAATATTCATGTATAACCCAAAGACTGTATATACACACACACACACGTACAAGACACACACACGTACACAGACACACACACACACACGTACACAGACACACACACACGTACACAGACAGACACACACACACGTACACA
>NC_057715.1:116372196-116380051 GCF_004010195.1 Chiloscyllium plagiosum | reverse complement strand
ACTTACACACACACAGACTTACACACACAGACATTCTCAGACACATACACACACAGACAAACTCTCATACACTGACACACTCATATAACTAACTCAGACACACATGCTGACAGACAAACACATGATACCCAGACTCTCTCACATATACACAGACAGACACCATACTCATATACATATACATATATATATTTATACACAAATAGACGTAGACACACGCACACAACCAAACTCATACACACAAACTCTCTCTCTCTCTCACATACACACACATACACACACTACGGAGGCTATTTGATCCATCCAGTCCATGCAGACTGAAAGAAAGGAAGATTTCCGGTCCAAACCCATTCCTGATCTGAGGAAGGATGCTCTGACTTTGGATGGATTGCAACAAAGTTTTACCAGACTGAATCCTGTCATGACAGGAATGATGTGTGGAGAGAGCCTGGATGGGTTAGGACTATACTCACTGGAGGTTAGAAGAATGAGGGGGAGCCTAAAGAAACCTATAACATTCTAACAGGACTAGACAAAGTAAATACAGGAAGGATGTTCCCACTTGACAGGGAGTGCACAACCAGGGCTCACAGTCTCAGGATAGGGGGTAGGCCATTTCAGACTGAGATGGGGGAGAAATGTCTTCACCCAGAGAGTGGGGAGCCTGGGGAATTCTCTGCCACAGAAAAAGTTGACCTTAAAACAGTGAATATTTTTGAGAAGGAGTTAGACCATAAGACCATAAGACATAGGAGCAGAAACTAGGCCATTCAGCCCATCTAGTCTGCTCCACCATTCAGTCATGGCTGATACGTTTCTCAACCCCATTCTCCCAATTTCTTCCTGGAACCCTTGGTCCCCTTGATACTCAAGAACCTACCTAACTCCGTGTTAAATACACTCAGTGACCTGGCCTCCACAGCCTTCTGTGGCAGTGAATTCCATAGATTCCCCACTCTCTGGCTGAAGAAGGTTTTCCTTATCTCTGTTCCAAAAGGGTCTTCCCTCTACTCTAAGGCTGTGCCCTCAGGTCCTAGTCTCTCCTACCAAAGACCTTCCCAGCATCCACTCTGTCCAGGCCATTTAGTATTTTGTAAGTTAGAATTAGATCACCCCTCATTCTTCTAAACTCCCTGAGTATAGACCCAAAGTCCTCAAACATTCCTCATATGTTAAGCTTTTCATTCCTGAGACCATTCTCATGAACCTCCTCTGAACACGCTCCAGGGCCAGTCCACCCTCCCTGAGATATGGGGCCCAAAACTGCACACAGTACTCCAAACGTGGTCTGACCAGAGCGTTACAGAGCCTCAGAAGTACATCTCTGTTTTTATATTCAAGTCCTCTCAAAATAAATGTCAACTTTGCACTTGCCTTCCTAACTACTGATTCAACCTGGAGAGAATCCTGGACTAGAACTCCCAAAGCTCTTTGCACTTTAGACTTCTGCATTTTCGCCTCAGCTAAAAAATAGCCCATGCTTCTATTCTTCCTAACAAAGTGATGACCTCGGACTTTCCCACACTGTACTCCATCTGCCACCGCTTTGCCCCCTCTCCCAACCTGTCCAAATCCTTCTGCCGCCTCCCCACCTCCTCGGTGCTATCTGTCTTTGTAAGTTAGATGTAATTTTTCAGGCGAAAGGGATAAAAGGGTATGAGGAGAAAGTGGGAATGGGGACTGAGTTGGATGATCGACCATGATCATATTGAATGACAGAGCAGACGCGAGGGGCTGAATGGCCTACACTGCACCTATTTTCTGTTTCTAGCTCTTGATCTATAGCCCTTTCGGTAACACAATGTCCAAGTGTTTCATAATTGTTATGCAAAGGAGGGACACATTGTTGAAGGCTCCTGTCTTGCACCCATCAGGACAAACACAAGAATGCCAGATTTTGAATGATCAAAATCATTTATCCCACAGGAGATAAAAGGGTGAAGAAGCTGATTGGCTGACAAGTCAGAGAAAGTGAGGTCTGCAGATGCTGGAGATCAGAGCTGAAAATGTGTTGCTGGAAAAGCGCAGCAGGTCAGGCAGCATCCAAGGAGCAGGAGAATCGACTTTTCGGGCATGAGCCCTTCTTCAGGAATCACCAAGTCACCAAGTTCCTGACAGATTAGGGAGTGGCAAATCTAACCGCACTATTGTAAAAAAAAGAAGGGAGAGATAACAAGCAAAGATTGACAGACCAGTTGTGGGGAAAATGCTTGAGTGTGTTCATAAAGACGTGATAATACAACAGTTGGAAAACATTAACGGGATTGGTCAAAACTACCATTGGTTTAAGAAAGGCAAATCATACTCAACAAATCTATTGGAGTTTTTTTTGAGGATGTAACTAGGAGACTAAAGAGAAACAGTGGATTTGGATTTTCAAAAGGCTTTTGATATGATCTCTCAATGAGGCCCCTTTATTCTGAGATGATTTATAGAAGCCCTACAATGTGGAAGCAGGCCATTCAGCCCATCAAGTCTACACTTATCCTCCAAAGAGCATCTCACCCAAACCAAACACCTTTCACCCCTTCCCTGTAACCCTGCATTTCCCATGGCTAGCCCACCCAGCCTGCACATCTCTGGACACTACGGACAATTTCCCATGGAGAAAGTGAGGTCTGCAGATGCTGGAGATCAAAGTTGAAACTTTATTGCTGGAACAGCACAGCAGGTCAGGCAGCATCCAGGGAACAGGAGATTCGACGTTTCGGGCACAGGCCCTTCTTCAGGAATTTCCCATGGTCAATCCGCCTAACTTGTGCATCTTAGGACTGTGGGAGGAAACCGGAGCACCCAGACGAAACCCACACAGACACGGGGAGAGCGTGCAAACTCCACACAGACAGTCACCCAAAGCTGGGATTGAACCCAGGTCCCTGGTGCAGTGAGGCAGCAGTGCTAACCACTGAGCCGCCATGCCACCCTATCAGGCAGTGCATCCCAAACTACTCATGTGTGTGGAGAAAGGTTTCCTCATCACTTTTTGCTTCTTTTGCCAATTACTTTTAAACCTGCACTACCCTCCCCTCCCCCCAATTCTCAAATGTGCCCATCTAAATCCTTCCTCTATGTGATGAAGGTTTCTGCCCCTCCCACCCTCACAGGCAGCGAGCTCCGGATTCCCACCGCCCTCTGGGGAAAACATGTTTCCTCACATCGCCTACTCTACGGTGTTTAAACCTCTCTGTGTTTAATTTGCAAATTCATTCCTCTACATTCTCCCCGCTAGCTGATGACTTATTGTCTGGACTAGGCAATGTAATGTCCTTAACTCTAGTCAATCAGATCCCATCCTTGTCCCTTCCCAGGCATCCCGTCTTCAGTCCTCCATAATCAACACTCACCTCACTTCCTCATCTCTCCTCAACACTATGTTTTCTGAGAATACTTAGCACCAAATAGTGTCATAGAGCTGTACAGCACAGAAATAGACCCCTCGGTCCAACTCTTCCATGCTGACCAAAGATCCTAAATTAGTCCAGTCCCACCTGCCAGCACTTGGCCCATGTCCCTCTAAACCCTTCCTATTCATATACCCATCCAGATGCCTTTTAAATGTTGCAATTGTACCAGCCTCCACCACTTCCTCTGGCAGCTCATTCCATACACGCACCACCTTCTGTGTGGAAAAGTTGCCCCTAAGGTCTCTTTTAAATCTTTCTCCTCTCACCCTAAACTTTATTACTCTTGAGTATTCATCCTATTCCTGCCTGGCACCCCTCAGCCTCCGACGCTCCAGGGGAAAACAGCCCCAGCCTGTTCAGCCTCTCCCTGTAGCTCAAACCCTCCAACCCTGGCAACGTCCTAGTAAATCTTTCCTGCACCCTTTCAAGTTTCACAACATTTCCTCCATGGATCTTGCCCTTCCTGGAAACAGGTTTCGGGAATAGCCGCAGTATCGTATTTCCATACGGCACCTGTATGTATAGCTCAGCAAACGTATGTTGCCCCTCCATCATTGCCCTTGCTCAGCCCTACAGAGGGCATTTCAAAATCAGTCAGAATGCTGTGTGCCTGGAGTCACGTGTAGGTCAGACGAGGTTAGGATGGCAGATTTCCTTCTCTAAAGGACATTAGTGAACCTGATGGGGCTTTACAACAATTGGAAATGGTTACACAGTCAACCATTATTAGACTTTTAATTCAGATTTTCCTTTTTTAAATTGAATTTAAACTCCATGGCAAGACTCAAACCCGGGCCCCCAGACCATTCTCTGGGTCTTGGGATGGCGTGTCTAGTGATAACACCACTAGCCCATCGCCTCCCTCTCTACAGCGATAGCTCCGTATACATCAATGTCATTGCAACCAATATGCCCCTTATAATGTTATACAATATGAAGGCAAACAGCCCCAGGCAGTTTGAAGAACAGAAAGAGCTTTCAATAACAATCAGGTGGAAATGATGTTATTATTTATCAGAGTGGTAAGGTATTAGCATAACATGAATAATAAATCAAATTTTATCCGCCTCTTGACAGCTACAATGTAGGGGAACAAAAATAACTTAAATTAAACAATATGTGACTGACAAACGCAATACA
This sequence comes from Chiloscyllium plagiosum, assembly GCF_004010195.1. Classification (NCBI taxonomy): domain Eukaryota; kingdom Metazoa; phylum Chordata; class Chondrichthyes; order Orectolobiformes; family Hemiscylliidae; genus Chiloscyllium; species Chiloscyllium plagiosum. The sequence continues at coordinate 116,375,510 of NC_057715.1, read as the reverse complement.
ACACAAACTAAAAGGCAGCCGAATCTCCCACAATATCCCAGAGGGGGTCTCACCATCAACTAACACTAACCACTGATAACCAACATTCACAACAGCAGTGCGGACCAGCTACAAGGTGCACGGCAGGAACTCACCAAAGATCCCCTGGCAGCACCTTCCAAACCATAAACCATAAAACATAGGAGCAGGCCATTCAGCCCATCGAGTCTGTTCTATCATTCAATGAGATCACGGCTGGTCTGATAATCCCCAACTCCACTTCCTTGATTCCCTTCCCGATTAACAATCCCCCTCTCTCAGCCTTGACGAGACTCAATGCCCCAGCCTCGATGGCCCTCTGTGGTAAAGAATTCCACAGATTCACTTCCCACAGAGGGAAGAAATTCCTCCTCATCTCACGTAAGTCAGACCAGGTGAGGATGGCCAATGTCTTTCTGTAAAGGGCGTTAGTGAACCAGATGGGTTTTTCCAACAATTGGAAATGGTTACACAGTCATTGTTCGACTCTGAATTCAGATTTTGCTTTTTATTTGAATTCAAACTCCATGGTAAGATTCGAACCCAAGTCCCCAGGGTCTGTCTTAGACTCTGCCTCTGTAAGGAGATGACGGCATCATGGGATTATCTCTGGATTGTTAGACTTTCCCTCCATACCAGGCAACATGCTAGTAAATTTGCTCTGAACCCTTTCCAAAGCTTCCACGGGTAATGTCCTGGGGACCCAGATTCAAATCCTACTGTGACAATTTAACTCCACAATAAATCTGAGTTTAAGAATCTTAGGGTGACCATTGTCAGTGGGAAAATTCTTGGTGTTCAGGGATGTGCAAGTTACATGGGGTTAGTCAACGGAAGTGCAGGGTTAGGATGGGGTGGTGGATTTATGACACTAATGTCGGTAGAGTTGTGGATAGTGCTGAAGGATGTTGTAGGTTACAGAGGGACATAGATAAGATGCACAGCTGGGCTGAGGGGCAAATGGAGTTTAATGCGGGAAAGTGTGAGGTGATAGTAACAGGAATACAGAATACTGGGCTAAATGGTAAGATTCTTGGGAGTGTAGATGAGCAGAGAGATCTCAGTGTCCAGGTACATAGATCCTTGAAAGTTGCCACCCAGGTTGATAGGGTTGTTAAGAAAGCATACGGTGCGTTAGCTTTTATTGGTAGAGGGACTGAGTTTCGGAGCCATGAGGTCAGGCTGCAGCTGTACAAAACTCTGGTGCGGCCGCGCTTGGAGTATTGTGTACAGTTCTGGTCACTGCATTATAGGAAGGATATGGAAGCTTTGGAAAGAGTGCAGAGGAGATTTACCAGGATGTTGCCTGGTTTGGAGGGAAGGTCTTATAGGGAAAGGCTGAGGGAGTTGAGGCTGTTTTCATTAGAGAGAAGAAGGTTGAGAGGTGACTTAATTGAGACATACAAGATAATCAGAGGGTTAGATAGGGTGTTCAGGGAGAGCCTTTTTCCTCGGATGGTGTTGGCTAGCACAAGGAGACAGCTTTAAATTGAGGGGTGATAGATACAGGACAGATGTCAGAGGTGGGTTCTTTACCCAGAGAGTAGTAGGGACATGGAACACACTGCCTGCAACAGTAGTAGATTTGCCAACTTTATGGGCATTTAAATGGTCATTGGATAAACATATGGATGAAAATGGAATAGTGCAGGATAGATGGGCTTCAGATTGGTCCCACAGCTCAGCACAACATCGAGGGCCGAAGGGCCTGTACTGCGCAGTAATGTTCTATGTCCTATGTTCTATCTGGGTGGGATGCTCTTCAGAGGGTCAGTGCAAACTCACAAGGCCAAATGGCCTCTTTCCACACTGTAGGGATTCTAACCAGCGCGGTGGTCAATCCTACAGATACTGTCAGAAGTCCCACGACACCAGGTTACAGTCCAACAGGTTTATTTGAAATCACAAGCATTCGGAGCGCTGGTGAAGCCAGGTCACCTGATGAAGGACTGTGCTCCAAAAGCTTGTGGTTTCAAATAAACCTGCTGGGCTCTAACCTGGTGTCGTGGGACTTCTGACCTTGCCCACCCTAGTTCAACACCGGAACCTCCACATCATGGCGACAGACACTGGGCATTACTCGTTCACACACACACCCCCACCTCCAATACCCTGGCTAGCCGTGCATGGCTGTTCTCTCACTGTTGGCCCACCCAAGACTTTTGGAATTTTCCATCTCTGATCAGGATTACCATGAACTATTAAGTTTTCTTTTTTTAAAATTCCCTTTCATATGAGTGGGTGACAAAACAGGATTTAATTACCCAAATGTGTGAAGAGGTTCCTGGCAACTTGAAGTAAGGCCTGTAGAGAGAGGGGGAGAGAAAGAGAACGGGTTTTAGTAACAGTTCGATGATTAGTATGGTCAATGGGCAAACAGACATCAATCCAGAGTTCACCGTTAATGAACACAGCTCTTTCATATTATTATTCCAGTGAAGAAGGGTAACTGGACTCAATATGTCAATGCTGCTTTCTCTCCACTGTTGCTGCCAAATCTGCTGAATTAGAGTCAGAGGCATCTACAGACTGGAAACTGGCCCTTCAGCCAGCTTTCATAATTAAACTAGTCCCATTTGCCTGTTAGGTCCATATCCCTCCATACCCCTGTTTCTCAAATGAAAAAAATCATACTCGCCTCCACCACTCCCTCTGGCAGCCTGTTCCAGACACTCACCACCCTCTGTGTGAAAAGATTGCCCCTCTGGACCTTTTGTATCTCTCCCCTCTCACCTTCAACCTATGCCCTCAGTTTTAGACTCCCCTACCCTCGGGAAAAGCTATCCTCTATCTACCCCATCTATGCCTCTCATGCCTCTTGAAGTCATCCCTCAGTCCCCCTGTGTTCCAGGGAAATAATCCCGGCCTATTCAACTTCTCCTGGAACTCAAATTGTATTCAATTGTTCCAGCAATTTCTATTTTAGTTCCATATTATTACATTTATTCCTTCTCTTTCGTTGTCTCACTGACTATCCCTCCGGTGTCATCAATCACAAGATATGAATAGGAGTCATGACGCACATTTCCCAGCTTTGACTGCAGCCATCCAGAGGTGCAGAACATCAAAGCTGCTTCTGAACCTCCCTGAAGCAAACACAGGTTTCAAATTCACACACAATCACTGACACACTCTCTTGCTCACACTTACCCTCTGTCACTCCCACACACTCTAGTTATATACACACACTCGCACACACATATCCGCTGATGTTCACTCACACGTTCTCTATCACACACACACACACACACACACACACACACACACACACACACACACACACACACACACACACA
>NC_057715.1:116352539-116369747 GCF_004010195.1 Chiloscyllium plagiosum | reverse complement strand
ACTGACCCTCCGACAGTGTGGCACTCCCTCAGCACTGACCCTGTGACAGTGTGGCACTCCCTCAGCATGACCCTCCGACAGTGCGGCACTCCCTCAGCACTGATCCTCTGACAGTGTGGCACTCCCTCAGCACTGACCCTCCGACAGTGCGGCCCTCCCTCAGCAATGACCCGCCGACAGGGCCCATTCCCTCAGCACTGACCCTCTGATAGTGCAGCACTCCCTCAGCACTGACCCTCCAACAGTGCGACACTCCCTCAGCACTGACCCTCCGACAGTGCGGCACTCCCTCAGCACTGATCTTCTGACAGTGCAGCACTCCCTCAGCACTGACCCTCCAACAGTGCGACACTCCCTCAGCACTGACGCTCCAACAGTGCGGTACTCCCTCAACACTGACCCTCTGACAGTGCAGCACTCCCTCAGCACTGACCCTCCGACAGTGCGGCACTCCCTCAGCACTGACCCTGACAGTGCGGCACTCCCTCAGCACTGACTCTCCGACAGTGCGGCACTCCCTCAGCACTGACTTTCCGACAGTGCGGCGCTACCTCAACACTGACCCTGTGACAGTGCAGCACTCCCTCAGCACTGACCCTCCAACAGTGCGGCACTCCCTCAGCACTGACCCTCCAACAGTGCGGCGTTCCCTCAGCACTGACGCTCTGACAGTGCGGCACTCCCTCAGCACTGACCCTCCGACAGTGCGGCGCTCCCTCAGCACTGACGCTCCGACAGTGCGGTACTCCCTCAGCACTGACTTTCCGACAGTGCGGCGCTCCCTCAACACTGACCCTCTGACAGTGCAGCACTCCCTCAGCACTGACCCTCTGACAGTGTGGCACTCCCTCAGCACTGACCCTGTGACGGTGCGGCACTCCCTTAGCACTGACCCTCCGACAGTGCAGCACTTCCTCAGCATTGAGCTGAATTTGTGTCTCAAACCTGGTTTTGTTCACCAGCCTCTGGAAGACGCACGTTGCCACCAACCCTCTGACACCCCGATGTGAGAGTTGTTCATGAGCTGCAGCTGAGCTTCCAGAGTGGAACTGTGTCCATGTGTTGGAGAGGGGTAGCGTTGTATTGGGAGTATGGATCGAGGCAGTGCGAGTTTAAGCTCTGCGCCTGTCAGTCACATTACCTGACATTCGATCTTCAGTTTGCGCTCTTTCTGAACAGACATGGTGCTGGTCAGGACCGTTGCGGTGTACCGAAAGCAATGCCGAATCTTGTGTTCATCCAGTTCCGTGTAACTGCAGGGGAAGATGAGACATATTGTTGGGTTGTTTACACATATTGCTGCAAATAATTTTCTAACTTTAACAAAGAGACAAACACACCAGAAATCAGAGCATAAGAAGGCCATTCGGCCCATTGAGCCTGCTGTATCATTTCACCCAATCCTGGCCAATCTTCGTCTCCAATCTGACTTTGACGCCCACTCCCTTTATCCCCTGGGCTCCCCAATAGACCAAAGATTTGTGTACCCCCGTTTTGAATAGTATCTGCAACTCTCTGGGTTAAGAATTCCAACGATTTACAACGCTTTGTCAGAAGATTTCTATATATATATATATATATATATATATAGAGTCACACAGTACGGAAACAGACCTTCAGTCCAACTCACCCATATCTATTTATCCTATACATGCCCCTCATAATTTTGTAAACCTCTATAAGATCACCCCTCAGCCCCTGATGCTTCGGGGAAAACAGCCCCAGCCTGTTCAGCCTCTCCCTGTAGCTCAGATCCTCCAACCCTGGCAACATCCTTGTAAATCTTTTCTAAACCATTTCAAGTTTCACACCATCCTTCCTGTGGAAGGTCAACCAGATTTGAAAGCAGAATTCTGAAATTGGCCTCAACGATGTCCCGTACACGGCTGCAGCATGACCTCCCAGTCCCTATACTCAATGCACTGACCAATGAAGGCAAGCGTGCCAATATGATCAGCTCTCTTTCCTGAACGTCTGACTGCCCCCACCCCGGCACTCCCACCCCAGCCCATGTTCTAGATTCACTGCACAGAGGATATCATCTCTGAGGATCGACCCTGTCAAGCTCCTTCAGAATCCCGTATGTCTTAATGAGTTCACCTCTCACTCACTCCAGAGAATATTGGCTCAATTTCCTCGGCCAATCATCATGGGATTACCCTCTCATCCTCAGGGCCAACTGATTGATCCTCGGCTATATCACCTCCATGACCTAGTGGTTTTATCACTGAACTGTTCATCCAGAGACCCACGTCCTGTCCTGGGGACCCAGGTTTGCAACCACTGTGGCAGAGTGTGAACTTTGAATTCAATAAAAAAAAGTCTGCTGTCTATGAATTGGTTGTTGATTGTCCGGTAGGATAGCCCATCTGGGTCACGAATGTCCTTTCGGGAAGGAAATCTGCCATCCTTACCTGATCTGACCTATATGTGACTCCAGACCCATGGCAATGTGGTTGGCCTCCAATTGCAGTTATCCAATAAATGCTGGTCTAGCCAGTGATGAACCCTCCCATGAATGAATTTTTCAAAAATTCCTCTCTCCACTCTGGCTTACTAACCCAGACGGGCACATCACATGTGCTGTGCGTTGACCCACAATGCTCTGGGGGAGGGTATTCCAGGAGTTTGACCCAGCAACACTGAAGAGACGGTGATATGTTTCCAAGTCAGGATGGGGAGGGGCTTGGAGGGGGACTGGTGTTCCCATGTATCTGCTACCCTTCTCAATGGTCGTTAAACAAAGCTGAGCAGTTAACTGTCAGTCATCATCTATATGGTGCATTATCTCTGGCTTGCCTCTACCAATAAGACTCCACTAGCTAACCAACCAGCACGCTGGTCTCAGACACTACAAAGTGTTGCAAATTGTCCTGATGAGAGCAAAGCAAATAATCTGAATAAAATCGGTCTTTGTCAGAGCAGTACACAAACGTCCAGGATTGAGAGCTAAGGGAAGAAGAGGCCACACAGGATTCCTGATCATTACCTGAAGTTGCTCAGGATGTGGGGGTTGGAGGATGACAAGGTAGAAGGGATACCCCACCTCCCCCTAGAGACTACTGCGTATCACAGCACAGGAGGGCCAGTGTACCATTGAGATATGGCAAGGAAAGTGACAGACTGAAGCCTCACCCAATCACAGCTCAGTTGCAGATTGAGGGGGTGGGGTGAATGAAGGGTAAGGGAGGGATGAGGACAAGCCTCCACCACGTCCTCTGACAGCCTCATCCATATGGGTACCACCCTCTGTGTGAAAACATTGCCCCGAGCAGAGGGGGTTACACTGTGTCATAACAGTTTGGGGGCACATCACCAGGATTTGAACACTTTAGGGGTTCTTCGCTGGGGTTTAAATAGGTTTACATAGATCCAGTCTGAGACTTGGACAGATTTGAATAGATCTGGGGTACGATAAAGTCCCAGCAGATTTAAACATTGTAAGTTAGTGTCCGAGATCTTTAAATAAAACATTGGTGAGACGATGTGTTTAATTTCGGTGATTTGCGGTTGGTGAAATTAAAAGTGAGAGAAATGGCTCTTAAAATTGTTAAAGTGGTTCTGGGGTTTGAAGATGATTGTCAAATTTGCCAAGGAAGTTCAGAAGGAGAAAAAAGGCTATATGTTTTGAATTAGCAAAGAGATTAGAATTGGGTTTAACCAAGGACAGAAGTAAAGCTGAAATTGTAAGAGAGAGAGAGAGAAGGTTCTTAGGTGAGCAAAAAGAGAGAGAAATTGAACTTGAGAAGTTGCGACTTTGTCAGCAAAGTCAAGTGAACAGGATGGAGATTAAAAGAGAAGGTAGTAATATATATAAATATGTCAAACCTCTGCCACATTTTGATGAGGAAGATGTCGAAGCCTTCTTTATTTCATTTGAAATATTGGCCAGGCAGATGGGGTGGTCTGAGGATTTATGGGAAATGTTAGTTCAGACTAAACTGGTCGGCAAAGCTGGTGAGGTATTTGCCGCGCTGTCAGATGAGGGGTCAAGAGATTATGAAAAGGTTAAACAGGTTGTTTTAAGTGCTTATGAGTTGGTACCAGAAGCATATAGACAGCGGTTCAGAAACAAACAAGGGACTAAGCCAGACCTATGTTGAGTTCGAAAGAATTAAGCATAGTTATTTTGATCGATGGATGCATGCTTTCAAAATAGATAGGACCTTTGAAGCTCTAAGAGAGATTATTGTGCTGAAGGAGTTTAAAAACTCATTCCAGAGATGGTAAGAATTCATGTGGAGGAACAGAAAGTTCAGGAAGTGAAAAGGGCAGTGAAATTAGCAGATGGGGACATGTTGGTGCATAAGACAAGCTTCCAGCCAGAATTTCATCCTGTGAGGGATAGAAGTTGGGATAAGGGGAGATCCTGCACTATGTAACTGGGAAGTGTTTACCATGGGATAGAGAAGAAGCCCAAGAGGGTGGAAAGGAGGTGAAAAGCTTCAGGTGTTTCCACTGTGAGTAAAGTTACCTTCCTGCACTGCCAGATTCAGTGATCTATAACCTGCACACCCAGATCCCTCTGCATATTAATCCTCCTAAAAATTTCTGCCATTCACTGTTTTGTTTCCACCTGTACTTGACCTTCCAAAATGCACCACTTCACGTTTATCTGGATTAAACTCTATCTGCCAGTTTTCTGTCTATGCCACCAACTGATCTATCCTCTGAAATTCCTCCTCGCTATCCGCAACTCCACCAATCTTTGTATTGTCTGCAAACTCACTCAGTAGACCTGCCATGTTCTCCTCCAAATTAGTTATATGGATTTATACATACAGCAGAGTTCCCAAAACTGGCCCCTGTCACAACCTTCGGCCGCCATCTATCTCCAATGACTAAGCCAGTTCTGTATCCATCTTGCCAGCTCACCCCGATACCTTGTGACTTCACCCTTTGCACTAGTCTGCCATTAGGGACCTTGTCAAATGTTTTACTGAAGTCGATGTAAACATCATCAACCATATTTCCTTCTTCAATCATATTGCCCCCTCAAAAAACTCAAAATCAAGTTGTCAGTTCCAGCTGTCCGCTGCAGTGGCCGGTATATTGGGTCCAGGTCGATGTGCTTATTGATTGAATCTGTGGATGAGTGCCATGCCTCTAGGAATTCCCTGGCTGTTCTCTGTTTGGCTTGTCCTATAATAGTAGTGGTGTCCCAGTCGAACTCATGTTGCTTGTCATCTGCGTGTGTGGCTACTAAGGATAGCTGGTCGTGTCGTTTCGTGGCTAATTCGACTGGGACAAATGTCCAAGTGAGATTTGCTAGTACTGTTGGGATGAGTTTAAACTTGCTTATCCGGGGATGGAAACTTGAGGAGTGACTAAATTTGGAAGGAAGTAAAATTGGTACAGGATATTGTAAAGATGCCAGAGTCATGAGAAGATAAGAGCCACAAAACCAAGCATCAAGTATGCTTCAAAAATGGAATGTTGTCAAAAAGACACAGTTAAAGGTACTCTACTTGAATCCATGCAGCATTTATAAGCCGATACACTCACTGCTGATGGCACATTGGATCACAAAGACCTTCGTGGTGGATAGGGGATTTCCATTATAGCAATGTCTGTTTATCTGTTATTCATGGGTGGCAAATGCTCCTGAATGATAACAAGAATGATGTGCAGATAATCTAAAAGCACTAATAGAGATGCAGGAGTATGATCTAATTGCCAATGCAGAATCATGAATGCTTGGTGCCCAGGAATGGGAGTGGAATATTCAAGGATATTTGACATTTAGGAAGGACAGACAAGATGAAAAGGATGGGGAGTTGTGCTGATGCGATCAGTACATTAGAATTGGGGTCAGAAGAACAATGTGTGGAATCTGTTTGGGAGCTAAGAAACAGCAGGGGGCAGCAGGCAGTGGGTGGAGTTCTAAATAGTGATAGTGTGGGGCATAATGTTAATCAGGGGATGAGGAAGCATGTAGCATGGCCAACACAGGCATCATAGGTGACTTCAATCCACACATAGTATGGGGAACCAAGTGAGTACTAAATCTGTTGAGTAGAGTTTCTGGCATTATGTTAGGAATGGTTTTCTAGACCAGTATGTTGAGGATGAGAGGGCAGGCTGTTTTAGATTCAGTGTTGTGTCATGAGAAAGAGCTAATTAACAATCTTATTGTCAAAGAACCATGGATAGAGCAGGGTGAGGAATGGATGTTGCAAGTTCCAGGGTTTAGATCTTTCATCAAGAACAGGCAAGACGGTAAAAGAGGGGGAGGTGTGGCCTTGTTAGTCAAGGATAGTATAACGGTGGCTGAGAGAACTTTTGATGAGGACTTGCTTACTGAGGTAGTGTGGGCTGAGGTTAGAAACAGGAGTGGAGAGGCCACACTGCTTGGAGTTTTTTTATAGGCCTCCGCAGAGTTCCAGGGAGGCGGAAGAGAGGATTAGCAAACTTATTCTGGGTAGGAGTGAAAGGAACAGGACGGTCATTATGGGGGACTTTAACTTCCCCAAATACTATAACTCCAGTACGTCGGATGGATCAGTTTTTGTCCAATGTGTGCAGGAGGGTTCCCTGAGACAGTATGTCAAAGGGCCGACAAGAGGGGAGGACACACTGGATCTGGTGCTTGGTAATGAACCAGGCCAGGTGTTTGATTTAGTGGTAGGTGAGCACTTTGGAGAGAGTGACCATAATTCAGTTACGTTTAGTTTAGCGATGGAAAGGGATAGGTACATGCCACAGAACAAGAGTTATCGATGGGGCAAGGGCAATTATAATGCGATTAGGCAAGAATGAGGATGCACAGGATGGGGTAGCAAAATGCGGGGGATGCAGACAATGGAAATGTGGAGTTGAAAAATGTGGTGCTGGAAAAACACAGCAGGCCAGGCAGCATCCGAGGAGCAGGAGAGGAAATGAGGAAACTGGAGAAATCTGAGTTCATCCCTTGTGGTTGGAGGGTTCCTAGGCGGAAGATGAGGCACTCTTCCTCCAGCCATCGTGTTGCTATGGTCTGGCGATGGAGGAGCCAAAGACTTGCATGTCCTTGGCGGAGTGGGAGGGGGAGTTAAAGTGTTCAGCCACAGGGTGGTTGGGTTGGTTGGTGTGAGTGTCTCAGAGATGTTCTCTGAAATGTTTCGCAAGTAGGCGGCCTGTCTCCCCAATATAGAGGAGGCCACATCGGGTGCAGCGGATGCAGTAAATGATGTGTGTGGAGGTGCAGGTGAATTTGTGATGGAGAAGGAGGCCATTTGAGTTGTTTGGTTTTGGAATTGGTCCTCCTGGGAGCAGATGCGGCGGAGGCGAAGGAATTGGGAATACGGGATGGTGTTTTTACAGGGGGCAGGGTGGGAGGAGGTGTAATCTAGGTAGCTGTGGGAGTCGGTCGGTTTGTAGTAAATGTCTGTGTTGATTCGGTCGCCCGAGATAGAAATGGAGACGAGGAGCCTGAGACGGTCCAGGTAAATTTGAGGTCGGGGTGGAAGGTGTTAGTAAAGTGGATGAACTGTTCAACCTCCTCGTGGGAGCACGAGGTAACGCCGATACAGTCATCGGTGTAGCGGAGGAAAAGGTGGGGGGTGGGGCCAGTGTAGCTGCAGAAAATGGACTGTTCCACATAACCTACGAAGAGGCAGGCATAGCTGGGGCCCATGGCTATTCCTTTGGTTTGGAGGAAGTGGGAGGATTGGAAGGAGAAGTTGTTAAGAGTGAGGACCAGTTCAGTCAGTCGAAGGAGGGTGTCAGTGGAAGGGTACTGGTCGGTACAGCGGGAAAGGAAGAAGCGGAGGGCTTGGAGGCCTTCGTGATGGCGGATGGAAGTGTATATGTGGAAATGTGGAGCTGGTTTAAGGAACAGATATTGTGTGTCCTTGACAGGTATGTCCCTGTCAGGCAGGGAGGAAGTGATAAGGTAAGGGAACCATGGTTTACAACAGAAATTGCATCTCTTGTTGCAAAGAAGAAGGAGGCTTATGTGTTGATGAGGCAAGATGGTTCAGATGAGGTGATGGAGAGTTACAGATCAGCTCGGAAGGATTTAAAGAGAGAGCTACAAAGAGCAAAGAGAGGACACAAGCAGTCTTTAGCAAATAGAATAAAGGAGAACCCTAAAGCTTTCTATAGGTATGTGAGGAATAAAAGGATGATTAGGGTAGGAATAGGGCCAGTCAAAGACAGAAGTGGGAAGTTGAGTGTGGGCCCTGTGGGAATCGGAGAGGTGCTAAATGAACATTTCCCATCGGTTTTCACCCAGGAAAAGGAGAATATTGTAGAGGAGATGAATGAGATATGAGATATTAAACTAGAAAGAATCGAGGTTAGTTACGAACAGGTGTTATCAATTCTAGAAGGAGTGAAAGTAGACCAGTCCCTGGGCCGGATGGGATTTATCCGAGGATTCTCTGGGAAGCTAGGGAGGAGACAGCAGAGCCTTTGTCTTTGATATTTGAGTCATCATTGTCTACAGGTTTGGTACCAGAGGACTGGAAGATTGCAAATGTTGTGCCCTTGTTCAAGAAGGGCAGCAGAGATGACCCAGGTAATTATAGACCAGTGAGCCTTACTTCTGTTGTAGGAAAGGTTTTGGAAAGGATTATAAGAGATAAGATTTATAATCATCGAGCAAGCAACAATTTGATTTCAGATAGTCAGCATGGTTTCATTAAGGGCAGGTCGTGTCTCACAAACCTAACTGAGTTTTTTGAGAAGGTGACCAAGCATGTAGATGAGGGTAGGGTAGTTGGCGTGGTGTACATGGACTTCAGTAAAGCCTTTGATAAGGTTCCACATGGTAGGCTGTTGGAGAAAATGCAGAGGCATGGGATTGAGGGTAATTGAGCAGTTTGGATTAGAAACTGGCTTTCTGAAAGAAGGCAGCGAGTGGTGGTTGATGGAAAATATTCAGCCTGGAGTCCAGTTACTAGTGATGTGCCACAAGGATCTGTTTTGGGACCACTGCTGTTTGTCATTTTTATAAATGACTTGGACGCAGGCATAGGTGGATGGATTAGTAAATTTGCAGATGACACTAAAGTCGGTGGATTGGTGGACAGTGTGGAAGAATGTTACAGGCTGCAGGGGGACTTTGATAGACTGCAGAATTGGGCTGAGAGGTGGCAAATGGAGTTCAATGCAGATAGATGTGAGGTGATTCACTTTGGGAAGAATAACAGGAAGGCAGAGTACTGGGTCGATGGAAAGATTCTTGGTAGTGTGGATGTGCAGAGGGATCTTGGAGTCCATGCACATAGATCCCTGAAAGTTGCCACCCAGGAGGATAGTGCTGGTAAGAAGGCATATCATGTGTTAGGTTTCATTCGTAGAGGGATTGAGTTCCGGAGCCACAATATCATGCTACAACTATACACAACACTAGTGCGGCCACACTTGGAATATTGTGTACAGTTCTGGTCCCCATATTTTGGGAAGGATATGGAAGCATTGGAAAAGGTGCAGAGGAGATTTACCAGGATGTTGCCTGGTCTGGAGGGAAGGTCTTATGAGGAAAGGCTGAGAGACTTGAACCTGTTCTCATTGGAGAGAAGAAGGCTAAGAGGGGATTTGATAGAGACATACAAGATGATCACAAGATTAGATAGGGTAGACAGTGAAAGTCTTTTTCCGAGGATGATGATGTCAGCTTGTATGAGAGGGCATAATCACAAATTGAGGGGTGATAGATTTAAGACAGATGTCAGAGGCAGGTTCTTTACGCAGAGAGTGGTAAAGGCGTGAAATGCCCTACCTGCCAATGTAGTTAACTCAGCCACATTAGGGAGATTTAAACAATCCTTAGATGAGCACATGGATGATGATGGGATAGTGTAGGGGGACGAGCTGAGAATAGTTCACAGGTCGGCGCAACATCGAGGGCTGAAGGGCCTGTTCTGTGCTGTACTGTTCTATGTTCTATGTTCTACAATGTCACAGTTGCTGGTCGTTAGAGAAAGGCATTGTGGGAAAAGATGTGGAAAAGAAGCTAAGCGAGTGGCATTAGTGAAGGTAGTAAAGGAGACCCCAAAAGTCAAGGAGAGTGCACAGCCTGGGCTGGGGTTGGGTATGGAGTTAGTGCTGATCTCTGTAAAGAATTGGCCTCTGTGGGTAAAGTTTACTCAGAAAGAACAGGGGGAGAAGGTCAAGAACTTATAATTTTGAGAGATGCAGGATCTAACCAGTCGCTGATAGTGAGGGATGAACGTATTGCACTTTTCCTGATCTGTTTCCAGAGAGTGTGGTAATTTGTGGGACACACTGACAAAAATGTAGCGCTCCCCGATGTCGGATCAGATCAGAGCGCCAACTTAAGACTGGGGAAGTTACAGTGGGAGTGACTGACAGAGTGTCAGTTCCAGGAATTCAGTTTGTTGTTGGGAATGATTTGGCAGGATCCAAGGTGGGAGTGACACCCCTTGTTGTGGAGAAGCCCAAGGAAGATCAAGAAACTGAGGAGTTAAAACAGAAATATCCTGGTATTTTCCCAGACTGTGTGGTGACAAGATCCCACATCAATAAGTCACAGTATGAAGGAAAAACTAAAGAGGAGTGGGATAGGTTAGTAAGCTATCTGTCTCCGGAGCATAGAACACAGTTGAAAGGTCTGTTACTGCAGAATGAGGACATATGTAAGAATCAGATGAGGAGGACTAATGCTAATGAACATGAAGTAGACGTAGGGAATATTGCTCCAAAACAACAACATCCCTATCGGCTTAATCCTTTCAAAGCCAGACAGGTCCAGATGGAGGTGGAGGCCATGCTCGACGAGGGCATCATCGAACCGAGCCAGAGCGAGTGGAGTTCGCTTATCATCTTAGTTCCTAAACTGGACAGGACTCAACGATTCTGCGTGGAATATCAGAAGGTCAACGTGATTACAATATCAGGCTCATATCCAATACAGAGATTGGAGGACTGTATTAGTAGAGTTGGACAAGCCAGTTACATCACCAAGTTGGACTTCCTGTGTGGTTACTGGCGAAAGAAATTTCTGCTTTTCTCACCCCAAATGGGCTATATCGGTTTAAAGTGATGGCCTTTGGAATGAAGAACGCACCCGCCACATTCCAAAGACTCATGAACAAAGTTGTGGCTGGGCTAACAAACTGTGCAGTGTATTTGGACGATGTAGTGATCTTTAGTAAGTCCTGGAAAGATCACATGGTACAGTTGGCAGATCCCTTTAAATGACTACGAGAAGCAAAACTGGAAATGAACTTCAACAAAACTGAAATTGCAAAAGCAGAGGTGATGTTCTTGGGACCAGACATTGGTCATGGAAGGTTAACCCCATGGAACGCAAAGATGAAGGCCATTGAGGAATTTTCACGATCAACTTCGAAGAAAGAGATGCTTCAATTTTTGGGACTCAGCGGATTCTACCGGAAGTTTGTTCCGAGCTTCAGTGGTGTAGTGACACCGTTAACCGATTTGCTGAAGAAGAACACAAAGTTTGGGTGCACAGAACCATGCCAGGGGGCATTCGACTATTTGAAATTGATATTAACCACCAAACCAGTTTTAGCTACACCAAACTTTACAAAACCTTTTAAAATGCTCGTGACATAGGAGTTGGGACTGTACTGCTTCAGGAAGGTGACGATGGGATTGAACTGCCAGTTGGTTACTTTTCAAAGAAACTCAACATCCAGAAGAAATACTCCACAATCGAAAACAAACTATTGAGTTTGGTACTGGCCTTACAACATTTTAAGGCAGCATCCGAGGAGCAGTAAAATCGACGGCAGGTCGGACAAGTCATGGGGACAGTGCTGAGCTGGAAGTTTGGAACTGGGGTGAGGTGGGGGAAGGGGAAATGAGGAAACTGGTGAAGTAAGAGCTTCAGGGCAGAGGAAATGACCTTGGAGTTGTAGTGGGAGAGGGACTCCCTGAGATTCTTGTAGAGAGAGGAGGAAAACTTCTTCAAGGCAGGCACTCTTGCAAGAGGATTCGCAGTAGGGTTAAAATCAACGAGGTAAAAACAATGATTGCAGATGCTGGAAACCAGATTCTGGATTAGTGGGGCTGGAAGAGATGGATGCTGCCTGAACTGCTGTGCTCTTCCAGCACCCTAATTCAGAATTACAACATTTTAATGTGTATGCCACAAACAATGTGTCGGAGACAGTTGTGTACACGGATCACAATCCGCTTACATTCTTAGAACACTTTAAAGACAAGAATCTGAGACTATTTCATCGGAGTCTTATGCTATAGACATTTAATTTACACATCGTACATGTTGTGGGTCTTAAGAATGTAATTGCAGATGCATTATCACGGATTTAACTGATAACGTATAGATAAGATTGGTATCTATTGTTACGACATGGGGTAAACCCTTCTGTTTAATTTAAACCAGCAACCAGCAAGATTTATCCCATGCAGTAATCTATGAAAATTCAAGAGGCCAGGAACTAAAGTATAAACTAACAACTTTATATCTTCAAGTATAACAGAGAATAATTAACTAACAACCAAATTACAACTCCTTCCTCTAAGCTATCTTTTACTTTTCCTTCTATAATACTCATCGGATAAAACCTCTAATTAAGATTTACCAGAAAATGCAAATTTCAAAACCAGCCAGTGGTCGAATCTTCTCTTTGTCTCTTCCTCTGTAGATTTGCTCTCTGGGTCAGTGTCGATGTTTTTTCTCTGTGCAAACTCCTCCTTCTCTAGACAGGTCCCTCTCAGAGAGTTCTCACTAGCAGCCTACATCTGTTGGTCTTTTGGCAGTTCTCCTCCAACTGTTCAATTTTTCCCCAGTCTTATACCCCAAAGCATCGGATTATGTCATTGGTGTTTAATATTATCAATATACTCAATTCAAATTGAATTGGAGTTTGGTTTTTTTCTGGATATCATTTTAAACTGAGTGGCCTAATTCAAATTTGTTTTTGTCTCCAGGCAACCAGCTACCCGAACTGCTGGACCACATGTTATGTTATACCTTATTCAGAACACTTGGTGCTGTCACGTAGTTCTGCTAACTTTTAACTTTCTTAAAGGTACAGTACACCCATATCTTCATAACACTATACAATGCTATATATATGTGGGAAGAAGTTAATATGAACTTAGATTAAAGTCATATGTATATCATGATAATGTGGTTAAGGAATAGAGAAAGAAAATGAAGCCAAGTTTTCATTATGATGGTTCATTTTTTCTTAAGAGGGGAGGTGTTATGGAGGTGCAGGTGTGTACTGTACCTTTAAGAGAGTTGAAAAGCTAGCAAAGACCGACTGAAAACAGAGAGCGTCTGGAACAAAGTGAAAATGTAACACTTGGTTGAAACAAATAGTTGGAACAAAAACATTCAAATTCAACCAATTCATTTAAATTATGCCCCAGATACCAAAATCCAATCGATTTGGAATGTTACTGTTTGGGATGACATCAAACCAATGAAATGCTCTGACGTTTTGAGCTAAAAAACCGGACATTTTGAACAGTTAGGGGGACAACTGCAAAGGACACCAACAAGTAGACTGCTAGCAGAACAGTTCTCTGAAAGGTACTTGTCTGTAAGGAGTTTGCACAGCGGAACATTGAAGCTGACCAGAGGAACATCCACAAAGGAGAATCGACAAAGCTGACTGGTTTTAAAGGTGATTTTTGTTTTGTAAATCTTAATCAGGGCTTTTTTTAAAAATCGGACTAGTATTGTAGAGTGGGAGGTAAAAGATAGGTTTAAGAGAAAGGCGTTGTAAATAGATTGTGAAACTTAGATTACTCACAGTGTGGAAACAGGCCCTTCGGCCCAACCAGTCCACACCGACCCGCCAAAGCGCACCCACCCAGACCCATTCCCCTACATTTACCCCTTCACCTAACACTATGGGCAATTTAGCCTGGCCAGTTTACCTGACCCGCACATCTTTGGACTGTGGGAGGAAACCGGAGCACCCGGAGGAAACCCACGCAGACACAGGGAGAGTGTGCAAACTCCACACAGTCAGTCGCCTGAGGCGGGAATTGAACCCGGGTCTCTGGCGCTGTGAAGCTGCAGTGCTAACCACCGTGCCACTGTTCCGCCCACTAGTTGGTTTTAATATTCTCTGTTGGACTTAAAGAATAACATTGTTAATTTTGACTTTAAGTAGTGACCTCTGGGATAGTTCTTTGCCTCTCAAAATGTAACAGATTACGGCACAAGGTGAGCTTCTCTGTGCGTCAGGTTTAAATGAGCAGAGGGGTTTACCCTGTGTCGGAACACTCTTGTGACTAAAGGGATCATGGAATATTGGGGGCAGGGCAGGATGCAAGTGGTGAGCTCAGTGGTCAGTGATGGTCATATTGAATGGTGAAGCAGGCTCGAAGGGCCGAATGGCTACTCCTGCTCCTATCATTGATGTTTCTCAAGGGCAACTGGGGATGGGGCAATAAATGGGGCCCAGCTTGTGATGCCTACATCCAACGAATGAGTGAGAAAAAGGGGGATACCCATAATGATGTAAGCGATCCCATGTCCGCAAACCTTGCTCCATTGCACTCATCATTGGTTGAGTATAAATCTCATCACATAATATGCCACATCCCCCAGCCCTCCCCCAGTCACTGACACTGGTTACCCAGTGTGACCTTCCTCCCAGAACCCCCCATTTCCGCTCTGTCCTTTACCAGAGTTGAGGGTGTTTGTCGACCAGTTTGCTAACATGAATAAACACTCACAGGAAATCACACACAACTTTTTTTCGAATGAGTTTGGTTTTTCCTCCCAACAGTGAAACACTGAGTAGGCCATTCAGCCCTTCGAGCCTGCTCCACCATTCAAAATAATCATGGCTGGTTATCCAACACAGACTCCTGTTCCCCAAACCCTTTGAACCCTTTGACCCTAAGAACCATATCTAACTCCTTCTTGAGAACATTCAATGTTTTGGTCTCAACTGCTTTCTAAGTTAGAGAATTCCCCAGGCTCCCCACTCTCTGAGTGAAGACATTTCTTCACATCTCAGTCCTAAATGGGCTACCCAATATCCTTAGTCTGTGATCCCACAGGAAATTGTCTGTAATCTGGAGAGCATTATCTCAAAGTTGGATAGAGAAGTGACAGAGTTTTTGGGAGGGGGTTCGAGAAGTCAGTGCTCCTCTCTGGCCCATTGAGTTTCCCTGACTTATATTGCTGCACCCTTTTCCATTGGATGCTTTTATAGAAACATTGAATCATAGAATTATGCGGTGCAGAAGGCCATTTGACCTATCATATCTGTACTGGCTCCTGAAGGAGCTCTCCAGCTAGTTTGACTCTCCAGCCCTATTCTGTAACCCTGTAACGGTGTCCCTTTCCTATATATATATCCAGTTTCCTCCAATGGGATCCACCTCTCCCAGGCAATGTGTTCCAAATCCTCAGAACTCCCCGAGTGAAGAGGTTTCCCCTCATCTCACTCCGAGCACTCTCGCTGACAATCCTGAAATTGTGACCCCTAGTTACTGACATACCACCCAGTGGAAACAATATCTTTTCCTTTACCCTGCCAAACCTATTTATAATTTTGAACACCTCAATAGGGTCACCTCTTAATCTTCTCTGCTCCAAAAGGGAATAAGTCCAGTCTCTCTTATCTTTCCTTGTAGCTAACTCATTCATGCTATCATTCTGGTAAATCTCCTTTGTACGCTCTCCAGGGCTGTAACATTCTTCCTTAATAAGATGCCCAGAACGGAGCACAATACTCCAAATATGGTCTGACCAATGATTTGTGGAGTTGTAGCATCACGTCCTTGCTTTTATACGCTATGCCTCAATTTGTAAACTCAATGATCCTATAAACCTTCTCAACTGTTTCAACTTGCCTGACCACCTTCAGAGAATCATGCCCATGAACCTGGAGGTCCCTCTGCTCCTATGCTCCCCTGTGTTATCTCTCTGTGTTTCTTTCACCTCACATTTCTCTGCATTGAAATCCATCTGCCATGAATCTGCCCATTGGCTGACTTGTCAATGGCCCACAAAAGCTGCTCAGCATCATCCTCACAATTCACTATTCTCCCTAGTTCAGTGTCACCTGCAAATTTAGAGATTTTGCCTTCAATCTCTAACCCATTTATATAAATCAGAAAAAGCAAGTGTCCCAGCACCGGTGCCTGGGAAACACCATTTCCAACTTGTCTCCAATCAGAGAAATGTCCCAGCGATACCTATCCTCCATTATGCCCCTCCAGCCAACTTCTAACCCAAGCTCCCAAGGACCCATCAATCCCAAAGATTTCTAATTTGCTAATCAACCTGCCTATGGTATCGCATCAAATATTCTCTGAAAGTCTGAATGTACAACATCCACAGCACGAGCCTCATCCACTGCCTGTGTCACCTCCTCAAAGAATGCAATTACATTTTTCAGACATGATCTGCCCTTGACAAAGCCACGTTGGCTGCCTTGTATTAATTTACTTTTCTGTAAGAGTATATTTACCTTATCCCATATTAAGGCCTCCATCAGTATTCCCACTACAGGTGTCAGGCTGGCATCAAGTACAATGATTATTTATAAATATATTGCTGGGGGAGTAGGGAGGGGTGGTGCTGACAGGGAATAAAGGGATTGGCTCAGTAGAGGGGTTGGAGGCAGAATATCCCATGGTAGCCAACTGTGGTACAGCATAATCCGAATGGGCTGAACTGCCTC
The DNA here is from genome assembly GCF_004010195.1 of Chiloscyllium plagiosum. Lineage (NCBI taxonomy): Eukaryota > Metazoa > Chordata > Chondrichthyes > Orectolobiformes > Hemiscylliidae > Chiloscyllium > Chiloscyllium plagiosum. The sequence continues at coordinate 116,353,152 of NC_057715.1, read as the reverse complement.
CTCCAAACCTGTACCAGCTTCCTGAGGTGGGCCACTCACAATAGGCTGGAAGGAGGGGGCTAGTAGGGACCTAGTGTGACCCTTTCCCCATCGTTTGAATGGAGATCGCACTGAGCCTTCTCCAGTGATCCTTCCTCCTTTCTGTTAATATGGGGGGGTTCGTTCCCCAGGGGCCTCTGGCCAAGCTAAGTACAATATTGTCATCGACTTCCAGCTTTTCAATTCCACTGCTTGTAAAAAATTAACCCAAATGTTTTGGTTGCATGTGTTTTTTTTTAAGGCCTCATTAAACATTTCAATTGCGACGTTGTACTCACTAATGGCCTGATCGCTTGTTAAATGCACAGCCCATGGCGACTACCTGTGCAGTTGCTTTAGAGATGACAGGGACACACAACATGGAGTAAACCTCAAACCCTAGGATGTTGTTGAGCTGACGGTGCTGCTCCTGAAACAAGATTGGAAAGAAACGTGAAAGAAAGAAAGACACAGAGAAAAAGAGAGAGAGAAAAACAGGGGAAAAAGAATAGAAATGAAAGAAAAAGAGAAAGAAAATTAGAAAGAGAGAAAAGACAAGAAAGAGGGAGAGTAAGAAAGAAAAAGGAGAGAAAGA
>NC_057715.1:116321933-116349135 GCF_004010195.1 Chiloscyllium plagiosum | reverse complement strand
AAAATCCCCTACCATAACCACCCTATTATTCTTACAGATAGCTGAGATCTCCTTACAAGTTTGTTTCTCAATTTCCTGCTGACTATTAGGGGGTCTATAATACAATCCCAATAAGGTGATCATCCCTTTCTTATTTCTCAGTTCCACCCAAATAACTTCCCTGGATGTATTTCCAGGAATATCCTCCCTCAGCACAGCTGTAATGCTATATTTTATCAGAAATGCCACTCCCCCTCCTCTCTTGCCTCCCTTTCTATCCTTCCTGTAGCATGTGTATCCTGGAACATTAAGCTGCCAGTTAAGTGTTAGACATTCCCATCTGCTTCACTAATGCCCTTTCACGAAGAAAATCTGCCATCCTTACCTGGTCTTGCCTACATGTGTCTCCAGACCCACAGCAAGCAATGTTTGGTTGACTCTTGTCTGAAGTAACCCAGATCAAGGACCACATCCCATTAACGAATTTTTAAAAACTCAATTTGCAGACAGCAAGCTGCCTAAAACAGCACAGCAGTATTGCTCACGTAATCAATTTCCAATGACATTGGGTGAGGATGGCCATTGATTGAGGACACCTGCATCTCTTCTTTAGTTTTGGGAACATGAGTGTACCTGGAGGCCATTCAACCCATCAAATTTGTTCCATCCTTCAACTATATTGGCAGATCTCAACTCCATCCGCCTGCCTTGACTCCATTGTCTTGTCATGGTCACACCAAGATCCACAGCACCTTCCAAACGTGCAGGCTTCATCATCTTGAAGGACAAGGGGCAGCAGATACATGGGAACACCACCCCCCTGCAAGTTCCCCTCCAAGCCACTCACTATCCTGACTTGGAAATATATTGACGTTCCTTCACTGTCACTGGGTCAAAATCCTGGAATTCCCTCCCTCAGGGCATCGTGGGTCTACCCACAGCACGCGGGCTGCAGCCCCAACTTCTCAAGGGGCAGTTAAAGTAAGAATTAGGAAATAAATGCTGGCCCAGCTCGTGATGCCCCCTGTCCCACATGTGAACAAATCCATGAGAAAACATGTTGAAACAAACACGGAAGATCAGGCGACACTCACCGCTGTGATGTCATTCAAGGTCATCGATTTACTATCTTTCTCCGACTGTTCAAAATCAGAAAACGACAGCTGAAAGACAGAAAGCAGAGGAGATTCAGAGCAACTGTGTTGGGAGCGGTTTCCCTTGCCAGTTTGGCTCACTGTCAGTGCACCAGCTATAAGACTTCCCACAGAAGTGTGGGTCCCTCTGCATTCATTGACGCAGAACAGAATCCCCTGGTCAAACGTCCACACTGAAACATAAAAGACAGGAGCAGGAGTAGGCCATTTGACCCCTCGAGCGTGCTGCACCATTCAATATGGTGACAGCTGACCATTGAGCTGAGTACCCTCATAATGTTGGGGAGATTTCACTGGGGTGTTTAATGTAGGGCTAGGGAGGGAGACACTTCTAGCCCTGAAATGGTTAACAACAGCCAAGCGAGCTGCTGCTGGCGACTGCATGACTTCCTGGCTGGAGCTTGTAAGGGATATGCATAATGTTAATTAAATCTTGGAGCCTGTAAATACCAGCCAGCATCAATTGCCCCATCGAAACTCGGGATTAATAAAGAAACCGATCGGAATCTGTAACTGTTAGACAAGTGTGAATTGCTCTATCGGAACCTGTAACTATTGAGTGTGAATGGCTCTATTTAAGTCTAAAGTTGATAAGTGCAATTGACAATTTAGTTAAACTGAAACTATTGAAAATGGCTAGCCTGTCAGACACATAGTAATTCCTTGAAACAATGAACTATTGAATACGGGATCGGAACCACTCCCGGGGATGGCTGAGCCATTGTCAAGCACAGCAGGAGCTGGACAGGCACTTCGATGCGGCCAATAGGAGGACGGATCCCCAGCGCGCGCAGATGAATGGACCAATGGGGAAGGCGAACTGACCGGGGACTCCAGGCAGCGCGAAGTATAATTGTGTCAAGTTTGAACGAGAAGGGAGAACGCCTTCTCCAACGAATGCATGCTTGTAGATTCCTTGTACCAGTTAAGATTCTGTGAATAAACTGCTGTCTGCGTCTAACCATAGTTGCCAGTGTGAGTCTCTCCTTCCGAAAGAACACGCAAAGACGGGACCCCATGGGTCCGTCTTAACACTACCCTCCCCCAATATCCCTTCATCCCTTCAGCCACAAGAACTATATCTAACTCCTACTTGAAAACACAATGTTTTGACCTCAACAACGTTGGGCAGAGAATTCCACAGACTCCCTACTCACTTCTCCTCAGCTCAGTCCTAAAAGGTTTACCCCTTTTCCTTAAACTATGACCCCTGGTTCTGGACTGTCCCCCAACCACTGAGAACATCCTTGCTGAAGCCAACCTGCCTAACCCTGCTAGAATGTTATAGGCTTCGGTGAGAATACCCACTCATTCTTCCGAACCCCCCTGTGAACACCAACCTGACCGACGACACAAAAACCAAACAGGTGTGGATGCTCAGATTGGAAACAAAAACCAAAGTCGCTGGAGAAACTCAGCAGGTCTGGCAGCATCTGTGGACAGAAAGCAGAGTTAACGTTTCGGGTCCAAAGAAAGCTCACTGGACTTGAAACATTAACTCTGTTTCTCTCTCCACAGGTGCTGCCAGACCTGCTGAGCTTCTCCAGCGATTTCTGCTTTTGTCCCGAACCAACTCAATCTCCCCATAGGCAACGATTCTACCAACCCAGCAATCAACACGGCATTTCTTCTATAGCCAAGACACAGTTTCCTTTTAATCCCTTTTAAAAGTGAGCACAAACAGTAAATTGGGCACTTTCGCACAGTGGTAGTGTCCCCACCTCTGGGTGAGGAAGCTTGGTCTCAAGTCACACCTGTTCCCAATGTGTGTAAACACAGTGGCTACAAGAGCAGGTCAGAGACTAGGAATCCTGTGGCGAGTAACACACCTCCTGACTCCCCAAACCCAGTCCCACCATCTACAAGGCACAAATCCGGGTCGTGATGGAATACTCCCCATTTGCCTGGATGGGGGCAGCTCCAACAACACTCAAGAAGCTCGACACCATCCAGGACAAAGCAACCGCTTGTTTGGCACCACATCCACAAACATTCGATCCCTCCACCACCGTCGCTCAGTAGCTGCAGTGTGTACCATCCACAAGATGCCCTGCAGAAATTCACCAAAGACCCTCAGACAGCACCTTCAAAACCCACGACCACTTCCATCTAGAAGGACAAGAGCAGCAGGTAAATGGGAACGCCACCCCCTGCACGTTCCCCTCCAAGCCACTCCCCATCCTGATCTTGGAAATATATCGCCATTCCTTCACTGTCATTGGGTCAAAATCCTGGAATTCCCTCCCTAAGGGCATTGTGGGTCTACCTACAGCACATGGACTGCAGCGGTTCAAGAAGGCAGCTCACCCCCACCTTCACAAGGGCAACTAGGGATGGGCTATCAATGCTGGGCCCAGCCAGTGATGCCCAATTCCATCAAATAAATTTTAAAAATCCCTAAACAGATTGATGAAAAATATGTACAGTGTTTTTTTTTCACTTTAAGGCCATCAAATCTGATTTGGCATTTCGTTGGAGATTCAATTCTATCCCAGAATCACAGAATTATCATAATGCAAAAGAAGGCTATTCAGCCCATCACGCCTGCACTGCTTCTATTATCTTGTGCCAATCTCCTGCCTTTCCCAATGTCCCTGCACACCATTTCTATTGAAATAACCATCCAATGCCCCTCTTGAAAGCCTCAATTGAACCTGCCTCCACCACATTTCCAGGCAGTGTGTTCCATACCCTAACTTCCACAGAGTGAAAAACATTTTTCTCACATCACCCTTCCTTCACTTGAACATCACTTTAAATCTATGCTCGTGTCATTCTTAGTTCTTTTACAGCTCGTGATTTTGAAAACTTCTATCAAAAGTCCTCTCTGCCGTCTCTTCTCCAAGGGGAACAGTCCCCACCGTCGTCGATCTATCCTCATCTTGGAGGTTTCTCATCCCTGGAATCATTCCTGTAAACCGCGCTCTCCAACGCGTTCCCATCTTTCCTGTAACGTGGCGCCCACCGCTGCACCCAACCCTCCAGCTGAGGTCCACCAGGTGTCTTGTACAAGTTCAGCATTACCTCTACCTGGCCATCCCTTACTCACAAACGAATGAAAGGGCTCACAGAGATTCAAGATGAAAGCATTGGCTCTGTTTTGTGAAAGAAACACCAGAATTGCTGGAGAAACCCAGCAGGTCTGGCAGCATCCGTGGAGAGAGAAGCAGAGTTAATGTTTTGAGTGCAATATCCTCACAGATGCTGCCAGACCTGCTGAGTTTCTCCAGCAATGTTGGTGTCTGTTTCCCAATTCCAACCTCAGGAGGGTTTTGCCTTTAGTTACAGCTGCGTTCTGAGGACTCTCTGATCTAACACCTGGGTGTTTTGCTTTTCTAGCTTGTCCTGTAGACTGGTCAGGGACGTACCAGGGCAATCCTGGGGCCATAGGTTACTCCATCCTGCTCCTACGTTCTTTCTTTTAAAAGTTCTTCCACATTCCATATACCCTCAAACCCCACAGTCATCTGAGATCTCTCAGTTCATACGATGCTGACTTCGTGAATATTTATGACTTTTATCAGCCTGCACTTTCAGCGACCTGGATTCGAAGTGTAGTGATAATGTCAGCATGGTTTCATGAAAGGGAAATCATGTCTAACTTATTCATTCAAGTTTTTCTAAGAATTCTCAACCAGTGTATAGAGAGGGGAATCTGTAGACGTATGGAATGAGCTGCCAGGGGAAGTGGTGGAGGCTGGTACAATTGCAACATTTAAAAGGCATCTGGATGGGTATATGAATAGGAAGGGTTTGGAGGGATATGGGCCAAATGCAGGCAAATGGGATTAGATTAGGATATCTGATTGGGATGGACAAGTTGGACTGAAAGATCTGTTTCTATGCTGTACATCTCTATGACTTAATGACTCTCTGTGTTATGTTTGGATGACCAGAAGTTGGTTGACAATGTGCCTACAAAGGGTTCAGTCGCAAGATAAGAATTGCAGGTAAAACATTGGCATGGTTGGAGAATTGGCTATTGGGTAGGAAACAGCAGGATTGGGAATTAGGGGTTCTTTTTCAGGATAGTGACCTGTAACCAGTGGGGTTCCACAGGGATGAATCCTGGGACTGCAAGTGTTTAATGACTGGGAAGAAGGAAGTGAATGTACTCACTTTTCCAACACTTGTGCTGTTCCTTACACCAAAACCTGCAGATGGAAGAATGCAGTCTGGCCTGTTCAAATGTGGCTAATTATGAGTGTGGCAAATCAACAATTTCAATTAGCATTCGTGTTACGCAGTACAAATGTTGGATCTACATGATGTCACAGCCTCTGCTAAATACAATTAATATAATATACCATGTAAACTGACTGCTCCTGGTGCTCCAATATCAGTTGATTAATCCTGACTTGTTATATAAACACAGTGGCTACAACAGCAGGTCAGAGGCTAGGAAGCCTGCAGCCAGTAACTCAGCTCCAATCTCCTCAAGGCCTGTCCACCGTCTGTCTGAAATTGATAATATTATAACAGAACCAGACAGGGGTAAATGCAGGAGGGATGTTCCCAATGACTGGGGAGGTCAGAATCAGGGGTCACAGTCCAAGGATACAGAGGAAGTCATGTTGGACTGAGATGAGGAGAAATATCTCGTTGAGTGTTTTCATAGAATCCACTGAAAGTGTGGAAGCTGTTCATTGGCCTTTTGGGTCTACACCGACCATCCGAATAGCATCCCACGCAGAGCCATCCTGTCCCTGTGGCTAGAGCTACAGAGGGTGGGGAGCCTATGGATTTCTCTGCCACAGAAAACTGAAGCTAAAACATTGAATGGTTTGAAGAAGGAGATAGATGTAGCAACGCTCCATTACCCTTCAGTCAGTCTGTTCTGTATACACAATGAGTGACATCACTTAGCACAGAACACCCCAAGATTAGATGTGTAATTCCGTGATATTGTACCTGCTTAAATTGCGCTGGTTATAAACTTCAAAATAGCTACTTCAACATGAACCTTACATCCTGTGATTTATGGAACACATACTCAGTGGTTAGCACTGCTGCCTCACATTGTTTGGGACCCAGGTTCAATCCCAGCCTTTGATAATAACTGTGCAGAGTTTGCACATTCTCCCTGCGTCTGCCTGTGCTACCCCTGGGTGCTCCGGTTTCCTCCCACAGTCCAAAGATGTGCAGGTTTAAGTGGGTTGGCCAGGCTAAATTGCCCGATAGTGTCCAGGCTAGGTGGGTTAGCCAAGGGAAATGCAGGGTTACAGGGATAAGTTAGGGAAGGGGTAGGTTGCTCTTTGGAGGGTCAGTGTGAACTCGATGGGCCAAATGACCTGCTTCCACACTGTAGGGATTCTAAGGGTTGACATAGAACTGTTGACTGCAACACCCGCTGAACTGCAAATAATGCACTTGTTCAGCACAAGGGAGACAAATTCCCTTGGAACTGAGGCATGTTTTGCATGTAACAACAATGTTTATTAATATAGCAGCTTCAGATGGAAGCATCCAAAGGTACATTACTTGAATATTATTCTGCTGTTAAAAAAAATCTGCTCACACGACAGACAGCCTGATCAGAGAAGATTTGGAGAGAGAGGTGTACAGAGGCAGAGAGGGTTAGAGAGTGTAATCTTTTGATTTTGTGCTTTTCAAAACTGGGGACTGAAATGAGAAAAAGCTGTTTGAAAACCAGAGTTCATAACGGTGGCTGAACACACTGAATCTCTGTTCACACATCAGCTTGTGCTTCTCTCTCTCTGGGCTCAGGAGAGAAAGTTGTTATAGAGTCATAGAGTCATACAGCACAGAAACAGACCCTTTGGTTCATCCAGTTCATGCTGACCATAATCCCAAACTCAGTTAGTCCCATCCTGACTCTCCCACGTTTACATTATATCTCACGGATGTTGTACATCCAGGTACATCTCCACAGAATATCTCCAACTTCCTCAGTAATCTTACAGCAGCGTCTCATCATCCTCTCTCTCGATACGAAAACACAGCAAGGAATTCCAGAACTTGGAGCCCAGGCAACACAGATACCAATGAAAGAGGGATGGTGATTGGGAAGTGCAGATACTTTGGAGGGTTGTGGGACTGGAGGAGAGACAGAGATTAGGAAGGATGCAGAGAGGCGATGGAGGAATTGGAAAACAAGGGTGTGAATTTTAAAGTCATGATGTTGCTTAACTGAAGGGTATAGTAGCTGAGAATGTACAAGGGATGATGAAGGAATTTGATCTAATGCAAGTCAAAAGACAGTCAGAAGTCACACTACACCAGGTTATACTCCAGCTGGTTTATTTAAAATCACAGGCTTTCAGAGCACTACTCCTTCGTCAGTGCCTGAGTGCTTCCCTCCACTTCATCTGACAAAGGTTGTAATTGAAAATAAACCTGTTGGATATAACCTGGTGTTGCGTGACTTCTGTCATTGTCCACCGAATCCAACACCAGCACCTCTGCATCACATCAAAACACAGGCAGCAGAGTTTCGGATGAGTGAATGAATGTTTATAGAAGGGAGGATTGAGGAGACCATGCAGTCGGGTGCTGGAAAGGACAGGTCTGGGAGTAACAAAGGCATGTTCTTCAACAGTACAGGACCTGAGACAGCAGTGAATTCAAGTGTCACTCAGGTGCAATAGTACACAAGAACTCACCGGAAAAATAATCTCTTCCTCCAGGACTTTGTCTCCAACAACCTGTCAGAAAGAGAATCAGAATGAACAAGTTAAAACCTTTATCCAGAAAGTGATATGGTCACCATGTTACAGGAAGGAGCTGATCGATTAACACACAGGTTACTAAGATTGGAGAATTTTATCAATGAGGAAATATTAGAAAGGTAGGGAGGAGGTTATGAACAAAGAACACTACAGCACAGAAACAGGCCCTACTGCCCTCCAAGCCTGCACTGATCCAGATCCTCTGTCCAAACCTGTCACCTATTTTCTAAGGATCTGTATCCCTCGGCTCCCTGCCCATTCATGAATCTGTCCAGATACATCTTAAATGATGTTATCGTTCCTCCCCCTACCACCTCCGCTGGCAACGCATTCCAGGCACCCACCACCCTCTGGATAAAGAACTTTCCACATATAACTCCCCTAAGCCTTTCCTCTCTCACCTTGAACTCGTGACGCCTGGTAATTGAGTCCCCCACTCTGGGAAGACATTTCTTGCTATCCACCCTGTCTGCACCTCTCATGATTTTGTAAGCCGCAATCAGGTTCCCCCTCAACCTCCATCTCGCTAATGAAAATAATCCTAATCTACTCAACCTCTCCTCATAGCTAGCACCCTCCATACCAGGCAACATCCTGGTGAACCTCCTCTGCACCCTCTCCAAAGCATCCACATCCTTTTGGTAATGCGGTGACCAGAATTGTACGCAGTATTCCAAATGCGGCCAAACCAGAGTCCTATACAACTGGAACATGACCTGCCAACTCTTGTACTCAATACCCTGTCTGATGAAGGAAAGCATGCTGGATGGCTCCCTGACCACTCTACTGACCTGTATTGCTATGTTCAGGGAACAATGGACCTGAACACTCAGATCTCTCTGTACATCAATTTTCCCCAGAACTTTTCCATTTACTGAACTGGATCTTCCAAAATGCATCACCTCGCATTTGCCCGGATTAAACTCCACCTGCCATTTCTCTTTCCAACTCTCCAATCTATCTATATTCTGCTGTATCCTCTGGTAACCCCCTTCACTATCTGCTACTCCACCAATCTCAGTGTCATCTACAAACTTGCTAATCAGACCACCGATACCTTCCTCCAAATCATTGATATATATCACAAATTCCCTTTGTGGTCCTATCACGGATCCCTGTGGGTCGCCACTGGTCACCTTTCTCCATTTTGAGAAACTCCCTTCCCCTACTACTCTCTGTCTCCTGTTTTCTGTTCTCTGTCTCCTGTTGCCCAGCCAGTTCTTTATCCATCTAAACCTGGACCTCATGCGACTTCACCTTCTTCATCAGCCTACCATGGGGAACCTTATCAAACACCTTACTGAAGTCCATGTATTTGACATCTATAGCCCTTCCCTCTTCAATCAACTTTGTCACCTCTTCAAAAAATTCTATTAGGTTTGTAAGACATGACCTTCCCTGCACAAAACCATGCTGCCTGTCACTGATAAGCCCATTTTCTTCCAAATGGGTATATATTCCATCCCTCAGTATCTTCTCCAGTAGCTTCCCTACCACTGACGTCAGGCTCACAGGTCTGCAATTACCTGGATTATCCCTGCTTTTCTTAAACAAGGGGACAACATTAGTAATTCTCCAGTCCTCTGGGACCTCCCCGTGTTCAAGGATGCATTTCGTCTCTCGCTTTCCTTAGTAACCTGGGATAGATCCCATCCAGACTTGGGGACAGGGGACTTTTAGGGCACACAACACTTCCTCCCTCCTTATGCCAACTTGACCTGGAGTAATCAAGCACCTATCCCTAACCTCAACATCCGCCATGTCCCTCTCCTCGGTGAACACCGATGCAAAGCGTTCATTAAGAATCTCACCCATTTTCTCGGACTTCCCTCCTTTGTCCTTGAGTGGGCCAACCCTTTCTCTAGTTACCCTCTTGGTTCTTATCTATGAATAAAAGGCTTTGGGGTTTTCTGTTTTCTTGATGCTATCTCATGTCCCCGTTTAGCCCTCTTAATTCCTTGTTTCTGATTGGTCCTACTTTCCCAATATTCTTCCAAAGCTTCATCTGTCTTCAGTCACCTAGACCTTATGTACGCTTCCTTTTCCTCGTGGCTAGTCTCACAATTTCACCTGTGAGATTTCACCTGGTTTCCTAATCTTGCCATTTCTATCCCTCATTTTCACAGGCACATGTCTGTCCTGCACTCTCTTTAAAAGCCTCCCACATATCAAATGTGGATTTCCCTTCCAATAGCTGCTCCCAATCCACATTCCCCAGCTCCTGCCGAATTTTGGTAGAGTTGGCCTTTCCCCCAGTTGAACAATCTTCCTTTAGGACCACTCTCGTCTTTGTCCATGAGTATTCTAAAACTTACGGAATTGTGATCACTATTCCCAAAGTAATCCCGTACTGAAACTTCACTCACCTGGCCGGGCTCATTCCCCAACACCAGGTCCAGTGTGGCCCCTTCCCAAATTGGACTAATTACACACTGCTCTAGAAAACCCTCCTGGATGCTCCTTTCCAATTCTGCTCCATCCAATCCTCTAACACTAAGCGAATCCCAATCAATGTTGGGAAAATTAAAATCTCCTATCACCACCACCCTGTTGCTCTCACATCTTTCCATAATCTGTTCACATATTTGTACCTCTGTCTCACACTCACTGTTGGGAGGCCTGTAGTACAGCCCCAGTATTGTTACCGCACCCTTCCTATTTCAGGGCTCTGTCCATATTGTCTCACTGCTCAAGAGACTCTATACTTCTGTTTTGAGAGAAGTAATTGTTAGAGAAGAGGAGGAATTAGTTCCCTCAAAAGGTGGTGAATCTATAGAATTCACTCCCCCAGAGTGCAGTGGTTGCAGGGACATTGAGTAAATTTGAGGAGGAGATAAACAGATTTTCAATTAGTAATAGATTGAAGAGTTACGGACAGCAGAAAGTGGAGTTGGAGTCATTGTCATAAACACGTACAGCTTGGAAACAGACCCTTCGGACCAACTCGTCCATGCCGATCAGATATCCTAAACTAGTCCCATTTGCCAGTGTTTGGCCCATATCCCCCTAAACCCTTCCCATTCATATACCCATCCAGATGCCTCTTAAATGCTGTAATTGTACCAGCCTCCATCACTTCGTCTGGCAGCTCATTCCATACATGTACCACCCTCTGTGTGAAAACGATGCCCCTCAGGTCCCTTTTATATCTTTCCCCTCTCACCCTAAACCTATGCCCTCTAGTTCTGGACTCCCTGACCCCAGGGAAAAGACTTTGTCTATTTACCCTATCCATGCCCCTCATAATTTTGTAAACCTCTATAAGGTCACCCCTCAGTCTCCGACGCTCCAGGGAAAACAGCCCCAGCCTGTTCAGCCTCTCCCTGTAGCTCAGATCCCCCCACCCTGGGCAAAGGTTATGGGGAAAAGGTAGAAGAGTGCAGTTGTGGCCACTACCATATCAGCCATGATCTTATTGAATGGCAGCAGAGGCCCGAGGGGCTGAATGGCCTACTCTTTACGAGTGGAGGTGTATAAAAGAATAATGTAGACAGAAAGAATTTTTATTTCTGAGCAGAGAAGCCAATCCATCGATTTAAGGAAATTATTTTCAGGACTGGATGGGATTTGAGGAGAATGTTTCTGACCCAGCTGATGGTGGGGATCTGAAACTTCATGTTCAATCAATTCCAAGACAGTCGGTGATGTGTAAAACCAAACACAAATAGCTTTCCTGATGGTGGGTTAAATCACAGCATGTGGCATCGGGCATCGCTGGCATGTCCAGTGTTTGTTGTCCATCCCTAATTGCCCCTTGACAGGGCAGCTTGCTCAGGCATTTCAGAGGGTGGTTGAGTTAACCCCATTGCTGTGGGTCTGGAGTCACATGCAGGCCAGACTGGGTTAGGACGGCAGATTTCCTTCCCGAAAGGATATCAGTGAGTCAGGTTTGCTGCTTGTCCCTGTGCCTCTTTAAACAAAGAGTAGGAATTAACCAATTTGTTTCCAAATGGCAGAGATCAGTGCTCGGATCCCAGCTATTCATTCTCACAGCTCACCAAAATGTTTCCCTTCAAGGTAGTCATCCATTTGCCTTTTCAGGGCCACTGTGTTGAATCTTCCAAGACAGTGTACCCCTCATAGTGAGCTATAAATACCACTAAGAACAGAATGGCACCAGGATAATGAATAAGCAGGAAGCTGGAAGATCTGCATGTGTTGAACTGTGGGGCTTTATTGAGATGTTGGCCTTCAGTCGAATATTCTATCACATTGAATAAGGAGCACTTTATCAGAAGAATGTTAATGACTCTATTCATTGTAAGAGCACTACACTGATTGGAGTGTGCCTTCCGCTAAAGGAACTAATAAAGTACCTCGCTCAGAACTGATTAAAGCATTTCCAATTCAACTTCACAGCTCCTTCAGTCAGACAGCAAGGACTCATTATAAATTAACCTTGCAACATGGAAAGAATTGTCATAGCAACAGCTCTTGATGATGAAGGTTTGCTACTGGGGAATTGTACATTGCGCTGACATCGAAGTCAGTGATCGAATCCCAGGACAGGGACAGCAAATGTTTAGACACAAAGTAAAGCTCTGTCTACACTGTCCCCATCAAACACTCCCAGGACAGGGACAGCACAGATTAGATACAGAGTAAAACTCTCTCTACACTGTCCCCATCAAACACTCCCAGGACAGGGACAGCACTGGGTTAGACACAAAGTAAAGCTCTGTCTACACTGTTCCCAACAAACACTCCCAGGACAGGGCCAGCACAGGGTTAGAATCAAAGTAAAACTCTCTCTACACTGTCCCCACCAAACACTTCCAGGACAGGGACAGCAAGGGGTTAGACATAGAGTAAAACTCTTTCGGTATGGCCCCCACCAAACACTCCCAGGATGGGGACAGGACAGGATTAGATACAGAGTAAAGCTCACTCTGCACTGTCCCCACCAAACACTCCCAGGACAAGGACAGCACTGGGTTAGGTACAGAGTAAAGCTCACTCTGCACTGTCCCCACCAAACACTCCCAGGACAAGGACAGCACTGGGTTAGATACAGAGTAAAGCTCACTCCACACTGTCCCCACCAAACACTCCCAGGACAAGGACAGCACTGGGTTAGATACAGAGTAAAGCTCACTCTGCACTGTCCCCACCAAACACTCCCAGGACAAGGACAGCACGGGGTTAGATACAGAGTAAAGCTCACTCTACACTGTCCCCACCAAACACTCCCAGGACAAGGACAGCACGGGGTTAGATACAGAGTAAAGCTCACTCTGCACTGTCCCCACCAAACACTCCCAGGACAGGGACAGCACTGGGTTAGATACAGAGTAAAGCTCCCTCTACACTGTCCCCACCAAACACTCCCAGGACAGGGACAGCACGGTATTGCCAAATGATTCCTCTGAAGTGGGTTTGGTGGTTGCGTTGTTCCTGATGGCAGATGTGATCAGATTCTCTGGAAATATTGTATTTCAAAAGTGCTTTTTAAAACATCAGATCAATTTGAGATGCTCCACACCCTGTCGCAGTGGCTGTTGTGGTGCTGAAGCTGTGACAGTTAATTTGTACTTTGACTGGCTCCCCATAACAGCTCCGTACCAAAGCCCAGGGACTGTGTCTTCAGTGATCTGATGTAGTGATAGAGACTGGCTCCAGGTGAGCCATCTGAATGAACTCTCCCCGTCGTCCATCAATCCAATTGGGTCTAATTCCACACAATGAAGAGGAGAAATAAGTGAATCTTTATAGTTATAGCAAAGAAGGTGGCCATTTGGCCCATCATAGAACATAGAAGAATACAGCGCAGTACAGGCCCTTTGGCCCTCGATGTTGCGCCGATCCAAGCCCACCTAACCTATACTAACCCACTATCCTCCATATACCTATCCAATGCCCGCTTAAATGCCCATAAAGAGGGAGAGTCCACCACTGCTACTGGCAGGGCATTCCATGAACTTACGACTCGCTGAGTGAAGAACCTACCCCTAACTTCAGTCCTATATCTACCCCCCCTTAATTTAAAGCTATGCCCCCTTGTAATACCCGACTCCATACGCGGGAAAAGGTTCACACTGTCAACCCTATCTAACCCCCTAATCATCTTGTACACCTCAATCAAGTCACCCCTAAACCTTCTTTTCTCTAATGAAAACAGCCCCAAGTGTCTCAGTCTTTCCTCATACGATCTTCCTACCATACCAGGCAACATCCTGGTAAACCTCCTCTGCACCCGTTCCAGTGCCTCCACATCCTTCCTATAGTATGGCGACCAAAACTGCACACAATATTCCAGATGCGGCCGCACCAGAGTCTTATACAACTGCATCATGACCTCAGGACTCCGGAACTCAATTCCTCTACCAATTCCTCATGTTCATGCTGACCTACAATGAGCTATGCATCTAATCTCACTATCTGGCTTTGAGTGTGTAGCCAATCATGTTCTTGCACTTTAACCATGTGTTCAAACATTTTTAAAAGGTTGTGATGTTTTCTGCCCTAACACCACCCTCCAGATCCTCAGTGAATGAAATAGATTCCCCTCGATTACCAATTAAACCATTTCTGTCCTACAAACGCTCCATGCTTTTGATTGGTACCCCTCCACAAAGCAGAATTGTACCTTACTACTCACTCTCTCCAAATCCACCATCAATTTATTCCCTACAATCAGCTCTCCCTTCAACCCACTGTGATCCCAACAGAAATTATTCCAGTCTTTCCAATCTTTCCTCATCACCAACATTCTGAAGTCCAGGTAACTTCCTTTCATGGGGCCAATTCAGCAAGGCTCCTCAGACAGCATCTTCCAAATCCACCTTCCATCTAGAAGGACAAGGGGCAGCAGATACATGGGAACACCACCCCCTGCAAGTTCCCCTCCGAGTCACTCCCCATCCTGACTTGAAAATATATCGCCGTTCCTTCACTGTCACTGCGTCAAAATCCTGGAATCCCCTCCCTAAGGACATTGTGTGGGTCTACCTACAGCACATGGACTGCAGCGGTTCAAGAAGGCAGCTCACCCCCACCTTCTCAAGGGGCAACTAGGGACGGGCAATAACTGCTGGCCTAGCCAGTGAAGCCAGTGGTTACAGTGTAAGGCACGGGCTAGGGTATTTCAAACTGAGATGAGGTGAAATGTCTTCACCCAGAGAGTGGGGAGCCTGGGAAATTCTCTGCCACAGAAATCAATTGAGACCAAAACATTGAATGTTTTCAAGACATTAGGTCTTAGGGCTGAAGAAATCAAAGGGAATGGGAGAGAAAGTGGGAACAGGGGACTCTGTTGGATGAGGTAAAAACAATGACTGCAGATGCTGGAAACCAGATTCCACAACATCGTGGGCCGAAGGGCCTGTTCTGTGCTGTATTGTTCTATGTTCTATGTTCTATGTTCTAAATCAAAGGGAATGGGAGAGAAAGTGGGAACAGGGGACTCTGTTGGATGGTCAGCCATGATCATATTGAATGGTGGAGCAGGCTTGAAGGGCCGAATGGCCTACTGCTGCTGCTAATTTCTACATTTCTATGCTATCCACACACTGTCAACAAAGAAAATAATCCTTTCTGTATTACCTCCCCTGTGGTTGCCTCCATCAGTTTGAAGCTGCAGTGACCAGTAAGGTACATGGCAATCAATGGTGGACCCACTGCCATTTCACACAATGTCAACACACACTTCAGCATCAAAGACCATTGGGGGGACTCACTGGCAGTGCCCCTACCTCTGAACCAGGAACACCCAGGTCCAGGTCCCATCTGTGCGAGTGTATAGGTGGGACATCGCTGAACAGCTTGATTGGAATATACAATAAAGACTTGCAGGAGCAGGGGTTCAATATCACAAGAGATGGCAGTGGGCAGCACTCGATCAACCCTATAGAGGGAGCTAGAAGATAGGTCAACAAACCTGGAATTGCCCCTTCCAATCCAAGACCTTTCTGAGTCAGTGGGAGGGAGACCCATGGCTGGCACTGACATCAATGACGACCTCATGTTTGACCCTGCCAAACAGTGTCCCTGATTGTGAAGCCCCCTTCCCTCACTGACCACAGCACCCCAGCACTGACCCGACAGAAGAGTTGACCATTGTCTTCTGATGACACCAACATGCAGCAACATGCCGAGTGAGTTTCCTCCTGTAACTGGAAGCAAAGCAGAACAAAGATGAGTTAGTCACTTATTCTCATCTGTAAGCAGTCAGTCATAGAGATGTACAGCATGGAAACAGACCCTTCGGTCCAACTCATCCATGCTGACCAGATATCCCAACCCAATCTCGTCACACCTGCCAGCACCTGACCCATATCCCTCTAAACCCTTCCTATTCATATACCCATCCAGATGCCTTTTAAATGCTGTAATTGTACCAGCCTCCATCACTTCCTCCGGCAGCTCAGTCCATACATGTACCACCCTCTGTGTGAAAAAGTTGCCCCTTAGGTCTCTTTTATATCTTTCCCCTCTCACCCTAAACCTATGCCCTCTAGTTCTGGACTCCCCCGCCCCAGGGAAAAGACTTTGCCTGTTTACCCTATCCATGCCCCTCATGTCTGCATGGGTTCCCTCCCACAGTCCAAAGATGGGCAGGATAGGTGGACTGACCATGGGAAATTACCCATAGTGTTCAGGGAGGTGCAGGCTAGATGGGTGAGCTGCAGGGTTACAGGGATGGAGTGTGTCTGGGTAGGATGCTCTTCAGAGGATCCTTGTGGATTCAATGTGGAATGGCCTGCTTCCCTACTGTTGAGATTCTATGATTGCCTTATGAGGAAAGGTTAGACAGGCTGGGCCTGTTTCTAAGAGTCAAACGCTACTTAATTAAAACATATAAGATCCTGAGAGGACTGGACTTGGTGGATGTGGAAAGGATATTTCCTCTTGCGAGGAAAACTAGAACTAGTGGGGTCAGGGTTTAAGAATAAGAATTCAAACGTTTAACACAAGCATGAGAACATGCTTCTCCCCTCAGAAGATTATGAGATTTAGAATCTTTAAACATTTCTAAGGCAGAGGGAGATAGATTCTTGATGACCGAGAGCGGAGATGTAGAGCTGAGGTTAAAATCAGACCAGCCACATTCTTATTGAATGGGGAAGCAGGATCGAAGGGCTGAGTGGCCTACCCCTTGTTCCTTGTTTGTGTTTTTGTAACAGTGAAGCAAGCTGTTGTGTCCTCGATTTCAAGTATGTCTTTCGGGAGTAAATCGACAAGTGGGTAACTTTTCCAATGATCTGTGTGGCACGGAGTCACCCTCAGTGGGGAGAGGTTGTGAGCAAGGTGGGCTGAGAATTCTCAGTCACTCCCTTTACCACTGAGAAAGAGACAGAAACGACTTCGCAAGAACAGAAACATGAGAGACAAACAATAAACTGACCGAAACCTTTAAATGTATAGAGGGTTTAATGGGGAAGATCTTTCCACTTAGCAACTGAGACAGACCATCATTAATAAAACCTTAAAACATAGCAGCCATTCAGCTCCTGCAGTGGGATTTGAACCTTTGCCTCTGTGATTATTAGTCCAGGTCTCTGGATTAGTCATCCAGCAACATTAGGAATACACCGCTGTGCCTTTGAAAAGGGACCCTGGTAGTGAACTTTACCGAGAAACCACCAGCAAATAACACAGTATCTCAGGGAAGGGTGCTGACGTAAACAGTGTGTCGTCACCAACAAATGGTGCATCCTGCTCCACAGTGTGCAGGTAGGTCAAAGACAGACCGCTTCAGATAAATATTTACTGTTAGATGTCCAGAAAGCCTGGCAGCTGCCTGTCACCCTGACAGGAATGGGAGCGAGGCTGAGGAAGGAGAGAGAGGGAGACACTGTCTTGATGTTCTGCTTTGATTCTCTGGAGCTGACGCAGCCAGTGTTTCTGGCTGGATTTAGCAGTCACAACCTAGCTGCTGACGTCAGGAACCCCAGCGAGCAGCACTCTCTCAAGGACATGTGCAAAAAAAAAACAAGTCGAGTGCCAGTACTCTTTTCTCGATTTTACACTTCTCTCCGGGTTTCTGGGAGGTGGGCTGATGGTGGCAGTATTCCTCCTGACTCAAGTTTATTCTTCAGCGCACACCACAGACTCTCAGCAAAATGTAGCAGCAGATGTAGCCCATTCAGCCCACTGAGTCCACGCTGCCCATTCAATCCGATGAAGGGCTTTTGCCCGAAAGGTCGGTTTCTCCGCTGCCTGAACTGCTTTGCTCTCCCAGCACCACTGACCCAGAATGCCCATTCAATCAGCTGACCCTCAACTCCACTTTCCTGCCTTTACCCCCCTGACCCCGGATTCCCTGACGGATTAACAATCTGCCTGTCTCAGCCTGAGTGAGACTGCCGTGACAGCTCTCTGTGCTCCAGAATTCCACAGATTCATCACCCACTGAGAGAACAAATTCCTCCTTATCTCTGTCTCAGTGGAGACCCTGGCCCCTTTTCAAAGGGGAGACTCAGGAGCACCACAGGCAGTGCAGAGCATGTGCCCTGGGCTACTTCCAGGGCTGAGGCGAGTTGGTTTTACAGGGAAAGACATTTACAAGAACGAGAGTAAGAATCAAGGCCGGCAGGACTGGGACTTCAAGACATTGGTAACAGGAGCAGTAGTGACAGAGCAACTCTCCATGGAGGGAGTGGTCAGGGTTGGGATTACAATACCCAAGGGTGTAAGGGAAGCACATTCAACCCAAGGCTGTCCAAAACAGAACTGGACTGCAGTCTGAAATCTGCAACATGTCAGGGTTATTGGAAAAAGGGAGGAGAGTGGCACTGAGCCAACTCACATGGGGAGCTAGTACCAGGTCAATGGGACGAATGGTCTCGTTCTGCACTGTGACTCCGCGATGTTTGTCCATCCTGGAGGGGAGAGGGTCTGGAACTAGGCGTTATGGATTCAGAATAAGGGGGTCTCAAATTTAAGGAGGAATTTCTCCACTCAGAGGGTCATGCATCAATGGAATTCTCTCCTCACAACCCGACTTGAGGCTGGAACACCCTCAAGACAGAGTTAGATTTCAGATTGACAAGGGTGTCGTGAGTCTTTTTTTGTTTTCCGTGGTGGGTGAGCAGCAGTGGGGCAGACAAATGGGGCCAAGCCCAAATGAACCGACATCGTATTGAATGATGGGGCAGGTTTGAGGGGCTGAAGGGCCTCCATCGTTCCTATTTATTACGTTCAAGCCAGAGGGAGAGAAGAGGCAGCTCCCCAATTCGATGGAGGTGTCTCAGTACGGGGGAGCTGCACTGGGAGAAGACACCTTGAATATTTTACACCTTCCCCCTGCCCACTGACCAAGCTCAGCTGCCCTCCGCCCATCCCACTCCCCACAGCCCTGCCGGATATATCCCTAAGAAAGGCTCCCACTTCCTCCTGGATTCTCCTGGTGACTATGGGATTTGGAGATTAATCTCTCAGATTAATCTGTGACCAGCAGCAAACATTTGTCAAGAAAACTGTTCTCACATGCACACTCCTTGAATCTACCACTGATTAAAAAAACAAACAGATTATATCGGACAATGGTCGAGTATTATTGTAACTGGACCACGAGCACAGACCAGCTAAAGTCTTGGGAACAGAAGCTCAAATCCCACCAGGGCAGTGAGTGGAATTTGAATTCAATAAAAATCTGGAATTAAAAACTAGTCTAATGATGATAAAAGTGCAGATACAGGTACAGTTACAACATTTAAAAGACATTTGGACAGGTACATGATTAGGGAAAGTTTGGAGGGGTGTGGGCCAAATGCAGGCAAATGAGACTAGTTGAGTTTGGGAAACTTGGACAAATTGGACTGAACGGTCTGTTTCAGTGCTATGACTCTATAACTGGTTCGCTAATATCCTTTAGGGAAGGAAATCTACCATCCTTACCCAGTCTGGCCTACATGTGACTCCAGACCCACAGCAATGTAGGTCTTTAACCCTGGGCAATAAATGTTGGTTGAACCAGCAATGCTCACATCCCATGAATGAATGGAAAATACCCAAGGTATTGTGATTGTGAAGCAGGATTGTTTGAGACAATACACAGGAACCTCCAGGTGGGTACAGTCATTGAAAGGACGCACGATCTCTGGACAGCAGTCCATTCAGTTCCATTCCCCTGCTCTATCTCTGTAACCCAGACGTGATATTCCAGTTTCATTTCAACATCATTCATTGGCCTCACTTCCAGCAGGCCCTCGGACCTCCAGACCACTCTGTCAGAGACACAACCCTCCTGTATCTCTTACTTGAAGCCTTGCATCTGTGTCAGCTAGTCCTTGTACAATCACCAAATGGGAATGGTGTTTCTTTGTTGACCTTGACTTGGCCTAATCTTGTGCTCAGTCTTGTGACATAATCTTATGACCATACCGCATTGCCAAAGCCTATGTACAGATACAGGTGCAGGCTCGGAGCTGTTCCCACTCAATCACTGTAGCAACGCAACAGGAAACATCAACGGCACCTTCCCCAGCCATCAAGGTCCTCAAGACACAGTGGGCAATTTATCGCCCATTGCTGTCCGACCCTCTCAGCACCCAGTCTTCCCATTGACACTTCCAGCAGAATTGTACTCCAGCACAATCTCCAACCTCATGGTCCGACATATCCCCCACTCAACCATTAGTATTGGATTTCAGTAAGGCTTTAGAGCATTGTCCACCATGGCAGGCTCATCCAGAAGATTAAGGTGCATGGGGTCCACCATGACGTGGCCACATAGATTCAGAATTGGCTTGCCCATAGAAGGCAGAGGGCAGTGGTGGATGAGTGCTTTTCAGGCCGGAGGTCTGTGATTAGTGGTGTTCCGTAGGGATCCATACTGGGACCTCTGCTGCTTGTGATAAATATAAACGACTTAGATGAAAATGTAAATGGATGGGTTAGCAAGTTTGCACGATACAAAGATGGGTGGAGTTGTGGACAGTGCAGAAAGTTGTCAAAGGATACAGTGTGATGTAGATCAATTGTAGATATGGACAGAGAAATGGTAGATGGAGGTTAGTCCGGATAAGTGTGAGGTGCTGCACTTTGGGAGATCATATGTTAAGGAAAAGTATACAGTTAATGGCAGGACCCTGACCAGCATTGATGTACAGAGGGATCTTGGGGTTCAAGTCCATAGTTCCCTGAAAGTGGCCATGTCAGTAGTTGGGTGGGAAAGAAGGCATGTAGCATGCTTGCCTTTATTGGTCAGGGAATTGAGTACAAGAGTCGGGATGCAGCTCTGTAAGGGACTTTGATTAGGCCACACTTAGAGTATTGCGTTCAATTCTGGTCACCACACTATAGAGAAGGGTGTGGAGGTTCCGTGGCAGAGACTGAGGGGAAACTTGATAAAAGTCCAAGAAATTATGAGATGCATAGATCGGGTTGATGGTCAGAATCTTTCTCCCAGAGTTGAAATGTGTAAAACTAGGGAGCATGCATTTAAGGTGAGAGGGGGAAGTCCAAAGGAGATGTGAGGGGCAAGGATTTTACACAGAGGGTGGTAGGAGTCTGGAATGTACTGCCAGGAGTGGAGGCAGATACAATAGGGGCATTTCAGGGACTTTTAGATAAAAACATGAGTATACAAGGAATGAAGGGATACGGCAGGCAGAAGGGGTTAGTTTAATTTGGCGTCATGTTGGACACAACATAGTGGGCCGAAGGGCTGTTCCTGTGCTGTACTGTTCCAGGTTCTATGATCGATTACCATCAAGGCAGGGCATCAACCCGGGTTCAATGGAGAGTGCAGGAGGGTATGCCAGGAGCAGCACCAGGCATACCTGAAGATGAGTTGTCAACCTAGTGAAACAATCAAACAGGACTACTTGCCAAACAGCATAAGCACTCAAAACGTCGACTTTGCCACCTCCTGATGCTGCCTGGCATGGTGTGTTCCTCCAGCCTCCTGCCTGTAAACAGCATAAACAGCAAAGGATCGACAGAGCTCAGTGATCCCACAACCAACAGATCAGACCCAAGCCCTGCAGCTCTGCCACATCCAATCGTGAATGGTGGTGGACAATTAAACAACTCACTGGAAGAGGAGGCTCCACAAATATCCCCATCCTCAGCGACAGAGGATCCTAGCCCATCAGGGCAAAGTAAAAGGCTGAAACTTTCACAGCAATCTTCAGCCAGAAATGCCGAGTGGATGATCCATCTCAGCCTCCCCCAGTGGTCCCCAGCATCACAGAGACCAGTCTCCAGCCAATTCGATTCACTCCACGGGATATCAAGAAATGGTTGAAGGTACTGGATACTGCAAAGACTACGGGCCCTGACAACATTCCAGCAACAGGACTGAAGACTTGTGCTCCTGAACCTGCCGCTCCCCTAGCCAAGCTGTCCCAGTACAGTTACTACACTGGCATCTACCCGACAATGTGGGAAGTGTACCCAACTATGTCTTGTTCATAAAAAGCAGGACAAATCCATCCCTAGCCAATTTCCCCATCAGTTTACTCTCGACCATCAGTAAAGTGATGGAAGGTGTTATCAAGCAGCATCTGCTCAGCAATAACCTGCTCAGTGAGGCCCAGTTCAGGCTCTGCCAGGGCCACTCAGTGCACCACACCCTCACCTCCATCCAGGACCCCATGCAGTTGTTCCAAGTGAGACAGAGGCTCACCTGTCTCTCTTCCAACCTGGTTTACTTTATCCAGTGCTCCTGGTGTGGTTTTCTCTGCATCGGGGAGACCAAATGTAAATTCAGAGCACATTTCGCCAAGCGTCTCAGTCTGGCCTTTAGGGGCCAACATGACTTCCCAGTCACCGCCCATTTCAATTCCCTCTCCCATTCCAACGTGACCATCCTCGGCCTCCTCCATTACCACAGCGACCCCCCCCCACATCCACGCCCAGTCTTGAAGAAGGGTTATACCCAAATCGTCGACTTCTACACCTCCTGATGTTGCCTGGCTTGCTGTGTTCTTCCAGCCTCCTGGCTGTTTACCCGTCCCCCATTCCAGCCTTGGTTCAAACACGGACAATAGAGCTGAATTCCAGAGGAGAGGGGAGAGGGACAGCCCTTGACATCAAGGCTGTATTCAACCGAGTGTGGCATCAAGGAGCCCTGGCAAATCTGGAATCAGTGGGTGTCGGGGGGGGAAACTCTACACTGGTCAGAGTCATACCTGGCACATAGGAAGATGGTTCTGGTTTTTGGAGGTCAGTTATCTCAGCTCCAGGACATCTCTGCAGGAGTTCCTCAGGGTAGTGTCCTAGGCCCAACCATCTTCAGCTGCTTCAATGACCTTCCCTCCATCATAAGGTCAGAAGTGGGGATGGTCACCAACGATTGCACAATGTTCAGCACCATTCACGACTCCTCAGATACTGAAGCAGTCCATGCTCAAATGTAACAAGGTCTGGACTATATCTAGGCTTGGGCTGACAAGTGACAAGTCACATTCGTGCCACACAAATGCCAGACAATGACCATCTCCAATAAGAGACGAGCTAACTACTGCCCCTTGATATTCATTGAATCCCCCCACTATCAACATCCTGGGGGATAACATTGACGAGAAACCCAAGTAGACTCACCAGATAAACACCTTGTGTTTACAAGTGGCTACAAGAGCAGGTCAGAGGCTGGGAATCCTGTGGTGAGTAACTCACCTCCTGACTCTCCAAATACTGTCCAAGTCAGGAGTGTGATGGAATACTCCCCACTTGCCTGGATGGGGGCAGCTCCAACCACACTCAAGAAGCTCAACACCATCCAGGACAAAGCAGCCCCCACTTGATTGGCCCCACATCCACAAGCATCCATACCCTCCACTTCTGACACTCAGTAGAAATATGTACAATCTACAAGATGCAATGCAGAAATTCAGCAAAGATCCTCAGGCAGCATCTTCCAAATCCATGATCACTTCCATCTAGAAGGACAAGGGCAGCAGATACATAGGAACACCACCCCCTGCAAGTTCCCTCTAAGCTATTCAGTGCTTTGGAAATATATCGTCATTCCTTCACTGTCACTGGGTCAAAATCCTGGAATCCCTCCCTAAGGACATTGTGTGGGTCGACCTACAGCACATGGACTGTAGCGGTTCAAGAAGGCAGCTCACCCCCACCTTCTCAAGGGGACAACTAGGGACGGGGCAAGAAATGTTGGCTCAGCCAGCGACACCCTCATCCCACAACTGAATAAAAACCACGTGACTCAAGACAATTGGGGCGGCACGGTGGCTCAGTGGTTAGCACTGCTGCCTTAAAGCGCCAGGGTGCCGGGTTCGATTCC
Source organism: Chiloscyllium plagiosum (assembly GCF_004010195.1). Lineage (NCBI taxonomy): Eukaryota > Metazoa > Chordata > Chondrichthyes > Orectolobiformes > Hemiscylliidae > Chiloscyllium > Chiloscyllium plagiosum. Next base: position 116,325,121 of record NC_057715.1, on the reverse strand, counting down.
AGCCTCGGGCGATTGTGTGTGTGGAGTTTGCACATTCTCCCAGTGTCTGTGTGGGTTTCCTCCCACAGTCCAAAGATGTGCAGGTCAGGGTGAATTGGCCAGGCTAAATTGCCCGTAGTGTTAGGTGCATCAGTCAGAGGGAAATAGGTCTGGGTGGATTACTCTTCAGAGGGTCAGTGTGGACTTGTTGGGCCGAAAGGCCTGTTTCCAACTGTAGGGAATCTAATCTAAATGAAGGCACTACATAGACAAAGAGGAATTTTCTGAGGTTATGTTCATTTTTGACTATTCGTAACAACCAGAAGCACGAATATGCAATTCAGTGCCTCAAGCATTATTTATTCATTCACAGGGAGTGAGATGTCACTGGCTTAGCCAGCATTTATTGCCCATCCCTAGTTTTTAAGAGTCAACCACATTGCTGTGGATCTGGAGTCACATGTAGGCCAGACCAATAAAGTCTGACAGCTTCCTTTCCTAAAGAGCATTAGTGACCACAATGGGTATTTCCCTACACTCAGGGTTAGTTTCATGGTCACCATTAAACTCTTACTTGTTTTCTTTTATTGAATTCTAACTCCATTGTCTGCCGTGGTGAGATTCACACCTGGGTCCCAAAACATTACCTGGCTCTCTGGATTTAGTAGTCTGGCAATAATACCACAACGCCATCACCTCCCATACTCCGCCATTTAATGTGATCACCATTGACCTCATCACAGCCTCAAATCCATCCTCCATAACTTTTAAACATATTGTTAATTAAAAATCTGTCTATCTACTCTTTAAATTTACTCAAAGTCCCTGCATCCACCGCAATCTGTGGGAGCGAATTGCACAGGTTGCTGACTCTTTGAGAGAAGTAATCCCACCCTCTGCTTCCTGTTTAAAAACTGCCACTCCTTATCCTAAAACTCCCACCTCTTATTCTAGACAGCCTCACAAGAGCAAACATCTCCTCTACACCTATTTTGTCAAGCCCCTTTAACATTTTATAGACCTCAATTAGATCTCCTCTCATTCTTCTAAATTCCAGTGAACACAGACCCAAACTGCTCAATTTGTGGGCGGCACGGTGGCTCAGTGGTTAGCACTGCTGCCTCACAGCGCCAGAGACCCGGGTTCAATTCCTGCCTCGGGCGACTGACTGTGTGGAGTTTGCATGCTCTCCCCGTGTCTGCGTGGGTTTCCTCCGGGTGCTCCGGTTTTCTCCCACAGTCCAAAGATGTGCAGGTTAGGGTGAATTGGCCATGCTAAATTGCCCATAGTGTTAGGTGCAGGGGAATGGGTCTGGGTGGGTGTGCTTCGGCGGGTCGGTGTGGACTTGTTGGGCCGAAGGGCCTGTTTGCACATTGTAAGTAATCTAATCTCTCTTCAGAAGACAAACTTTTTATCTCTGGAACTGATTGTGAACCATCTCTGAGCTGTGTTCAATGCAATTATACCTTTCCTCAAGTTAGGGGATCAAAGCTGCATGCAGCACTCCAGACGGAGTTGGGAGGTCATGTTGCGGCTGTACAGGACATTGGTTAGGCCACTATTGGAATATCGTGTGCAGGTCTGATTGCCCTCCTATCGGAATGATGTTGTGAAACTTGAAAGGGTTCAGAAAACATTTACAAGGATGTTGCCAGGGTTGGAGGGCTTGAGCTATAGGGAGAGGCTGAACAGACTGGGACTGTTTTCCCTGGAGCGTTGGAGGCTGAGGGTTGATCTTACAGAGGTTTGTACAATCATGAGGGGTAAGGATAAGGTAAATAGATAAAGTCTTTTCCCTGGGGTAGGCAAATCCAGAACTAGAGGGCATAAGTTTAGGCTGAGAGGGGAAAGATATAAAAGGGATCTAATGGGCAACTTTTTCACGCAGAGGGTGGTGTGTGTATGGAATGAGCTGCCAGAGGAAGTGGTGGAGGCTGGTACAATTGCAACATTTAAAAGGCATCTGGATGGGTATATGGATAGGAAGGGTTTGGAGGGATATGGGCCAAGTGCTGGCAAATGGAACAAGATTAGTTGAGGATATCTGGCCAGCACGGACAAGGGTCTGTTTCAGTGTTCTACAGTTCTATGACTCTGAGCAGTATGCAGCACACATTTCTACCAGGAGTTCCAAAGTTTTGACCCAGTGAAGGAACGGTGATACTGTTTTCTTGTTTTGAGGAGAATCGTCCCAGGTTCTCTGTGATCAATTCTGATTGAACATTCTTTTGCAAAGCCTTCATAATCTTCTGGTGTCCATGGCTGAAAGCCTCAGTGCAGTCAAACTCTTTATTGGCGGTTCATTAAGAAATCTTGCTATTTGACTCTAGGTCTCTCTGAAGAGCGTTGAATGCGCAGGTTGGAATGTAATACTTCTTACAGCCAAGGCTTGGTCAGATAATTACACACAACTTGGTTGTTCAGGCTATAAAACCAGCTCCAATTTTTTTGAATATCTTTTTCAAGGGGGCTCCCCTTAAGGTTTCATCTGAATTACTCTTTAATATAGAGATTAACATTTTTGTATTGTCACTAGCTCATTCATTCAGTGATGCAGTCACGAAATAGCAACATCTCCTCACATTGAAACAAGATGTGAATTGTACAATTCGGGAAGGGGCCATTATAAACCTGGGGTTGGGGAATGAACCCAACCAGGTGATCAACGTTTCAGTGGGGTAGCATTTCGAGAACACTGACCATCATTCAGTAAGTTTTAAGCTACTTCTGGATAAAGTCGTCCTCAGGTGAAAGTATTAAATTGGGAGAAGGCCAACTCTCGCAAAACTGGGCAGGAACTGGGGAATGTAGACTGGGGATGGCTGTAAGAATTCATCAATATCCTCAAAGTAACCCTTGATGGGTCTTCCAGCAAACCACATACACCACATCCACCAGCTCCCCTTTACCTATCCCACTTGTTTCATTTCAAAGAACGCTAACAAATCCGACAAACACTATTTCTGTTTGACAAAGACATGCTGTCTTTGCCTGATAGCACTAAGACGTTTTAAGTCCCCTGCTGTAATTTTCCCACTGCCAGATGTCAGCCTAATCGGCTCATATGCTCCTGTTTCCTGTCTCTGTCCGTTTGGGCCATCTCCCATCTGATGGGATCTTTCCAGAGTGGACAACATTTTGGAAAATGCCTGCACAATGTCAGTGACAGTGAAAGGAGATATCAGGAATTTGGCAGCATTGACACTGAG
>NC_057715.1:116319701-116321433 GCF_004010195.1 Chiloscyllium plagiosum | reverse complement strand
CACACAAAATTCTGAAGAGAAAGTGAGGAGAAAACTCATTCCTGATGAAGGGCTTGTGCCCGGAACATCGATTCTCCTGCTCCTCAGATGCTGCCTGACCTGCTGGGCTTTCCCAGCACCACACTCTCGATACAAGATTCTGAGGGGATATGACACGGGGAGATGTGGAAAGGTTGTTTCCCCCTGTGGGAACCAGAGGGCATCATCTCAGAATGAAGGTGTCACCCATATTTAAGATAGAGTTGAGGAGGAATTTCCTCTGTCTGTGCGGAGTGAATCTGGAAAATTCTTTACCGCAGAGGACCGTTGAGACTGGGCCATTAAGTCTGTTCACGGCTGAGAGAGAGAGATTTTTAATCAGGAAGGGAATCAAGGGCTATGGGGAAAAGGCAGGAAAGGGGAGTTGGGGATTAGCCATGAACTCATTGAATGGGGGAGCAGACTTGACGGGCTGAATGGCCTACTTCTGTTGTGCTGAAGGAGGGCACTATGGAGGAATCAAGCAAGGCATTATGGGCAGAGCTCAGAAATAGGAAGGGTGCGGTAACAATATTGGGGCTGTACCACAGGCCTCCCAACAGTGAGGGTGAGACAGAGGTACAAATATGGTCCTTTGGTGTTATCCACGTTAGTTCATCTGGGGCTGCAACATTTATCCATGTGCTTCCTTGCCTCCAAATTCCATTATTTGGACCGCTGTGCTCCAGGCTCCTAGATTACCGCTGGGTGCTTTTGCTAACGTGGTAGGGGAAGGGTTTAAACTAGTGAGGCAGGGGGAGAGGGGATGGGAACCAAGTGAGGAGGTGACTAAGTATCAGAGTAGGCAGGGATCAGATGATGAACACAAAAGGACTGGTGCTCTGAGGCGCATTTGTTTTAATGCAAGTAGTATAGTAGGTAAGGCAGATGAACTTAGGGCTTGAATTAGTACCTGGAAGCATGATGCTATTGCTATCACTGAAACTTGGTTGAGGGAAGGGCATGATGAGCAACTGGATACCCCAGGATATTGATGTTTCAGGCGGGATAGAGAGGGAGGTATAAGGGGTGGAGGAGTTGCATTACTGCTCAGGGAGGATATCACAGCTGTGCTGAAGGAGGGCACTATGGAGGAATCAAACAGTGAGGCAATATGGGCAGGGCTCAGAAATAGGAAGGGTGCGGTAACAATGTTGGGGCTGTACTACAGGTCTCCCAACAGTGAGTGTGAGACAGAGGTACAAATATGTGAACAGATTATGGAAAGATGTGAGAGCAACAGGGTGGTGGTGATAGGAGATTTTAATTTTCCCAACATTGATTGGGATTCGCTTAGTGTTAGAGGATTGGATGGAGCAGAATTGGAAAGGAGCATCCAGGAGGGTTTTCTAGAGCAGTGTGTAATTAGTCCAACTTGGGAAGGGGCCACACTGGACCTGGTGTTGGGGAATGAGCCCGGCCAGGTGAGTGAAGTTTCAGTACGGGATTACTTTGGGAATAGTGATCACAATTCCGTAAGTTTTAGAATACTCATGGACAAAGACGAGAGTGGTCCTAAAGGAAGATTGTTCAACTGGGGGAAAGGCCAACTCTACCAAAATTCGGCAGGAGCTGGGGAATGTGGATTGGGAGCAGCTATTGGAAGGGAAATCCACATTTGATATGTGGGAGGCTTTTAAAGAGAGTGCAGGACAGACATGTGCCTGTGAAAATGAGGGATAGAAATGGCAAGATTAGGAAACCAGGTGAAATC